>NW_020176571.1:3842228-3958656 GCF_003031525.2 Neophocaena asiaeorientalis asiaeorientalis
CCCCCCCCCAGTGTCCCGAGAGGTCCCTGGAGCACCGGCCACTTGGCGCTTCCTTGGACCTGTCCTGCTCTTTCTCCCCAGCTTTGCGTGTTGTGCTCCTGGTCTGGGTCAGGCCTGGGCAACACGGACTCCAAGTGGAGAGGAACTCAGCAGATTGGACTGGATCAGCCTCGTCCCTTCTTCGGAGACACTGATGCGGGGTGACAGGTGGAGTTTGGGGAGGTGTGGACGGGGGGAGGATGCCAACAGGCCAGCTGAGTGCCCCTGTCGCTAGAAGGCTCTGTTTCTAGCAGTCGTGGGACAGCGGGCCTGCCCCCTCTCTCTAGAAGTCAAAACAGAACTTGCAAAACCGAGTGCAAACAGCCTTCCCGCATCTCCCAAGGCCCCCGCTGATCTGCTTGGAGCACGAGCCCTCCACAGATATCAGTTTCTAGCCGGCACCCTGGGTCACTCCCTACGCGATGGAGGGAGGTGGAGGGAGGATGGATGCTTTCCCTTATCAAAGCCAAGGTCAGGAGTGATAAGAGAATCTTGGGCTGAAAAAGCCCCCTTAAGGGTCCTCTCTCGCACCCCCCTCCAGCTAAGGCTTTCCGTCCTCCTCTGCAGATAGACCCCTGGCTGCGGGCCTCCCCTGAATCAGCTCCTGCTTTCACACTCCAGCGACAGGCAGCTCCATGACCATGGCACAGACAGGGGACGACACCTTTTTGAGATCTGGGTTAGATGTCACCTGCTCTAACACAAGACCAGCCCCTCCTGTCTTATCTCTTGCGGAGAAGGGAACAGAGCAGCAGTGCGCTGGAGGAGGAGGGATTGAAGTCAAAACCTAGGCAGCCAAGTCCAAGGCTGAGGACACTAGGCTCCGTCTAAACCCTCAGATTGTGGTCCATGGCCCAGGATCATCTGCTTCCCCTGGGAGCCAAGGAGAAATGCAGAATCTCGGGTCCCACCCCACACCTACTGATTTCGCCTCTGCGATTTTATCAAGATCTCCCAGTGACTCATTTGTCCGTAAAAGTTTGAGAAGCGCTGGGCTAGGGCTCAGTCTTGGGGAAGGAGCCTCGACCCAGAGCCAGATTCCTACACCACACCCTTCCTTGAGCTCCCGAGGGCAGCGGGCTCGGCTCCAAAATCATCCCAGCCATCTACCCCGAGCCGGGTGGGTGCGGTCCTCCAGGCGATGGGTCCCTCCATCGCTGTTCCTACTGGAGAAGCCTGAGCTTCACACCCAGCTGGGGTCCTGCTGGCTGCAGCCCCACGTCGCCCCGCTTTGGAGCTGTTTTTGCACGCGGTACAGGGCACTCGGTTTGGTGGGGTGGTGAGGGTTTTTTTTCCTTTATGTGTGTGTGATTCACTTGGCTTGCTTTTTTTTTTGTTTTGAACAAGGGGTGGGTTTTATGTCTCTGAACGACACCCTTGTGGCCTGTGTCCCCGCCGGCCTGCTTCGAGGCGAGGCCTCTGTTTTTAAGCATCAGGGTTCTGCCACCCAGACCTGGGGAGGCATACTTACAGCTGTTTAAATTGACAGACCAGGCAAACAGGATTAACTCTGTGGGCCCAGAAGGGGAGGTAGGGGCCAGAGGGGGCCACAGCACGGCCTACATGGATGAGCAGGGCAGCCAGCCGGGCTGGGCCGAGCCGGCCAAGAATGCTCGATCTGGGAGGTAGGCAGAGAGCTTGCAATCTGCCGCTGATTGGATTAGACATGGTGTGAAATTCGGAGCAGGGCCCCACGGCTGGGGCTGGGGCCCAGGCTGCTGTGCGGCCCCAGACCGCGTGGGGATGCCTGGCCTGCCCCAGCAGGCCTTGGAGACGGCTTGGATGTCATGTCCCTCACAGGCTCCCCAGCGCCTGGCCCGGCATCTTCCCGCCCCACTGAATCTCCCCTGCGTTCTCAGGGAACATGGGGCCCCGGGCCCCTGCTCAGAGCGACCCTCACTCAGCCGCGCTCTCAGCAGAGGCCCGGCTGCCGAGGAGGGAGAGGCCCCATCTATCAGGCCTCTCTCCTGCTACCCTCCCTTTGCCTTTTGCTTTGTCTCTTTTCTGTCTCCCTCCTGCATGGTCTAGTCCGTTCAGAGGGCTCTGCTCCATCTGGATCTGTTCAAGATGCCACTTCGACTCGTGCTTTCCACTTTCTCAGGGGTTGGGAAGTTCTGATGGACGCATCTCAGGATTCCGCAACTTCTTCCCGAAGCCTGATCGGGCTGGGGGAGCCGGAGGGGGCGTGGGATTTCTCATCGCTGAGAAGTTGACAAGGTTTAAGCCTTTTTGGCAAAGGCGAGAACACCAGGTCGAGAAAGGGAAAAGAGGGACCAGAGGAAGAGGTTGAGTGGGTGGAACTGGCTTTTAATGGGCATTCCCAGACCCCAGCCAGACCCCAGTTGGGAAAGGGGCTGTTTTAGCCAGAAGAGTCAGCCTCTGGCTGGCGCTGGTGATGCAAGCCCGTGGTCAGAGTACGGACGCCTGGATCCCAGGCAGAGGGCTGACGCCCGTCATCTCCTGCCCTCCCTCTGACTCTTGTCCTAAAAGGCAAATTAAAAAAAAAAAATCTCTAAGCCATCCTGCCACGCGGAGAAGTCTCTGATTCTAAGTCTGCCCCTTAGCTGCGGCCCAAGTACAGCGTTGGCGAAACGTCCTTCCTTATCTGTTTCACTGCGTCTTGAAGCAAGAAGGTCAGGGATCACACCCCCTTCATCTGCTTTGAAAAGTCGCCCATCTCTTGCTATAAGAAAGACCTCCACGGTTCAGCTGGTTCTAGGACCACAGCATGTTAGAGCTGGAACAGGGCACAGAAACAAGCTCCCTTACTTTACAGATGATGACACTGAGGCCCCTGGGGCCCCAATGCCACATCAGAGTGTCCTGACATCTCTCCAGCTCCCCTGTTAATGACCAGCCCTCTCACTAGTCAGGGGAGAGCATGCCATGCCCAAGGTCTCCTGCCCCTGGTGCACCAGTTTCCTCTCCTGCTGGTGCCATGACTCCCCCTCCAAGGATACCTGAGCACGGTTCCCAACAAATCACAGGAGGTGTGTTCCCCTGTGGTACCTGGGAAACACCTGTCAGGAGGGCATCTTCCTCCCTCCCCCTGACCTCTCCCCACCCCAGCGGCAGCTAGACTTTCTTTCTTACTTGGGGATTGTGAGTGCCTCTTCAGTGCCTTTCGGAGAGGACAGCCTATATTAGTGTATAGATTTCAAGGCATGCTACGCTTCTGATCTGCCTACATCGTCTACCTAGGTTGTGTGTTAACAAGAATTCCAAGGTTTGCTAGGAAGAGTGGTCCAAATGTCTGCTATGGGTGAGGGGGAGAATGGTGACTCAAACTGCAGCCCCTGAACTTGGCATAGAAACAGGCAAGCCAGTGCACCCGGGAAGAACACACGCCCCCAAGCCTGCAGGGCTCCACCCTTAACTCCAAAGAGGTGCCCTCCCTTTCTCCAGCCCACGGCAAGCGTGCTCGGTGCTCCCCAGCCCTTGCTTGGCCATCGAGACGAGTGATTTTCCAGTGCAGAGAAAAAGCTTTTTGAACCTTCCAATCCCCAGTATGCAAAGAGAAACCAAGTTACAGAGACACCAACAGCCCCTGGGTCTTATTCAAAATGTCCCCCAATTCTGCAGGCACCTCCTACCTGCAGTTTTCTGTCCACTGTTTGTGGATGCCAGTTTCCAACACTGGCCCACAAAAAACTCTCCCCACCCTGTGCTCGTAGGCATTTCTCCCTGGTGGGGAGATGAAGTCTCTTTCCTTTCCTCTTGATCTGGGCTGGCCTGTGACTGGCTTTGACCTACAGAATTTGGCTAAAGTAACCTGGGACTTCCAAGCCCTGATTTTCAGAGGACTGGGAGCTCCTGCTGCCTCTGTCTTTGGAAGCCAGCAGGGATGGAAAATGCCAGAGAGCCCAAGGCAGCCAGAGGAGAAGCCGCGTGCAGGACCCCCAAGGCCCCAGACACAGGACTGAGATCTTGGTTTCCCACCAGCTCAGTGCCAGCAGAATGCAGCCAATGAATGACCCCAGATGACTCCTCATGGCCGGAACTGCCTGGCCGAGTCCTGCCCAACTTCCTGACCCACAGAATTGTCGTTTTAAGGTACTAAGTTTTGGGGTGGTTTGTTACACAGCAGTAAACACACTGAAACACTCCGTGATCGTGTTTGTGGCCCGACACCAGCGAAGCCATGACTTCTTTCGGTCATGTTTCAAAGTCAGTCTACCACTGACTGCCGCATGGGCTGCAAACCACCCATAGGACTGCCTCACTCCTCAGAATGGAAGGAATCACCCACGCATCTTGACACTGTGTAGACAGGACCAGGAGCGCGTTGGAATGCTCTGGTGCAGCTTTGGAAAGGACAAGTGGGTCTCTTACATTTCTTTTAAGTCTGACGGTGTTCCATTCCATCCTCGTTTCTTTGGCCCCTTCACTGCCTGGTCTCCTGTCCCATCCAAGGACTATACAGTTTCAATTCCCTGCAGGTGATTTGTAGCGCATCCCAGGGTCATTGTCTCCATCCATCCGCCCAGAAAGTCCCATCATTCTTCTCCTCGGAGTTCTGGAGTAAAAGTTCTCTTTACCGAGCCAGGTGCCAAGTACGAGCAGACCTTGTCCAAAGGTGTGGCGTTCTGCCCACGGCCATGGAGAGCTTGGTCCCGCAGTCTGCTCTCCTGGGGACATTCGCAGAGCTCTTAGTGTACAGTTGGCACTCAGAAGTGAGTCCCCAGG
Organism: Neophocaena asiaeorientalis asiaeorientalis; assembly: GCF_003031525.2. Taxonomy (NCBI): domain Eukaryota; kingdom Metazoa; phylum Chordata; class Mammalia; order Artiodactyla; family Phocoenidae; genus Neophocaena; species Neophocaena asiaeorientalis. Next base: position 3,846,954 of record NW_020176571.1, read on the forward strand.
CAGTAAACCTCCAATGGTTCAGTAACACTATTTCAAACCGTATTAGATAGTGAAAAGGCTGGGGAGAAGAAGGGAGTGAAAACAGTGTACTAAGATGAGCTCAAAAGTACTTATTCTTTAAAAAAAACCCTCCTTCCCATCAATAGGAGACTGGTTATATAAACCACAATATTCTCACACGATGGAACATTAACAGCTATAAAAAGAACGAGGAAGTTTTAAAAATATATTGATATGGAAACTTATCCAATGTATACTGTTCTACAAAAAAAAGTTTCAAAATGTGTACAAAGGGTGCTTCCCTTTTGCCTAATGGGGAAGGGCAACAATAATGTATATTTACACGTGTTTGCATTTGCATAAAGAAACACGGAGGGAATACACATGAAATTAACAACAATGGTTTCTCCTGGCAGAGGACAGAGGAAAGAGGGACGTGAGGGTAGGTGGATGACACGTGAACTGAAATTTACCATAAGCTTTTTTATTGTTTTGATTTTGGGCCATGTGAATTGCATTACCTAATCCAAAAAAATGTTAGGGGGAAAAAGGATACTAATTTGATTAAAGAAAAGCACAAAAAGCAAAGCCAGGATCAGAAGCTTTGGATGGAACCATGCCTATTTAAGTTGCCCAGGAAAACCCCAGGATTTACAAAGAGCTTGAAAATCTTAGGAAGGAGGAGAGGCAAAGGCAGCGCTTCATCACGGTTTCCAAGAATCTGAAGCCACACTGGGGTCTGCAGGGCGAAGTGGGGGAGAAACAGGCTCCCACACCTGAAGGAGGTGTTAGACTCTGAGAATTGTTAGGAGGGGTTTCCATCTGGACTTAGGAACCTCACACTCTGATTTGGCTGATTCTTGAATGAGCTTCCAGACCCATGATTCCAAGATTAATTATTCCAGTCCAGATGTTCCTTGACAGTGAGAAAGAGTTCCTTTCTCCAGCTGTATCCTAATGGCGGGTGAAAACTGGCAGGTCTGAACCTGAGCTCCACGGGTCAGGGGGCTTGTGCCTTGGGTACTAAACCTGGACAAGGTGAAATGACTTGCATTCATTAAATCAGCATTCCTTTCCTCCTTTTAGAAATAGAAGATTATAACTTCCTTGAGAGCAGGGACACACACGCCCTTCCCATTTCTGTTACTACTTGTGGAATGAATGAATGAATGAACGCACTGTCTAAAACCTATGAAATACAGTTTATTTGCAAGTTGTGTGAAAAATCATGCAATAAGCCATCAAATTATTTTCGGAAGCAACAAAGGTTCCAGGCGGTTTCTAACACTGGGAGAAGGTGATAGCTTTGCCAGTAGAGGGCAGTAGTGACTTGTCAATTAATACAAGAGTGTGTGTGTGTGTGTGTGTGTGTGTGTGTGTGTCTACGAGAGTGTGTGTGTGTGTGTGTGTCTCTACGAGTGTGTGTGTGTCTACGAACTGCAGCCCCCACTCTTCTCTATTCCTTCTCTCCAGAGTCAGCTTCTCCTGCTGTTTCTGTCAAGACAGAATGACCTGCCTTCGGTCAATACATACACTTCAGTGATGGACAGTTGAGGTCATAGTCCTTGACCCACAAAACCCCCTTGGCTGGACTTGGCAAACCCACTCTGTGCTGGAATGAACTTGAATTCTACATTAATACCTTCTTAATAACATTCAGAGACCGTGGGGATTGTTTTCTGGGAAAAGAAGATGCCGCCTCCTTCCCTCTTCCCCTGGGGCCTCTGACCCCTCTTTATCTCCTGACAGGCACCATATCTAATCACAGGAATGAGGGGCAGCCCAGCAAGACCTGGGCGCTTTCCGGGTGGAGGGAGCCGGCAGTGACAAGCTCTCAGCCAGGATCCCAGGATCGCAGGCTGCTCAAATATTTAAGGGTACAAAGAAGCAGCTGTCAAGCACTTGTGCATTCGGGAGGGAGAGGGAGTCGGGGCATAATTAGCCTGCACTGGTTCCCCGAAAGGACTTCTCCTCCCCTGGGGCCCCTTGAGCCCAACCGACTGCATGCAAATCAGCACCAGAGGAGGTTGTTTCCCTGCATTCCTTTCCTGCAAAACTCTGGGAAAGGAGACTTTCTACTCCAGGGTAATAAACGAGTACTCCTCCACAGACCTGGTGGACGTCCTTCACCCCTGACTGTTTCTGGACCTCAGTTATTTCATCTGATAAATGGGAGAACTGAATTCACCAACTCGCCACTTCCAAACTGAGGAGCCACGCGGTACCCAGCAGAATGCAGACAGTGACCCTCTGGGACAAAACCAACTCCAGAAAGTGAGGCGTGTGCAGGCTCAGGCCAGGCGTCATGGGGCTGAGCGTGGTGTGCCCTGGAAGCCCTAAGGGTGGGGGTGGGGGAGGGGGGAGGCAGGTGTCATACAGGAAGGGAGAACAATGACATCCAAGTAATCATCCTTGGATCTGTGTAACTGCTTACAAAGCCCGCTTCCATGCCCGGCACCTCCCTGAAACCTCAGAGCAGGGACGGCCCCATTTTAAAGATGAGACTGGAGCAAACACAGGGTGCACACCCTCCCCGTGGTTCTCCCGTTAGCTGATTTCACAGCCAGCTCTCCTGTAACAAATGGGTAGAAGGCACTGGTGGAAACAAACAAGGTGCCCGGCTTCCACACAGAGGTGGCAGGAAGCTCAGGATGGGGGATTCGGGCAAGACCTTCTCGGGTGGGAGGTTCCCCGTAGGTAACCCCAAACCACCCCAAACATTGTGGGTGGGAGGGGGCTCACTGGCTGTAAGCTGCTGGGCTTACAGAGCTGCAAGGAAGAGCAAAAAAGGAAGATGCCATCAGTCTTGGTTTTCAGAGGTACAGACTATAAAGGCTGGTGGTTGGTGCTCAGGGTTGACTTGACTCCAACATGGCAAAAAAATAAAACCCTCTGTGTACTTAGCCTGAAAGGGGCTACGTCAAGGGATGGATGGCACTGAGTGTGGTCCAGTGTCCAACTCTCTCCAGCAACGAAGAATGACAGTCTTTATGGGGAGACTTTAGGATCATGGCCGGAAGCACGGGTTTGCCTGTGACCTGGGAGAGGTGGAGGGGGAGGTGTGGCCAGGGACAGAAGCCCTGGTAAACGTAGGTGGAGTCAAGACCCAAAGTTGTGCGTGGCTGGTGCCCACCTCTGTCCTACAGATGTTTTAGAAACACCATAGGGCACAGTTAACTGGGTACCTCACTCTTCTCAGGTATGAAATCACTGAAAACGATCGTCACGATTATTGTCGTATGACTATGCCTTGATATAGGTATCACGTTTCCTAGTCTCCGTACACATATTATCTCACTTGATCCCCCCAAAGCGGGAACACGTACAAGGCAGGAACTATTACTGTTCTTTTACAGAGGGGGAAGCCGAGTCCCAGGAATTGAAATGATTTGGTCAAGGTTACACAGCTGGAACATCACTGAGCTGAAGCTCAAACACAAAACTCCTGACTCCATCTTCCAAGTTGGGAAGAGGGAGAGAGCCAGACCCGGCAGCCTGGCCTCCCAGCCCTTTCCGAGGGCCTTCTGGGTGCAGCTCCAAGTAAAGGCAGTACAGGGCTATGTGTGCAGTCCCCGTGACCTCAGGAAGCTTGAGTGGCCTTTCCCCACTGGATCAGGAGGAAGAGGGAAGGAAGGATGGGGTGAGGGTGCAGCATAGGAGTGCGGAGGGAAATGAGAGAAAAAGCAATGGATTGGGAATCCACGGCCTTTTTTTTTCAATTGAAGTATAACTGACGTACAGTATTATATTAGTTTCAGGTGAACCACACAGTAATTCAATATTTTTATACATTCCAAAATGATCACCACGATAAGTCTAGTTACCATCTGTCTCCGTACAAAGTTATTACTATATTATTGGCTATATTCGCTATGCTGTACATTACATCTCTGTGACATTTAAATTTTATAACTGGGACTTTGCACCTCATAAGCCCTTTTGCCTACTTTGCCCATCCCCCCTTCCCTTCCCTCTGGCAATCACCCATTTGTCCTCTGTATGTATGAGTCTGTTTCTGCCTTTTTGTGTGTGTTTGCTCCTTTGGCTTCTTTTTTTTTTAAGATTCCCTATATAAGTGAAATCATATGGTATTTGTCTTTCTCTGACTTATTTCACTTGGCACAATACCCTCTAGGTCCATGCGTGTTGTCGCAAATGGCAAGATGTCATTCTTTTTGGGGGTTGAGTAATATTCCACTGTATAAACATATACCACATCTTCTTTATTCATCTATGGATGGACACTTTGGTGTCCATATCTTTGGTCCATGTCTTGGCTATTGTAAATGGCGCTGCAGCGAACATAGGGGTGCATGTATCTTTTCAAATTAGTGTTTTCATTTTCTTCGGACAAATACTCAGAAACGGAATTGCCGGATCATATAGTAGTTCTATTTTTAATTTTTTTGAGGAACCTCCATACTGTTTTCCACACTGGCTGCACCAATTCACGCCCACCGACAGTGTAGGAGGGCTCCCTTTTCTCTGCACCCTCACCAACACTTGTTATTTCTTGTCTTCTTGATAACAGGCATTCTGACAGGTGGGAGGTGGCACCTCATTGCGGTTCTGATTTGCTTTCCCTGATGATGAGCATATTTTCATATGTCCCTTTGCCATTTGTATATCTTCTTTGGAAAAATGTCTGTTCAGATCCTCTGCCCGTTTTGCAATTAGATTTTTTTTTTGATATTGAGTTGAGTGCTTATAAATAACTTTGGATATTAACCCCTTATTGGTTATATTGTTTGCAAATACTTTCTCCCATTCAGTAGGTTGTTAATGATTTCCTTCACTGTGCAGAAGATTTTTATTTTTGCTTTTGCTGCCCTTGCCTGAGAAGACAAATTGAAGAAATATACTGCTAAGACTGATGTCAAAGAGCTTACTGCCCATGTTTTCTTCTAGGAGTCTTATGGTTTCGGGTCTAAGACTCTATGGTCTCGGAGTTTAGTCTGACGGTGCTTTTAGCTGCAACTTGGGGAAGGTCCCTGCATCAATCTGAGTCCCAGGCCCACCCTGCGCAAAATAAGATGCTGGAACAAATGATTCTAAAGTCCCTTCTGGCTCTAAAACGTTAGGATTAAATATTCATCTGTGTACACACGGACACACACACACACACGGACCACTGCACCCAGATAACGAATGTTAACCCTAATTCATTCATTCATTCATTCAGTAGTTGCTTGTTATATGCAAAGCAATGTTAGTGCTCAGTTATGACTTAGAGATGAGCATAAGCTAGTTGTATGTTTGAATTTCGAAGTAAACCAAACTATTTACGCTGGTATTTCAGCCTGTCTGTACCAAGAAGAAGGTTGGAAATTTAGGACGCGTTATCAGTGACTTGAGCTTTGCGGGAGATGATGGGTCCCCACGTTCAAGCTAGCTACGAGTAAGCTCAGACAGTGTATCTTGCTCAGGAATTGAACCACGTATCCAGCACACAGTGAAGCCGAATGCACGGGCTTGATGCACTATTTCACATGCCAGGTTCCCCAACAAGAGCTGAAATTGCCCTTAAGACACAGATCATCCTAAGAGGTACCGCGTCCTGTGGACTTTTTCCCCACATTAGTACAGTGAAATAACTGCAGATGGGAAGGGGTTAACCAATGGTGGTATTTTGCCGGGAGAGAGGATGTTATGAGCCCTGGCAGGGTGACCATCTCTCCTGCCCACTTCTGCCTAGTGCCACCGTGGAATGAAACACTTCCTTCTACTTTCCAATTGCATCTGCCCCCCTAAGCTCACCAAGAGGCCGGGGCTGAGGGTGGAAGCCAGGAAGGAGAGACAGCCAGTTCACCAAGACACAGAGAGGTTGAGCCAGTGGTCTCAGCCCACACAGGAAATCAGATGCAGGGGCCCTGGCGCAGCCCTGGAATTCGTGAGCTCCAGGCTTCGCTTCTAGACAGATGCTTGTGTTTCCTCCGATGTTTGTTTAATGTCAGAAACATTTCAGTGGAAACCAGAGACCTGGCTTCTCTGAGGCTCACCTGTTGCTCTGGAATGTATTTATTTGTACACGGGGCCCCGTCTCGGCAGACTGTTCCCTTCCTCCAGCCAGAAGGCTGATGTGCTAACGTCACGGTCTCCACGGCAACGGACCCAGATATTACAGACGGCAGATTGTGCCTCCAGGTAGATAGAAAGTGACCCCGGCAGGTAAAGTGGGCCAAACAAACTTCCTGGTTCCGGGCAAAGGTCTCAAAGACGAACAGTAAAATGTGCCCTCACTCCCCACACCCGGACACGCTCTACTCCGGGGCAACAAACACCTCACCGTTTGAGGTCTAGTTTTTTTCTCGCATTATTCTTGCGAAGGGAGGCAAAAGCATTTCTGCTTCCCTTACTGATCACCGCCCCTCCCTCAACCCTTCTGCCTCCAGGTACTCGTGAAACTAAAGACAAAGACGAAACCTCCTGCTCCCCTGGGTATGGTCACGTCTGAGCACGGACCCTGGGCGTGGGGGTGTGCGTCCTAGGCATGGTGGTGGTGAATCCTCGTGGGTCTGTGCTCGCTCACCCTCAAAAGGAAAGGGAAGGAGAGGAGAGGAGAGAAGGGAAGAAACAGAACAGAACACTGGAGCTATGGGGAAGCCACTCCTCCCGCGGCCAGCACATCTATGTACCATGAAGCCCCGAGCGCCAGGGGTCCTCCTCATGGTTTGCCTCCAGTGTCCCCGACAGCCTGACCATCAGTTCCTATGGCCTCCAGGGCCAGGGGACCCGGCCCTCTTACGGCCTCTCCCGGGCACTTATCTGCTTTGGTGTTTCCCGTGTCCCTGAGCTTGAAGCTGCCTCCTACGCCAGACCATGGTTTTAGGGCCCTGGAGATGGAATGATGGGCTCGGGGGAGGCCCGGCTCCCGGCCCCCTCCGACCACCTCCCTAGGCTTCTCCTAAGGCCCGCCTCTGAGGCCTGGCCACAGCTGGCGGGGCCATCTCAATCCAAGCCTCCAGCCCTGAGGAGCTCGAGGAACTGAGCTGAGATGGCAGTCGAAGTGTATCTACCTCAGAAACCAAGGGCTAGCCTGGCCCTTCCTCTTTCAGCTTTGGACCATAACGACATCCCCAAGCCACCTGCATCTGATATAGAACACACTCCTGCCTGCCGCGAACAGCTACGGTATCCGCAGCCTCGGGAGGGGCTGGTTAGTCATCACACTGCCAGGAAGTGGACATCTTACCAGTGGTCCGGAGAAAGGCGGACCCGGGAGAAGGCACTCTCTGTCCCCACCGGGCCTGCACGTCCAAACCTGACCCACCCTGCAAGACCGCAGACAAAGCCCACTCCCAACAAAGCTTCCCTGAAACACGCCTGGCAGGGACCTCTTCACGCTCTGCACACCCACGGCACTTGACCCAGCCCCTGCCCAGGTGTGTATCACTGTATCTCGTGTTCAAAGGTAAGCTACATCCTACCTTCCCTACCAGGCTTCATAAGCTGCATAAGGACAAGGTCTGTGTCTGATCATTGTGTCCTCTTTTGCCTTGAACTTAATAGCTGCTTAATAAACTAGAGTAAATGCATAAATGACTATAATGCAATGGGCCGTGTATGACTTCACTGTCTGGACTACTTCCACCCACCTCCTCCTTCCACTCCTAAGGGCTCCTATCCCTGCCCCCCCTGCCGGCCACACAAAGATGCTACTTCACACCCAGCTGTGGACGTATGTGCTGTAAGGCTCCCCTCCCCGCCTTCCCAATCCTAAGTGCGACACATAGGTTAACGTTACCTAGTCAGCTCCTTTGGGGCAGTGACCTTCCCAAAAAGGCATTTCTTTTTATTTTTCAATCAATAAAAACAGAGCTCCCCTTTTGAAATTTTTCTTTAAGGTTCTAGACCCTGGCCTTGAGCTGTAAGCAAGAGACCGCCTCTTCCAAGGTGACGAGATCCTTTCTTCTACGCAAATTAAACTATAAGCTTTCCTAATGGAGCAGGTCTCTAGAACTGGTTATTTCTTCCAAATGAACCACGTACTGTCTTCTTGGTACAATTAGTTTTAGCTTTGACTGCAAGTGACAGAAATAGTATTGGCTTAAACAAGATGGAAAGTAATTTCTCCCTCCAATAGAAGTCTGGAGGCGTTAGTGCAAGGGTGCCAGGGAGGCTTCCTAAGGTCATCAGGGACCTAGGATCCTTCTATGTGGTCTGTTATTCTCAGAGCTTGGCTGCTACCTCATGGCTCAGAATGACTGCTGAGCTCCAGCTCCCAGGCCGGCAGCCCACCTGCCGAAACAAGGAAGCAGTGAAGAGGGACGCACTTCTTCCCTTTAAAGACACTTCCAGGAACTTGCCCACTACACTTCCCCTAAACTCTCCTGGCCACAAGGGAAGTCGATAAATGTCATCCTTCTGTTTATGTTACAGATTGCTTTTCTAAGGAAGAAGCAGGTAATAGCTACTAGAGACACTAGCAGACCTAGCTCTACTTTGTCCTGAATAATTATTTTTCCATCTTTGAGAGACCAGTTTTCTCATTCCTCAATGGCCAGGATTGGCAGAATCTCTACGTCCACCTTTGCTTTTTTTTTTAAACCACTGAATTATACACTTTATTTATTTTTTAATTTTTTTTGGCTGCACCACCGCACAGCACGTGGGATCTTAGTTCCCCGACCAGGGATCGAGCGCGTGCCCCCTGCAGTGGAAGCGAGGAGTCTTAACCACTGGATCGCCAGGGGGTCCCCACCTTTGCTTTTCATAAACCAGGTGTTTAGATGGAGCTGGGGGATCCAAGGTACAGCAGGTCAGGTGGTTTTCTCAAAACATGCAGCCAACTTAAAGCCAAGACAGGAGGGACACGCGGAGGTCCCGACCCCCGGGCTCACCGGAGTCACAGCTTTAGGAAGCTCAGCCGGGTCTGAGTCAAGAGAGGGGGCTGTCACTGCACAAAGCCCTGGGTGCCGATGAATGCCAGGACCGGGAGAGACATCGAGGCCTGGCTGAGAGCAACCTCCGGAAGCTGTGGATAAGAAATCTGTGCCCGGAGGCGCCGGGTGCCAGTTGCACAGGGACTGCGGCTCCCTGGTGCCATCTTGCCCCGCAGCGCCCCACTCTCCTCCCAGGGCAAGACCTGCAGCGCCTGCTCCAGCAGGGGCAGTCTCCTACCACCTGGCCGGGAGCTTGGGACCCCGAGGGGCAAACCCCACAGCTGCACCCATTCTTGGGGGCACCGAGTTTCCAGGTGAACACATCCCTGCCTGGGCTGGTAGCTACGTGCAGACTTTCCTGTTATCGTCCTGAATCTGGCCCGGCCCCTCCAGCCCCTGCCTCCCTGAGTGGCACGTGCCCTCCCACTGATGGGTTCTCCTCCCCAGGGCCTCCTCAGGAAAGGTATTTGGGCTGGCGGTTTGCCTGCCCCTTCTCCCTGGGTGCCAGGCCCTCTGAACATCCCACAGACTGTGGGAAGGATGGTTTTGAAAGATCTTACACACGTAGGCTTACAGTGTCCTACAAGGTGGGGATGTGCCAGGTCCGGACTAGCTTGGGCTGGAAGGCAGGATGCCCGGCTTCTATTCAGGGTTAAGTGGACCCACAAGGGAAGAAAGACACTGTCCTGCTCGAAGTACCTTTCAGGGGAGAGCAGTGGGGAGCCCACTCAAATGGGGAAATGGAAGCTCTCCAGGCATCCATCCTTCGAAGTGCAGCCTCCCTGCCTGGGCCGGAAGATCACCTCCGGACTTCAGGTGAGTAAGTTATTCTCACTCCCCTTTCACAGGGGGAGAACACTGAGGCCCAACCATTAGGATGGGGTATAATTTCCCACTTCATCTGTACCTTGCACAGCTCACAGCCCCTCTCTAAAGGGGTGCTGGGCCACCATCCAGGCATGCCCTCGTGCTGGATCTGCAATGGTGAATCCTCTTTTTTTGAAAAGCCCAGTGTAGGAGAGTTAACTCTTTTTTTTTTTTTTTTTCGGTACGCGCGCGGGCCTCTCACTGTCGCGGCCCCTCCCGTTGCGGAGCACAGGCTCCGGATGCGCAGGCCCAGCAGGCCATGGCTCACGGGCCCAGCTACTCTGCGGCATGTGGGTTCTTCCCGGACGGGGGCACGAACCCGTGTCCCCTGCATCAGCAGGCGGACTCTCAACCACTGCGCCACCAGGGAAGCCCCCCTGAGCTCTACTCTTGCATAGTTAGAATTAAGAATTTTCTATGTCCTGTGTTGTCCTCATATGAAATATGAAAGGAGAATAGATCTTATGCCTCCTTGAGACTTCTAAGTTTAAAAGATTCCCATTTTGGAAGGAAGGAGCTAGGAAGGAAAGTAGCAACAGGCATTGGAAACACTGGTCTTCAAATCCACCAACTGTGGTCTTCGGGCCACAGTTTTTTGCTTTTTTTGTTAATTGGCTGTTTTTTTAACATCTCCAGTTCCTTACCTATCTACTTAATTTTTTCCAGTTTTAATACTGTTTTACTGAAGTATAGTTGCCCTACGTGTTAATTTCTGCGGTACAGCAAAGTGATTCAGTTATACATATGTATATATTATTTTGTATATTCTTTTCCATTATGGTTTATCATAGGATATTGAATATAGTTCCCTGTGCTATACAGTAGGACCTTGTTGTTTATCCCCCATCTACTTTAAAGTAATTAAACGGATCTGGGGATTAAATGAGGTGACACTTACAAAAGGAGCTAGTTTGAGACCTGGCACATGATGGGTATTTGGTAAACAGTGCTTTCATAACCAGTCTCAATTTCTTTGAGAGGCGTGGTCTTGCCCCAATTAGTTTAATCCAGTGGACATCATGTATTTTTTAAAAAATGAAATTTGGGACTTCCCTGGCGGTCCAGCGGTTAAGACTTTCCCTTCCAATGCAGGGGGTGTGGGTTCGATCCCTGGTCAGGGAGCTAAGATCCCGCATGCCTTGGGGCCAAAAAACCAAAACATGAAACAGAAGCAGTATTGTGACAAATTCAATAAAGACTTAAAAAAAATGGTCCACATCAAAAATTCTTTAAAAAATAAAAATAAAAAAAGTGAAATTCTTTCCACACGCCCAGGTTTGTGGACTATCGTCATAACCCCCAATCTTAGTGGCAGGCCGGAAGGTTTTTAAAAAATGTATGTGACAGTGGTCCATTGAGCAAGCACCGAAAATGAAGTGGACAGCTGAGGCAATTTCCTAGATAATCCCCACCCCAAATCGGGGATGCCTGGGGCTGAGTGATCAGGACAGGTGTGCCAGTCCCTGCCCTGTCTTGCCCAGTACAGACCTGCTTGTTTCACTGATCCTTTCCTTAATATATTTATTTAAAAATACAATGTTGATTCACTATTTCAAACTGTATGCAAAGGTTCTTCAGAGGAAAGAAAGAGGGTTGTGTCTCTTAGCACCTTAAGTGCTAGTTTTTAACAGACATTAAATCTGGATTAATAATCATAATAGCCTGACTTGCTGTTGCTTTTGGAAGAGCCAGAAACACAGCCTTGTCTGTTGCCTCGTTGTTGTTTTTTTTAATTAAACTATAGTTGATTTACACTATTATGCTAGTTTTAGCTGTACAGCTGCAGATTCTTTTCCATTGTAGGTTATTAGAAGATACGGAATATAGTTCCCTGTTCCATACAGTAAATCCTTGTTGCTTACCTAGCCTCCTTTGTTTCCACCATGCCTCCATAAAGGGCCCAAGGTGTCTATGAACACTGCCAATTTGCAAAGAGAAAAGTGAAACTCAGAGAGGTTATGGGACTGGTCCATGGTCACACAGGGAGGCTACGATCACATCTGAACAACAATCCAAGTCTCCAGATTTCAGGTACATTTGAGAACATTTGAGAAGCCTCCTCCCATCCTCTGGGGAGGGTCCAGCTTCACAAGAGAGAGCTGATGCCCTGACAGCCTGATGCAATTTAAGGAATGCTGGAGGACCAACCAGTCTTCCTCCCTCTCTACCCTCTACACCCAAAAGCATTCCTCCCACTTAGATGCCTGAAGTGATTCATTCCTTGGAGGATTCCCAGTCACTGGCCCAAAGATGATCTGGGGCTGGCTGTGCACTGATGCAGTATGCCGGGGGTGGAGAGCAGGGATTCGCATTTGTTAAATGCTCCCCCCGTGATCCACAGCCAGGTTCTAGTTCACTTTGATTTGAGTCTTGCTTTCCCAGCTGTCCTAATTTGAAAAGGAAGGACACCTCAGAGGAATGAGCCCAAAGGGCTGGGACCTTAATGCAAAATTATCCTGGTCCTGAGAGATGGCCCTCGATAAAGGGTCTCCCTGATCAAATATGCGTGGCAACGCTAATCACACTTTTTGCTTTCTTGCAGATTTGCTGTTAATATTAGCGTGGTAAAGGCGCTCGAAATTCTTGATAAAACTTGGTCAGCACAGCGTTTCCCAAATGCAGTTGACCCAGAAACCTCCCCCATTCTTTCCCTAACACCTGTTAGCGTTCCACAGGACACACTTTGGGAAACACTGACTTTGTGTAAACCACTTCTGCGGCTTTCTCTCTGGATAATCCAGAAAAGTAAAGGGAGATTAACGGGACCTGGAAAAGTTCCAAAAGGTTAAAAACATGACCGAGTGGGGCTTCCCTGGTGGCGCAGTGGTTAAGAATCCGCCTGCCAATGCAGGGGACACGGGTTCGAGCCCTGGTCTAGGAAGATCCCAATGCCGTGAAGCAACTAAGCCCGTGTGCCACAACTACTGAGCCGGCGCTCTAGAGCCCGCGAGCCACAACTACTGAAGCCCGCGTGCCTAGAGCCCGTGCTCCGCAACAAGAGAAGCCCCTGCTCAAGCCCGCGTGCCTAGAGCCTGTGCACCACAAGAGAAGCCCCTGCTCGTCACAACTAGAAAAAGCCCGCGCACAGCAACGAAGACGCAACATAGCCAAAAATAAATTTATATAAAAAAAAACCATGACCAAGTAAAAATTTCATCTGTTTCATAGTCGTGCTTGAGACCAGCTCGATTTTAAGGTCTCATGCACATACCATGCAGGAGATTCCCACAGACTTGGGTGTGAGCTTTCTATATTTTCCCTGTGAAGTGAGTTTTTGTACATCAAAATTGTTTTCTACAAATATTGATATTATTTGTAGGTGGTTTTAGAGTTGATGAAGTCCTCAATACGTTGATATATATGACTTGGAGGTGCATATTAATGTCTCATTTTACGACAAGAATACTGACATTCTGTAAGCGTAAACAACTCATTTGAGAGCTGGAAGTGCTCAAAAATAATTTAGTCCAATGTTCCTAAGCCTGATTCCACATCAGAAATACTTAGTGCCTTTGTTAAAATCATGGGCCCTGGAAATTCTGCTGCAGTACTTCTTGTGTAGGGCCCAGGAAGCTGTCCCTTTCATTAACCTAGGTGATGCTGACGCTGTCTGCCTGTGGACCCATGTTTGGGTTTAATCCTCTCTTTTTTTATTAAGAAAACTTAGACCCAGAAAGATAAAGGGAAAGACCCCAAATCACAAAGCCAGGGCTCAAACATGGATTTTTCCTATTCCAAGTGTACTGCTGTTGCCCCTGAATGCTTGCTGCCTTGCCTTGGAGCACAAGGTGTCAGGGTGGATCATGGTGGGTGGATCGTGGTGATTCATGTAAGATATTCAATTAGCACATCTGGAGGCAAGAGGGAAAGGCACTTTGGGGGGGTCAGCTAATCTTTATAGGAGTCATATCTGTGCAAAATCGTTTTCTTAAATGAATAAAATAAGATTTTCACATTCGACGTTTAATTATTTTCCCTTTAAATGTGACTCAGCAAGGACGTAGAGAACAGATTGGTGGTTGCCAAGGGGGGAGGGGCTTGGGAGAGGGATGGAGTGGGAGCAGACGTAGGCTTTTATATACAGAACGGATCAACAAGGTCCAACTGTACAGCACAGGGAACTGTATTCAATACGCTATGATAAACCATAATGGAAAAGAATATAAAAATATTTATATATATGCATAACTGGATCATTTTGCTGTAGGGCAGAAATGAACACATCTTATACTTCAATTAAAAAAATACTAAAACAGAAAAGAATTAAGAAATACAAGTGATTCAGCCTGTCAAAATCTGTCTCCACATTTCCATCTTTCAGAAATCCTTCCTAGGATCACCCAACCCACAGCCCAGGCTTTGATCTCACCCCCCGTCAGCAGCTGGATATCCTACTACCCTTGAAGATGTACTTTTGCTGATCTGTTGAATGTAAATATTCCTGAGACCTTTTCCTGACCTGTGTCCAGCCAGAGGTGAAATCTCCGTCTTTCCTCACTCTGGGTCCCCACTGGGTCTATACCAAGTTAATGAACATCGTCAGCCAGGCGTGGCAGAAAAATATAGCTGAGGGTCAGGAAGACTGGGTTGTCATCCCAGTTCTGCCACTAACGGGCTGGCGGCCCTCAGGCAATTCCTTCCTCACCCTGTGCTTCCATTTACCAGGACACGTGGGTCTCTACTGCAGGATGCCTCAGAGCCTTGACCGTTCCTCATGCATCTCCACGGTGGGCGGGGGGAGCGGGGGGGAGGATGGACTGTACAGAACTCTTGCTGGGGAGGCATCCTGCTAGGTTAATGCTCTACTTGGCCAGAGTCTGGGCAGGACTAGCTCCAGGGCCCCTTCCAGGATGAACAGATGTGAACAATGGACTAAGAAGTGGGCCAGAAGCCAGGAGACGGGGGTTCAAACCTCCCCACTTACAAGTCGTGTGACGGCCGCTGTCTGAGTCTGTTTCCTCAAGCACAGCTCAGAGGGCTGTGCTGAGGTGGTGCACCGCACCTAACACCTGCCTGGCCATGAAACAAATGCTGCAGTTCTACTAGGACGTGGCTTTCTCACCGGCTGGCGTTCGAAGCCTTACCTCCCACCCAGGTCTTCGTCAACTGCTCCACTGGATTTCCTTTCTGAAATTGTTCTGTGCATCGACCCTAAAACTGCCTATTTTATTTTATTCTTTTAAATTAATTTTTATTGGAGTATAGTCGCTTTACAATGTTGTGTTAGTTTCTACTGTACAGCAGAATGAATCAGCTATACGTATACATATATCCCCTCTTTTTTGGATTTTCTTCCCATTTAGGTCACCACAGACCACTGAGTAGAGTTCCCTGAGCTACACAGTAGGTTCTCATTAGTTATCTATTTTATACATAGTATCAATAGTGTATATATGCCAATCCCAATCTCCCAATTCCTCCCACCCCAAACTGCCTATTTTAAAGAAGAGTTTGCGACCGTCCTGACCACTGACTCAACCTGCCCCTGGGCATGAGCTCCCTTTCCTTCGCCTGTTCTCCGGAAGGGGGATCTTACAACCAGACCCGGCACTGAACACAGCCAGGTATGCGTTCTAACTCCAGGCTTGAGAGTGCGTGCGCCAAGGCCCCTGAAGCTCTTCTAACCGAGCCAGAGGCCTTGGGGAGTTTGCTGGGATACCCGGCCACCTGATGAAGGGGTCCTAGGCAGTGAGCAGACAGGACTGCTGCTGACACATAGTGTAGCCCACTCAGGCCTCAGGAATGCTATCACCTGGCCTCCCCGGAAGGCAGGTGTTTGTCTAGGCTGACCCAGGGTCAGCCCGTCTTTCCCCTGGGCTGAGCCTCCACATTCTGACCCGGTCGGGGTCAGGGGTCACAGGAGATAAAGGTCAGGAGGCGCTGATGGTGGTGGGGAGTGGATGTCCAGTGCATCTTGCATTCAGGGAAGACCCAGAAAAAGTTTCTCCATTAACAGGTATATCAGCGTGGCTTGTTGGGAAGCAGGACCTCGGTAACTTAGGATCGAAAGATGCCGTTCTCGACGCCGATGCTTCCATGAGGGCAGGCGAGCACCGCCGGGCACCATTCTAAGAGCCTTCCACTTGCTCAAGTCCTTCAGTCCTCCGTATGCTAGGAGGCAGCTTCTATTCTTTTCCTCCTTTGCATACACACAGAGAGGTTAAGTAACTTGCTTAAGTTTCCACAGCCATTTAGCGGTGAATCTAGGAAGTGGGTTCTAGAACCTGAGATCCCACCCACCTTGCTAGCCTGCCTCTTGAACCTTAACGAGGGGCTCACTCTTTGAAGCCCAAAATGGGGCTGTAAAAAGGCAGGTTTGTTCAAGCTAGTATTTCACAGAGCAAAAGGCACCGTGACCTTACAAACAGGGCAGGCCAGGAAACCAGAAAATGGGACCCAAGGGTTAGCACCCCCGTGAATTCCATTCCGCTAAACTGTCCGCCCATTACTTTACTTCCTGGACTTCCCTCCCCTGGGGCGCTGCACCCTCGTCCTGCCTGCACCGTCAACACAGGCGGCCAAAATAGGTATTGAAGGCGCTTTAAACTTTGCCTCCTTTCTCCTGGAAATAACTTGGAGAGGTGAGAAGGCCAGCACAGGCGACATGGCCATTTATTTCTTCATTGAGTCAACAGTATTTATAGACACTCAACCAATGCAGGAAAAATGAGATCAGGGTCATTCCTGTTAACAGCTCCCAGACTAGTAAAGGGAGAAAACAACGACGCAAGCATGGGACTACAAAAGAGAGTCTTAAGTGTCCCCAAAAAAGCTCTACAGGACTTGGGAAGGGAGCACCTGGCTGGGGAATCCCAGAAGGCTTCCTGGAGGAAGTGAGATTGGAACTTCTGCCATCACCAAGCAGCTGTTCTAAGCTCCAGAGCCAGTCACCAGCCCTCCTGGAATTCCTTGCAGGATGCGTCACAAAGTTCCGGCTCCCAGCTGAGAAAGTGCAGCCCCCGGCTGAGGCAGCCCAGAGCCCCGCCAGCCACAGGCCCCATCACAACTCTGAGGGGCCTGTCAGAACTTCCTGAAGAAACAGCTGCTTTAAAGTAGGGGATGAGAAAGAGCTTTGCAAGTTAATCCACCAGCATTTTGCCTGCCTCTCCTCTGTGTTGCCAGGCCCAGTCCCTAGGAGACAGCCTAACTATGCAGGAAGGCAGAATGGATGCTGCCTGGAGACAGGACAGCAGGGAGGGAGATAAAGGTGCTCTCTTGGGCCTCACTGCCCTGCGGTGACTTGTCCAGTTCACGTTTCCCCCGTCATCCTCTTCTCTTCCCCTCCCTCAACTCTGCTTGCTCTAAAGGCCCCAGAAGGATAGGTGATCATGTTCATAGGAGATTGGCCTGGGAGGCTGCTGAAGGCCTATGTCCCAGGTTGTATTCGCCTTCCAGCTCTCCTGTAAGATGCGGAGATTGGGGATTGTGGCGCTTCGCGCCTCAGATTGGGGGGCAGGCAGGTGGAGGAAGAGAAGGTAAGAGGCATCGCAAAGACCGTACGGCAAGCTGG
Organism: Neophocaena asiaeorientalis asiaeorientalis; assembly: GCF_003031525.2. NCBI lineage: Eukaryota > Metazoa > Chordata > Mammalia > Artiodactyla > Phocoenidae > Neophocaena > Neophocaena asiaeorientalis. Next base: position 3,864,213 of record NW_020176571.1, read on the forward strand.
TACCCAGACCCCTGAAAAGTACCCACGCCCCAGCAGCTCATATAAGCACTGTTCCCATCGCCGATGGCTAATCTGTCACTCATCCATTTCTCCACCCCATAGAAATATACCCAACACCTAACAAAATACAGACGCTACAACCTAATTACGCTCTGTCAGCGGCTGGAGCTCTTTCTCAAATGTTCATCTCCCTAAAAACTAACCCAACATAAAATAGGAAAGTCTTGCTACTTTTTAAGGCCCAATTCAATTGTTTCAGGTCATGGTTTCCATGTGCCTGGTTCAAGTCCTTGCGAGACAGTGACACTTCAGAATCAATGAACTGATTCATTCCCTGAGGACAGATGCCCACATATGTTTGCTGCCATTAGCAATGCATTTATTCAGTCATTCCTTTGGGAAACATCTTTCACGTGTTGTGTTTCATGCTACTGCTAGGGAGGAGGACGGACACGAGGCTCCAAAACAGGGCATTCCTATCTTTTTGTTGTTGTTTGCACGTGACATCTGCCCTCTGTGCAGCTCCCCGCTAGCCCTAGGAAGGGGTGCTGCGGGCCCCTTGGTGCAGCTTGGAGAGTTTGGGTAACCGCGCCAGGGACCCAGAGCAGCAAGCAAGTCACGGGCACAGGGAAGAGACTCCCATGTGGGCAGGCACGGAAGGCACACGTGGAGGAAGCAAAGGCCGCTGCCTTCCTACTGGGCCACCATTCAAGGCCCTTGGAGAGAAAGGCAGGAAGCGATCTGACCCGAGGAAGGAAGATCAAGATGACGTAGCCCTTCACAAACGTGTGCGCCTGCCCCCTCCATGGCTTTGTTCATCATCCCTAGAGGGAGATTTGCACAAACACTCAGGGTGGGGAGAGGAAGAAGGTAACCAGAGGCTGTACAGTTCGCTGACTCAGATGGACACCAGACTTGCCCCATCGTCCTCTACTGTGTAATAAAAGCAGAGTGGAGGAGGAAAGCCTTTGGAATAACTTTCATAAATGACTCAGACCAAGGCATTTAGGTGAAGGGGGTGGGAGACTCATGGAGGGGTGTGTAGCAGCAGAGAGGATAAAGAGGAAATGGCCCCCTGGCCTTGGCCTGCCCAGCTCCAGCAACCTCAAGGTCATCCCAGGGGCACGTCCAGGGCCACAGACAGACAAGGCTCCCATTACTCATTAGCCAGCCTGGGCACTGGTCCCCTTGTCCCTGTCCTTGGCCACAAACAGAGATGAAAGCCGAGCCGCCAGCTCGGAGAGCGGGGGCCTGATAGCTCAGTGGCTGCCTCGGCCACCGGCATTATCAGAGCCTGGGACAGCCAAGAGCAAGGGGGACGCTGGGCTTCCACACACTCTGCGCCCTTCACACCTCCACCTCACTCAAACAAACGTGGGCAAAAAAGCCATCATTAGGGCTTCCCTGGTGGCACAGTAGTTGAGAGTCCGCCTGCCGATGCAGGGGACACGGGTTCGTGCCCCGGTCCGGGAGAATCCCACATGCTGCGGAGCGGCTGGGCCCGTGAGCCGTGGCCGCTGAGCCTACGCGTCCGGAGCCTGTGCTCCGCAACGGAAAAGGCCACAACAGTGAGAGGCCCGCGTACCGCAAAAAAAAGCCACGTTAGTGGAGAGCGGATTTTAACAGACAGCTCCCAGGGCAGACTCCTTGAGCCAGCTTTGCAAGGACACGCCAGGATGTGCTGATGAGAGGGAAAGAATCCTTCCCAAAATCCTTTCACCAGACCCATGGGATGGATGTCTCTACTCTCACCTCAAGGCTGAGAAAAAAGCCCCTTGGATCAGGTGCAGCCACACAGTCCTGGCCTCGGTCCTGCCCAGCCTCTGCTCCCCACCGTGCCCCTCACTAAGGGGGTGTGGGTAGGTACCCTTGCTTTTCCAAGCTTCTCCCGCCCATCCCTCACCAACTGAGATCACGGAAGTCTAGAAAGCAGCAGGTCCTTCTCGTGACCTTGTCTGAGTGACGCAGGTGGCCTCATAAGTCCCCGATACGCCACGCGGAACCGGGCCTGGCACCAAGCACGTCTCAGGGCTGCTGTCTTGGCCCCGGGCCTCTGCCCATGGCCCTATCAATGGAAATTCTAGGCAGAGAAAATGAAGCCGAGGACAGGAAGGGGCTGGCGCTCAGAGCCTCCGGAGGGCCTGGTTCTTGACTAACAGCCAACAAGGGCTAAACGATCGGGGTGGCAACAGGAAATCCTCATCCATCCCACTTTCTCAGCATTCGAGAGACATCTGAAGAGTGACTATAATGTACCCAGTGTCACCTGGGGTACACACAAAGATCTGGTCCCTGATCTCGAGGAGGTCCTGAACTTGGAAAAGAATAGGGTAGATAGACCACACTTATAACCATGAGAGCTGCCATTGACTGAACCCCTAGGAAGTGCTCTGTTTCTCCAGCCATCATGTAAGATGCCACACTCATGCCCTGTTTCCTTTTACAAAATGGGACGCTGACGCTCAGAGTACAGGCCAGGTGGAAGGGTTGGCAGTCACGCCCCAATCTGGTATGTGAGTCTCAAGCAGGGACAAGACAGAGTTGACTGAGGCAGCCACCTGGGAATTTACTTTCTCCCCTCCCACTGCTTCTTTTCCATCTCCTTTGCGTCTCACCTTTGCCCTCCGACCTTTGATTCTAGATTTGATCCCTGCCTCTCTTGTCTTCTGTTACCCCTGTTGCTTAAATCCATTCCTAGGGTTTCAGGCATCACCTTTTTTTTTTTCTCTAATTTTATTTTATAATATTTCTATTTTTATTTTTTGGCTGCATTGGGTTTTTGTTGCTGTGCACGGGCTTTCTCTAGTTGCGGGGAGCGGGGGCTGCTCTTTGCGGTGCAGGGGCTTCTCATTGCCGTGGCTTCTCTTGTTGCAGAGCACAGGCTCTAGGCCCACGGGCTCAGTAGTTGTGGCTTGTGGGCTCTCAAGCGCAGGCTCAGTAATTGTGGCACACGGGCTTAGCTGCTCCACGGCATGTGGGATCTTCCTGGACCAGGGCTTGAATCCGTGTCCCCTGCATTGGCAGGCGGATTCTTAACCACTGCGCCACCAGGGAGTCCCAAGCATCACCTTTTAAGTTGCAATCTCCAAACCTGTAGCTCCAGCTCACACCTCACCTCGTGCTCCAGACCCCCATTTCATCCCCAAATCATTTCAGATACTTAACACCATCTTGCCATTCGCAGGCTACTTTTTTCCAGATCTCTTTGCCCCTTGCTGGGATTTCAGTAACCTGAATCTCCTGTGTCATTTTATTCTCTCCCCATCCCAAGACTCCTCACCTATGTCTTCTTGAGTTCTCACATCACTAGCTTACTCAAATTTTTTCCATGTTCCCTTAACACCTACAGAACATAGCCAGATGCCTACAGACGCCTCTGTGTTCTGGTGCCAACCTCCTCCCTACTCTCTTCTCCGCAGATCCTAGACTCCAGGATTGTAACCTATGGGGGCTTCCCGGGGCAGACCTCTCTCCCGTATCCTCTGCTTTAGCTCCTCTCTGAAGGACTTAGATAATATTGGGTTGGCCAAAAAGTTTGTTCGGGTTTTTCTGCAAGATGTTACGAAAAGCCCAAAGGAACTTTTTGGCCAACCCGATAGTATCTGATGCACATGTCCCAAGTTGATTTACCGATGTGAAACCGCCCCCGCCCCCCATCAAATGGGAGAAGCTACTTGATGACTATGAGCACAGAGACCCCAGGACTCCTGGAGCCTAAGGATTGATGGGAACCCCTGTGACATCACCCTGTTACCTCACCATCAGCCAGTTAGAGAACTGTTCACGAGCTGATCACAGACCCCGGGACACCCCTCCCTTACTTGGCCTTTAAAAATGCTTTGCTGAAACGCTTTGGGGAGTTCGGGTGTTTGGAGCACTAGCCGTCCCCGACTCCTTGCTTGGCACCTGCAGTAAATGCTGCTCTTTCCCTCCCTACAACCTGGGGTCAGTAGATCGGCTTCACTGTGCACGGGCGAGCAGCCCCACGTTTGGTTCGGTAACAGGATGACTCACTATTTCTCTGGTGCACCTCGGTGCTTCTGCTCCCTGTGTCCTCCTGGGCGTCTCTCTCCAGAGATGCCCACCCCCCTTGGATGCACCTCCTGTTCCCAGAGCGAGATGGGGGTGCTCCCTCCCTGGACTCCCCTGCACATGGCTATTTTACACCCTCTGGTACTTGGGCTGAGCCTCGTCTTGCACTTTGGTGCTGGGGAAGGAGCCTGGGCCACGAACTCCGAATGGGTGTAAATTCTGGCTCAGCAACTTCCTAGCCGTGTGACCTCGGAGCCTTTAATAGGAGCCTTTCTTCCCCCATCTGTAAGACTCGCACCAGAATATAAACTTGCTGAAAGTTAGAAATAGTGCGTGTAAACACTCCACACGAGCAAGTGATCGATGGGCAGTCATTATCAATAATATGGTGCATTTATGTATTTCCCACTAGAACATAAATACTTGGAGTTTTAGGCTCACCAACTTCTTCTTGTTTTGTTTTGTTTTGTTTTTTGCATCAACCTTAGTCACCAGCACAGAGCCAGGAACACAGAACTCTTCCCAGCAATGCTAGCTGAATCCTGACAAAACTGGAGGAATCAAGATTTCCTCTTGTCTCCTTTGCTGCTGCCCTGGATGGGCCCGCTGGCGCTCTGGAGTCAGAAGCCTCCAGGATCACGCCCCGCCCAGCTCCCCTCGCCCCCGGAAGTGCCTCTGTTTCCCCAGCCCAAGTGCCTCAATACCCACCCCCGCACCACACATATAAGATGTTCTGTAGGGTCGCTGCGCGGAAGGACTCGGCTGTAGGTGGAAACGGAGGTCGAGAGCTTCTCAAAGGAACAGGAGTCATAAATCACTCTGAAGTTGTGACGCAACCCCAGGAAGCCCTGCCATGCAAACCGCAATTCCCTAAACCTCTGTAAGAAGTGGCCTCGAACCCCCTGGAGACCTGGCAGGAGATCCCTTTCTCTCAGTTGCTTGGCACTTGGCCGTTCTAATTCTGGCTGAACCCCAGAAGCCCAGAGGCAGAGAAAAACTAAAAGCCGGAACACCCCTGCCCTGGGAAATACTGGCTGACTAGGCTTCTTTATCGCATCCTCGTGGCTTTTCCTAGAACCGAGGCCGGAGATGGTTCACATGGCAGGTGGGTGTCCCGGCTAGAGGTGACACCGCGAACCCCAGTCCCTGGCCTCCGCAACTGTGCTGCGGAATGCTGGAGGCCAGGTCTTGGAGCCTGGGAGGAGAGAACACTGGTTGCAGATGCGAGCTTGCAAGAAGCTTTCATGTTCCGAGCAGGGCTGGGAGGTGGGGGAAGTGAGACTTCTGTTCTCCGGAGCTCCTACTGGCAAAGCCGCCCATGGGCCTATAAGCCCCAGCATAGCCTAAAGGTGCTGGCCTGACTGTCTTGGCCCAGAGTAAATCGGGGCCAGAACCAGAGAGTGCACTGGAGTCAAAGTGGAAAAGGAGACTGTGCGGGAGAAAGCTCTCCTCTCCAAAATATATAGGCATCAAAGTACCCCTGTCTAGCTGGGACAGGAGCCATCAAAATGCAAATGTGGGTTTTGAGAATGCTAATGTTGGAATTGGAGAACAATACCGAGACAGACTTCTTGGGGCCGGGGAGAGGGCCCCAGGGCAGGATGTGGGAGCCGAGTGGGGGGCAGGGATGAAAGGGGCAAAGGAAGTGAGAGAGCCGGAGAGGAGAAAACAGCAGGAGTCAATTGAGGTTGAAAGACTGCTGGGCCGGCCGGGAAAAGGGGAGTGCTAGAGGGGACGGGTCAGAGAACCTGACCGCTGACCGCTGACCTGAGGCTGTGCGCCCAGGAAAGGGGAGGAGGGAGCTCAGCCCGGGGGGCGGGGCGGCAGGACGCGCCTGGAGTCTGGGCTTGGACTTGAGGTCAAGGCCTGCGGAAAGAGACAGAGGGACCCGTGTTTCTGAAAGGCCGGTGATGCCAGGAGACGTGCTCTGCTTGGGTGCAGCTGGCCTGAGAGGCTGAGAGCAAGGGGGCCTGGGAAGGGGGCCTGAGAGCCGGCGCGGGCCAAAGTCAGGCTTGGTTTGGGAGCTGCTTCCCAGGGTTTCAATTCGGCTCTTGCCCCTGTGGACGGGTTGCTCCCTCCCTGGGCCTCACTTTCTTATCTGTAAAACCAAGACCGTGGGTGCTGGGAGGACCAAATAAGTCAAAACCAAGCCTGGCACAGGGAAACGGCCTGTGATGTTGGCTGTCATTTTCGTAGATTAAGAAACCGAGGCTCAGGAAGGCTTGAGAACACGTGCAAGTCAGACAGCAGGGGACTGACAGAAACTGGATCCCAACTCCACTGTCAGACCTGCGCCTGTCCCCAGGCGGAAAGCAGACCCCCGACGTGGGCCGTGGGACCCCAGGGAGGCCGTGGAAGACGTGAAGCCTGGAGCCGGTGCATAGGCAGCAGGAGAGGTATCAGGGACAGGACAGGAGCTCCTCCTGAGGGTGGAGTCGTCACCTGCAGCAGGGTCACCTCCAGCCCTGGCCTACAGTTACAGCTTGGGCCATCGCTCTGCCACAGCCGACTCTCCACCCAGACGGCGAGTTCCAGAAGACAAGGACAGTGTCCTGTACCCGCCTTGGGTCGCCCAGGGCCGTGCATGGCACGGGGTGAATGGTCGCCAAATGGGTCCATTCACTGAACACGCTCCGTGCTCAGAGGCGGGAATATACAGATGCATACGATATGATCCTGCCTTTGGGTAACTCCTCTTAGCCTGGTGAGTGGATGAAGGGAAAGAATGAATGGAACCTGGGAAGGGCCAGTCAGGAGAAAGTGTAATACTATATAACAATCTAAAATGATTTTTTAAAACCCCATTGTGTGGTGATGGAAATGTTTTGTACGGGTATACACAACCGTTAAAACTCATGGACCTGTACTCTGAATGTAGTTCATTTTACACAAGTCGTTTCTCAATAAAGTTGAAAAGTTCCACCCCTACCAAAAAAAAAAAAGCCTTCTGTACACTGCTTTCTCATCAGAGTCAAACCCATCAGGCACCCCGCTTTCTCTCCAGCACAGACCGAGCCAGACCCACTCGCTGGCTGCTGCTAAGTGGATGCTGTCAGAGTCTCAGAACTCCGAACAAGTGCTGCTTTTATAGAAAAGGGGACGCTCACCTCCTACACACACCGCAGTCGGGAGGGCCCGGAGCTATTCACATCGCTCACCTAGACTCTCCTGGGACAGGGACTGCCGGGGGCCCTGGGTGGCAGGAGGCCAGGGGAGCTGGGATGATGCTCTCTGGTATGGAGCTCCCTGTCCCCGAGGCAGTGCACTGGGTCCTCACTGGGATCCCCACTCCAGGGAGCCCGCCAGTGGAGTTCAGGGCTTGGCTACCCAAAGATCTACCTTTTCAGGTGGAGTCAGCAGAAGGATTCCATGAAGATGGGGGTTAAAGAGGGCAGTTTTGTGAAATAGTCAAGGAAACACATACGCGCACATTTTCTCATTTAGACAAGACTCATTTCGTACGGAGCAGGTGATGTGTTCCCTCTTGGGTGGAAACACCACAGCCTGAGGCTGTGTGTGTGTGTGTGTGTGTGTGTGTGTGTGTGAGAGAGACAGAGACAGAGACAGAGGCGGAGACAGAGAGAGAGGCTGGGGAACTGAAAGTGAATCAGGCAAGGGGCCTTGCTGGGGCTCACAGGAAGGATGAACAGAGGGCCAAGATGGGCCCAAGAAGGGAAAGGCTGACTCCAGTGAATCAGGTCTATACAAGGGCCCTAGCGTGAACGTGGAAAATGGCTGCTCGCCACACCCTTCCCCATCAGCTCTGCCCACAAGGAGTCCACACTGCAGGCTCTCACCCTCCCCGACGTTACCCACAACAGAAGGCAAAGCACCAGGAGCAATACTTGCTCTGGAAGTCAGTTCAAGGGAAAGGCAGACGTCCCCTCCCGAAGCACCCACAGAGGCGACGATGTGTGGTGACTCGTTCACAGCCAGGGGGACAGTGAGAGAAGATACACATATGTTTTTGTAGACTCTCCGCTCTGGGATCCACGTTGGGTGTCCAGAATCCACAGTAAATGGGAACCAGTACAAGCACATATAGACCAAGTCTGGTGCAGTGTCAGGTATGGAAAGGGCTGAGTTTTACAGTCTCGCATGCACTTTTTACTGGGAGAAAATGGAAAAAAAATGAGAAACTGGGCTTTGAAGATAGACCAGTGTTGATGCACTCCCTCCAGTTTAGACAGCTTCTTGCTCTTCCTCCGTCGTCGCCTCTCCCCCACCGTCGTCGCCTCTCCCCCTCCGTCATCGCCTCTCCCCCTCCGTCATCGCCTCTTCCCCACCGTCATCATCTCTTCTCCTCCATCATCGCCTCTTCCCCTCCATCATCGCCTCTTCCCCTCCATCATCACCTCTTCACCATCATCTTTTCCCCACCATCATCACTTCTTCCCCATCACTATCATATCCTCCCCAACATCACCATCCTAATTCAAGTTCCCAGCATCTCTCACCTCCCAACCTGTCTTCTCACTTCCACTCTGTTAACTCATGCCCCATACCTCAGCTGGAAATATTTCTAAAATAAAAACTGAAACATCGAATCCTCCTCTTAAAACCCTCCCGTGGTTCCCCATCGCCCTCAGGATCAAGACTGAAGTCCCCAACATGTCCTTCAAGGCCCTGCACCACTCGGGCCCTCCTCTCCTCCCAGCTCTCTTCCAGCCACGCTGGATTTCCCTGGTTCCTTCAGTGTGCAGGAGGCTTCCTGCCTCAGGGTTGGTGCACACGCCAATGTGATCACCCGTGGCACTCAGTTCAATTTGTAATTCATGTGTATGGTGATTGTTTGATCAGTGACTATTTAATTGATGGTTGTATCTGCCACTGGAGCGTAAGCTCTCTGAGAACAGAGACCATAGTTAGTTTTATTCTCAGTTGTAGTCCCAGTGCTGGACAGAGTGCCTGGCCTATAGGAGATGATTAATAAATGTTGCTGAATAAGTAAAGGAATAAAGTAATGGAGCCAGTTCATTTTACAGATGCTTCATAGCTGGAAAGCACTGGGGCCAGATAAGGAGACTGGGGCTTGGAAGGGCAGAGACTTGCCAGAGATCACATGGCTTGGCTATATGGGGGAGCTGGGACTTGGTCTGAGTATTATCTCCCTTCCCTTTTATGTCATTTTGACTCAGCCATTTGGTGGTGGCAGTGGCAGTGGCCGTGGCAGTGGTGCTGGTGGTGTGCGTGTGTTCTTGGTGCAGCTGACAGCAGAGCCAGCTTCTAGATCACAGCTAAGGGAATGGTACCCAGAAAAGTCTCTTGCCATGTGTACATTTCCCTGCTGTAGCATCTTTCTCCTTTAGAAATAACCATGATTGGTTCCCAGACAACACTGCTAATCCAAAGAAACAGTAGGTTAAACTTTAAAAAATATATTCCAGCTTTGGGAATGCATTTTTTTAGTCCAGTTAAAAATACAGGTTAAGCCAACTACATACCAGAACAGACACTGAAATCAACAAAACATCAGAATAGATGACCAAATTTTTTTACGAAATGGACAGAGTAGATTCTGCTCTTTGGTAGACAAGGCTATAGCTTGTGGTCTGAAAGTTCACACTTACCAGTAAGTTCTGGAAGGGAACTCTCCTGTTTAACCTTGGGCTGCTGGGCTCATCATAATCGATGCTCCATAAGTATCTGTAGAATGAATAAGTGAATGGAACTTTCAATGGGCTGGAAAAAATCCTGGATAGCAGAAGGAAAACCACAGCACCCAAAATGCTATAACCGTCTGTTCTAGTATTTATTTGCTACCTCTTGGAAGGCCTATGATCTCCTAATACAATTGCCTAACAGAAACCGAAGACCAGAGAGATAAGTTTGGTCACCTTTTGACCATTTGAATGTAGGTAAGTTACTTAACCCGCCTGAGCTTCCACAGCCTCATCTGTTAAATGGGTACAATGATTCTTTACTCTCCTGAAGATACTTTTTTAATGAATTCAACCTAATATTTACCGAGTGGCAGGCACTGTGGTAGACACTGGGGATGTGGTAAAAAAAAAAAAAAAAACAGAACTGTCCTCTGTCCTTTCTAGTGGAGGAGACATTAAGCAAATAAACACAAATAAACTTATAAAATTACAGTTTAGGGTGTGTGCTATGATGGAAAACCACGGGGCGCCATAAGAGGGAATGGCAGTGGGACGAATTCAGATCAGGGTGACGTTTATGCTGAGGCCTGGAGGAGTTAGGAGTTGGCCACGGGAGAGGCTGGGGTGGGGGATGAAGGGAACAGCATGTGCAAAAAGGGGCCCAGAGCTCTCATTCTAAAGATGAGAAAAATCGAGAACCATAGTTGTGAAGAGACTCAGCCAGGCTCACACGTGTATTTATCTGGGAACACAGAGAGACCTCGGACGTTTGATATCTTTCTAGCACCTTCTGCACTCTTGATGGGTCTGTGCCTCTTCTTGCCTTCCACAACTGGAGGAGAAAAGACTGACGGGTTGTGGAGCTCTGGGGCAGCCTGGCACTGGACTGTCAGCGGCTCCCAAGGACGGGCTCCCAGGGATGCGCCCCGCGCCGGCGCCGGAGTCCCTGGCAGCTCGCGGCAGCTCACGTGCCGCAGTGGGACCTTGCGGCTCAAGGCCCTGAGGCAGCCTCCCTCCCTCGTAGGCGGCTCAGCCCTCACTCTTCACTTCCCTCCGGGGCCCTACCTGCCTAAACACACAGCCGGAGCCTCCCGCTCCGCCCCCGCCCGCGGGACACAAAACAAGCAGGAACCGCCATCCGTCGCGCCTCCCTAGGACCCGGGACCCGGATAGCAACCGGCTAGGCGGCGCTGCGATTGGCTGGCCCGACTAAGAGGCGCTGCGGTTGGCTGCGCCGGGCTAAGCGGCGCCACGATTGGCTGGCCCGGCTACACGGAGCCGCGATTGGCTGGCCCGGCTTAGCAGCGCGGCGCTCGTCCAATCGCGGGCCGGGCCGGGCTGGGCCGGGCCGGGCAGCTGCGGGGCCTGGCGGCGGGGCCGTGGGGAGCGGGGTTTGACATGCCTGTGGTATTTGCTCAGAGGGGCATGACCACTTTGGGCAAGTCTTTAAATGTGAGTCAGCTTTCGGCCGATCCCTGGGAAAAATTCCTTCGGTGTTGTCAGGCAGGGTTCGCTCGCTGCAGCTTTTTAAAAAAAAAACAATTCAAAAGGCATAATCCCACTGAATGGGAAAAGGCCTTCGGACCCGGTCCCCAGCTTCCCGAACAGGGGCCGCGGGCGGTGCTGGGGGACCAGGCACCCCAACCTGGGCGGGCGCCCCCGACATGCCGGGCCCAGGGGCTGATTGTCAGCAGTTTCGGGGCACCTTCCTCCCCACCCTGCGCCCCCATCCCGGTCTCCAGCGGGGCACATACTGGCGGGGCGGTACGAACAGCGCCCCCTGGAGTTGTTCAGGCGTCTCCCGCCGCGTGGGAAATGGCTGGCCAACCCCTTCCCGGTCTCCCTTAGCTGCCGCTCCCATCGCACTGTGGGTCCAGTACTGACGCCCGCACTTTGTAGCTCTGGGATCATGGCTGATCTCTTCACCTCTCTAAGCTTCAGTTTCCTCATCCGCAGAGTCAGAGGCAGCGGTCCAGAAAGTGAACTAGTCCGGGAGAGGGGCCACTTAGGGTGCTCTCCTAGCTTGGGTTCCCCAATTGCAAGGGCAAGTCGTTCTGCACTCCGGGCCTCATTTTCCACATCTGTAAGATGAGGGAGTTGTTCTAGAAGAGTCCTTAAGGGGCGTTCCAGATCTATGAGGGTAGTTGCATCAGGCCACCCCTGTAACCCCCTCAGGGAGCCTGTGCGCTCCGGGCGGACGCGGCCCTGGGGCTCGCCCATCGGCTCCAGCGCGACTCCAGGATGCTCCCCTAGACGGCCCAGCTTTCCCTGCCCGTGTGTCATCTCAGAGACTCGCAGCAGACAGGGTTGGGAGCAGAGAGGGGAAAAAAGACCAAAAAAGGCCAAGGGCTGAGGGAAATGAGCAGAAACTGGAGGGATTTATGTGCAATTTGATTTTAAATGAACATCTTGTGCAAAAGAAGAGGCAGCTTGGCACGAGTTACTGGTGAGTTCATAGCTTAGGCACTCTTGGTCATAGGGATATGGCAGCAAATTTTAAGAAGGTTGACCAGAGGGAGGCTGTAGAGTCTCTGCCTGGGAATCTTTCAAAGATCTGGTAGGCACCACACTGCTTCCTTGAGGGGCTTTGAAATGCAGGCTGTGTAAAACTGTGAGAGCCCTCTGGATCCGCCGGAACAGGGGAGCTCTGGGCACCCGTGTGTGTGTGAAGCAGGTTTGATAAAAGAGCATCCCACTCAGCTGCTAACTCAGGGATGTGACCTCAGACAAGTCACTTGCCTGCCTTTTGACTTGCTGTGGGAGGAGGGATAAGGCTAATTGACCTCTGAAATTTCCCTCCAGCTCTGACACCCCATAGTGAAATGGAATAATGTGTGGATAATTGCTCTGAAAACAACAGAGCACTGCGGGGTCTTTCAGTTAAACTCTGCGACTAGTTGTAAATCAGGGCCTCTATCAGGGCCTCTACTGCCTACCATCTTAGGCGGCCACAGGGCCTTTGTTTGGCATCAGGGTTTGCTGCAGCCCGTGAATCAGTATTTATTCCGTTCCTCCTCACGTCAGCACCTTCGCCAGTGTTCTCACTCTGCCTTGGTCTCTCCACCTCCCTTGCCTTTTCCAACCTCCTGTGACTCGGATGGATTGTGTTGTGCCTCTACCAAGCTTGGATTCCCTGTCAGTCTGGAGGAAGGGACGCTAGAACCAGATTGATTCGCCACCACTAGTTTTGACCATATGCCTCTTCCTCCTAAGCTGACCTTCCCATTCTCCTGGTGCTTCTGAGCATCGTGGAGATGGTGGTGGGGCGAGAGGTAGGTTGAAGATAAAGAAGGAGGAAGACAAGGGCCAATCGTAAAGGAAAGAAAAGACCCAAAGTGGTATTTTTTTCTTTTAAAGTTATTTCTACCAATTCAAAAATAGAAAAGGCCAGCTCAGCTATGACAAGGAGGGTCAGATGATCACTAAATGCTATAAGCAAAAAGGGAATTCCTCGAGACCGTGGGAATCTAGTGAAGAGTTTGGCTCTGCTTGGGCAGGTCAAGGTAGTCTTCAGAGGAGGTGACATCTGGGATAGTTCTTAAGGTTGGAGAGGAGTTTCCCCTGCAGCGAGAAGCACATCTATGGTGAGGGTAGGGCGCAGGCAAGGCAGAGAGATGGGAGAGTGCACAGTGGGCTTGAGGCACCTAGGAGAGGCAGGTGCCAGGTGTGTTGGGAGCATAGGGTGCTTAGGTGAAGATGGCAGAACTGAAATGGAAGATAGAGACCATTTAAATGGTCTTATCTGTCGTGTTAAAGAATTTGGGCTTTATTTGGGAGGAAATGGAGAGGAATTGCAGGCTTTTGAATCGGTAGGCAAGATCAGTGGTGAAGAACATAGTTCAAAGGTCAGGTTATACAGTGAAATTCAGGTCGTGAACAACTTAAGAATGGAATGGATAAGTATAGAATGAAATAGAAAACGTCAAAGAACATGCACGTAGTAAGTACTGGTTCATGAAGTATATGTCTTTGTGTGTATGGTTGTATGTGTGTCCTGGGTCACGATATAAAAGGTACTTATTACTGTCAGTCATGATCTTAAAAGTCTGAACTCCATTGCATTTGCAGCCCCTCCAGGGGGGTGGGCTGGAGGGCGGAGACGCAGGAAGTTCTTGCAAACAACAGGCGACCTGCATTCTCTCCCACTTCAAGTTCCTGAGAAGGAAGTTGCTTAACTTTTGAAGACAGTTAGCTGATCTCTTCCAAGGCCTCCTCTGCAGAGGAAAGGTGATTACACTTGCCCTGCATGACGGAGGGGACTATTGAAGTATTTGGTAGCCTGCTGCATTGGCGGGACACCTGCCTGACAGAGCACATAACACGGCCAGGAGCTGGAATTCGGTTCCTTCCAATCTCTGCCCCAGACCCTGATGATCCTGGTACAAATCATGCTGTGATTAAAACCATGGTGTTTTTCCATTCTTCCAGTGAAACGTGATGCACTTACTGCAGCCATCACTGGGGGCCAGTAGATGTGTGTGGTTCCCTGATATGGTGTGACTGGTGTCTGGGTACCAGTTCAGTGAAGATGGGAGACAGACGTCATCCCCCACTCGTGAGTAATGGACTTATGTTTAAAGCACTGAAGAAGATGACTTCGTAATGTCTGTGGTCAGTAATACCAGTGTCTTAACAGACCTGAGCGTAGGGAAGCCCTGTGGGGATAATGTATGTCAACTGAAAAAAATGCACAACCTAAAAGTTGAGAATTATGTTTTATTTGGCAGACAAAACTGAGGACTTAAGCCCGGGCCACAGCATCTCAAGTCACACCGAGGGACTGCTCTGAAGAGGTAAGGGAAGAACCGGATCTATACGGGTTTTTGCAACAAAGACTGGGTAGCCAGGAACATCAAAAGATTGTCAATTAAAGAAAAATCAGACATCTCAAGTTAAGGAATTTAGCGCTTTTCTATGCAAAACTCTGGGCTCACTGAAGTCCTTCCTTTGATATGCACTTCAGCTATCTGGGGCTGGTATCCTGTGCTTTCCCACCGCGAGTCCTCTCAGGGTGCACCGTGGGGGGGTGGCTGCAGGGGCTGACGGCTTGATGGTGGGCATCCTGCTTCCATCCTGAGTTTCGTCAGCGCTCACCGTCGGGGCAGCTGTAATGTGTTGGCTTGGTGGCTGCAACATCCTTGGTTTACTGATACGACGGCACCGCTTTTCATTCACATGTAGTTTCCCATTTATGCAGTCATAGGACATCTCCCTTCTGCTGGCCTCACAAAAACCAGAGCTGCTGCCACCATAGGCCCTAGGACATAGTCATTGCTTTAAGACTGGTTCTCAGGGTCTACGTTTGTCCTAACTCGGGCAGCCTTACGTGCAACAGGGTTTTGTTGCTTTCCAGAGTTCAGCCACGTGGAGAATGTTGCTCCCTTGCTGTAATGCAACGTGGTCCAGTCTGTTTCTTTATAAGGTGACTGACACTGCCTGTGACGACACACTGTGCACACCCGCGCCCTCCTCTCCCTACCCCAACCAAACCCTGTGGTACAGATACCAGCCCATTTATGTAGCTCCAGGCATACAGCTTCCTGGTTACAACTTCAGGGCAAACATATCCACGCCTCTCTTGGACTCCATAAATCTGCATATCCTTCCTATCCGAGCTGGGATTTTTCCAGTTCCTTTGTCCCTTGTTCCTGACTGGTACCGGATTTGCAATAGCAAGACCAACCAATCGTGGTCTGAACACCACTCTGTACCACACCCTATACTGGACACTTCATATATTCAGCAAAATTCCAGGAGATATTATTATCTCTCTTTTACAGATGGAGGCTCCAAAACTTGGACATTGTTAAACGTTTCACATCTAGCGAATGATCAAGCCGAGTCTCAAAACCAAGTTTCTTGAGATAGTAACCCATGCTTTGACCCCTGAGATATACTGCATCTCCTGATTCCTCTCAAAACCATCCTTCCCCAAGAGCTGGGAATACCTTCTCTCTCTTGGCCCATTCTATCTTAGAAAAAGCAGGAAAACTCACTTACCTCCTTAAGATAGAAGGTCTAAGTGGAAGTTAGTCTTGCACTGGGACTCATACAGAGGAAGAATTTCCAAAAGTTGTATGTTCAGATTTCTGCCTTTTTATGGAGTTCCCTGGTTGTGAAACAAAGGATTGTTCTCAGCGTCAGATAGAAGAGAGGAAAGGAAAGTGGCCCAAATTACACAGCTCCTGATCTAAATAAGCTTGAACTCGGAGCCAACCTATCCCCGTTTCTTCAGCACTTATTCACAGCTTTGCCCTCCATCTCTACCTTCCTCTGGACATCACTATTGTGTCAGAAACGCCGATCAGTCATTCCAAAAATATTGGAGTGAGTCTATACTAGCCATCTTTGATGTGCAATAACCCTACTCTTGGCATAGAAGTAATTATTCAAGGCTTAAGCACCAGCCGCTCGACGTGCAGAAAAAAAGATCAGAGGTGGCTAGGTGCATAAAGAGCATATGATGTAGGAAAAGTGTCACAACTGCCAGGTTGGAAAACAGACCATCCTTCTCACCAGCCTGACATAACAATGCTTTCCCTTTTGTCCCTTTGCTTGGAACAGAGGATAATAGAATTTCCTGAGTTGCAAAGGTTCTTGTGGGTCACCGAATCCAGCCCTTCCCACCTGATGCAGGAACCTGCAGTGTCACTTCCCTTCTGTCGCTCAGCCGACCTCTCCTGGAACACTAACTGCTAACTGCTGTTTGACATGGACTACTTACTCCGTCTGGGGGAAGCTTTCACGTTTGGAAATTGCAGTCATTCTCTAGCGAGCTTGATCTGATTCCCCAATTCTGCCACTCATGAGTCCTCTTTCTATACCTTGGGGTGATAAAAGTCCTAATCGTAAGAGTCCTTCAAATATGTGAAGGCAGGGATGGTGGCATTCTTAGTCTTCTCTTCCTCACGCCCAGTCTGTGCCAGTTTTGCAATCGTGTTGCTACCCTCTGTAATGTCAATTTCACGTGTAGGGCAGATTCTAGTAAGTGTGTGGATCCTGAGCTTTGACGGTGTGCCAACTCCCTTCAAAGACATGATCTCATTCAATTCTGCATCCAGCCTCTGAGATAAGAACACTTTACCTTTTATAGAGGAGGGAATTGTAGCTCATGAGGTTAGGGGTTTAGGCCAAGGCCATATAGTTAGAAATTGACAGAACTGTCCCATTAACCTGAGCCTTTGGCCAAACACATGTGCATTAATTTTTTTCCTTGATATACGAGTTTCACCAGGGCAAGGGTGGTACAAGACATCCAAGATACAGGCCTTCTTATCCTTAGCTAAATATAAATACTAAGAAGAGGTGATGTCTTTCTGAAATCTCAAGTCTGACTCAGTAGAGCCCTTTTCTCCCTCTCCTTCTCTCCCACCTGATTCTGGCTGTGGATTGTAACAAGATATGGGGCCACCTCTCCATTTTGGCAGATAGAGGAACGGAGCAGAGAGGTTGATACTTTCTGTCCGTATTGACTCACGGACCCCGTCGAAATCAGAATTGAATCTCCAACTCCCAAAGACAGTTTTCTGTATGCATACACAGAAAGGGCTAATTTCACGTGTGTATGCTCAGAGTGGAAAATATTGGAGACATTTGCCACTTTTCCATAATATTTTTGGAATACAGGAGCCCTCTGGTGGCCAAAATAGCAGGCTGGTGTCCTTGGGAAAGGCTGTCTGAGGTTTCCTGCCGGGACTGCCCTAACTCATCTCTGGCTTCATTCTGAGGTCACTCCTTTGCCATTTAGCCTTTTCTTCCTATGCTCATGGAGGGTCCTTTGCTTTCTTTGCACATTCTCCCTTCTCTCTTCCCCGTCGAGTTCCTCTCCGCACCTTCCCCTCCAGCCCCAGCTGTCGCCCCCGATCCCCCTGGAATCTCTCCTTCCTGCGGTCTTTGGCCTCAGAGGACCCTTTCTGAAATCTGGCCAGTTCCCCTGTGGCAGGTGCCGATCGACAGCTGCTGCCTCTGCTGCTGCTTCAGTCGTGTGGAATTCAAATCCCTTGTGGGTGGTTAGAGCCTGCAGATGGATTAACTAATGACGCCTGTTCATCAACGAACATTTGCGGCACCCCGTTCAGCTCACGGGGGGATGCTGCTCATCACCCAGGACCCAGCTTTCTTAGAAGAGCAGATGACTTTCCTCTCCCTTAAGCCCGAGGAGCTGACCGCACATCACCTGGTCCCTGCGGTGGGCCAACTACCCAAAGCTCGGCCGTTCCAAGTTTCTGTGTTCAGCTCTCCGTGGCGCAGAAGCCTGCTTCCCTCTTATAGTTTGCACTGAACGGCCTGGCTTCTGGAAGTCCTTGCCGCGCCGATACCAACCAGGGTCCTTGGCCTTCTCCAATCAATAGAAATTGACTAGAGGCCAGACAAGAAATTCAGACGAGGCTTTATTGGGGTCCCTGCTGCAGCAGGGGGGAGCAAAAAGAAGTAACCAGTTCCCTTGCTCACTGCCCAGCGTGGGGATGCAGCAGGCTGGTTCCTTCTATGGGTGAGGGTGTCGGGCCAGAGGGGTGGATTAGGGAGGGGACTTGCTCACCTCTCCGGTAGTGTTGTGAGCGGGGGGCGTGCGCAGTACCCTGCTTTGGCTCCCAACACCTTGTGTTTGCTCCCAACTCTTCAGAAGTGGCAGTTGGGTTTTTTTGGTCTTTTTGTGTCTTGTTGTCCATAATTTGGCCCAACTGTACATGCACACAGTTATTTTTAGTCCCTCATGGTTTCTTTGTATTTTGTTGCTCCAGGAGACATTTATCCAGGTGCAAGCACTGCAGCAAAGGGTCCCAGGTCCCAGGTCCCAGGTCCCAGCCTTAGGACTGTGTCTCAACACATCAGCAAATAAAGACCCACAAAATAGCCACTCTATATGTGGATAATTGAGAATTGACCATCGATCCAGAGGCAGATAGGGGTGGCTTCAGCGGACTACAATGAACCACATGAGGGGAAAGGACGCTAAGCTAGGACGAGGCAGAGATTTGGGTTAAGATTTTCAACACTGTCTTGCTGGCTTTTCGTGTAATAAGGGGGTGGGGCGGTATAACACTTAGGAAGCACATTGGACTCGGGGGAAAAAGAGCTCCTTTAAAATGAGCTGGTGACTATTACTTTACGACGCCCAACTATTAGTGGCTTAATCATAGGGCTATGATATTGGCCAGTTCATGACCCTCACTCTGGAGACAGTCAGAAAAGCCCTCCAGAGGATCCAGAATCTGCCACAGGAGGGTGGCCAGGGTTGAATGTAGAAGCAGTTTTTCTGGGCTTGTATGAAGGTGAAGCAAGAGGAGGGATCTGGTAGGATCATGAAGTTTGGAAAGCTGCAGCTCTCTGTAATCTGCAGAGGAAATGGCTAGAGAGGGTGGAGAGGGATACAGAGGGCATAGTTCATACGGTCCAGCTCAACGAGGGATGGTGCGGTAGCGACAAAATGCAGCTAAGTTTCTGCTTCTACTCCCTCCAAGGCAAGCAAGAGTGGCCATTGGATGAAGCACGCTGAATTGAGGCCCCCGGGGATGAGGGTTAGGGCAGAATTGGAGAGTGCTCCCTGCAGGCTGCAGAATTCTCTTCTCTCTCGATTTTAAGACAGTGTAGATAAGTCTTTTTAAAAGCCTGCAGGTGTATATGGGTAGAGACCTTCCTCCAGGAGGGATGGGCTGGCCTCTGGGGGTGCTCTAGAATGCTCTCCAAACCTGGCATTCTAGAACCTCCTGAGCCTTCCCGTTTCCTGGCATTCTATGGATGTTTAAAGTGCATGATGTCTAGGGGTTGGGGGTGAAAGGGTGATGCTGAAGCGTGTGCAAAATCTGTCATCTGGGCCCAGTGTCTCTCAATAGGCTGCCTCCTTGCCTCTATCACCGCCCAACAAACCACAGCTACTCTCCCGTCTCTCCGTTCTGACACGACTTACAGGATTTGCTAGAATGTCATCATTCCACCAAGAACCCTTGCAGCACAGCAGCACGTGGGTGACTGCATTCCCCTTGGTCAAGCGTATGTGCTCTGACCACGGCATCCTTTCCAACAGTGCTGCCGGCGTGGATGCGTTCAGCCCTCTGTCCTCACGCGAGACTCTGGGCAAAGGGCCTGGACCAGGTCCATCAGTTGCGCTTTGTTTAGCAGCTCCCTCCAAAGACAGGCGCTCAATCCATTATTTGTTATCGTGATCCTGATGTCACAATGAAAAGTGCACTGGATTGGAAGTCAGAAGCTCGGGTGGAGTCCCTGCCTGCCACCCATGAGCTGGGTGACCTTGAATCAAGTCTCACTTTGCTTCTCCAGTCTCCAGGTTATTCAAGGAGGAGATTTGGACCAAATCACCTTGAAGGGCACCTACAGCTCTGAAATCTGCTTTCGCAGGGGTGCCCCCCTCCAGAAGACTGTAAGCTCCTCAGGGGCAGGGGAGAACCTCACCTACAGGGTTCCTGGCATGACAAGCCCTTGAAGGTGGTGGTGGAGGGTTGGGAAATAGATCCCACCCACCCAGTCACCTTCCAGGAGGAAGCCAATGATGCTTTAGGAGTAAGAGGCACTAGGAGAGGCTGGGGGGACTGCCACCTCTTGTTCGCATACCTACCGTGCACCCCGTTCTTAAACTCCCTCCATCAGGAGATGCTGAGAGCCAAACACCGGGCCGGATCTGGAAGAGTAGGTCAGCCCATGCATCTCACACTCCAAACCGGAAGTTGGGGCTGAGCTGTCAAGACCTGTAGAAAAATGCTCCCCACCCCGCTAGGCATTGGGAGAACTCTGCTTTCTCATGACAGGATGAGATTTAGGCTTTTCTATGAAAATGTTACTCTGAATGGAAAGAATAGGCGAGAAAGTTCGGGCATGGAGCCTAGGCTTTCGTAAAGGGTAAGATTCCTCAGCTGTCATAAATATCAATGGGACGGGGAACAGGTGGTGAATTCCTGCTTTCCTTGCACAAATATTTTAAGTGGATCATAAACCCCCTCTGTTCTCCCAACCAGTAAGTCCTTGCAATGTTTTCGTGCTTGCAGCCTAGAATGCCAGGAATTTTTTTCCCAAATCAAGCTGGTACATCACTCTGCTAGTGACTGCTGGTGTTTGGGGTAAATAGACTTTGGTTCTAGGAGGAGGGCTTGGGTCCTAATTCCCTCACTTTGATGACTGATGAAGAGGCTGGCCCGACCTCCTGGGCTTGATGGACTTATGGGTTGTTGGTGGAAACGTGTCCCGTTTCCTTTCCGATACCCGAGCCCTAGCACACAGGAGTTCTGTTTGCCAGACAGGCGAGGTGGGAAGTCGTGGCAGCAGCTCTGGGCGAAACCAGGAGGACGTGATGGGGCCAATTGAGAGAGGGCGTCGCTGGTTTCTGATGAGGGGGTGCGTGTCAGGTGGAGTAGAGCCTGGGGGAAGCCTTTTCCTGGAGAGGGAAATGAGATCCAAAGGGGGATCCCACGACCTCTTCGGAGGAGGAAAATGCTCTGAGAAGTAAAAAGAGGTGTAAAGCGAGGAGGCATTATCTGAGGGTCTTTTGAAGTCATCAGATCTTGCCGAGAGAGAGGCAGGTGGCAAAGCTCATTATGTGAGCATGAGATGATTCTCCTCGCACCAAGGCAGAGGGGAGAGAAAATCTAGAACTTAAAACTGCAAGGTTTCTTAGAGGTCTCCGGGTACTTTATTTTAGCCATAGTAGCTTGTATCTACTACAAACTACTCTGCATAAAATTTTAAAAAGCAACAAGGATATATTGTACACCACAGGGAAATATAGCCTTTATTTTGTAATAACTTTAGAGTATCATCTATAAAATATTGACTCACTGTGCTGTACACCTAAAACTAATATGTCAATCAACTATACTTCAATAAAAAAATATTTCTTGCATTTTTGAAAAAAAAAGTTCTCTCGGGCCAGTGCTTTCATTTTACAGGTGAAGAAACCAGGGCTTATTCCAGGAGTAACTGAGAGGACTTTTTCTAGGACAGGGCATGTTTAGTACAGACTTGAGTGGGAATACCAGCAACCTCAGGTACTAACCGTGACCTTGGAGGATGAGAATGCCTGCGTCTTGGGGCTCTTGAGAGAACTGAATAAGGATGTACCGGAAAGCCCCCAAAACTTGGTGTGTGCCTAACAGACCCCACCTGACGGATGGTCACAGCTCCTTCGTTGTGACTGTGACCCTCTTGACTGAGAGCCTGTACTATCTCGAGAGTCAGTGAACAAAGGGTAACCGAGCTGCTGCTGTCTGCCAGGCGCAATGCTGTTCTATTATAGGCATTTCATTAATTACTAGGGTCATATTAGTCTGATGAATCTTTGTGAAACCATTAGCCATCGTGCTGATAAACAAATAATAACAGCCGTGGTGGTAGCAACGGTGACGATGACTGCTCTAGATATTGCCCATGAAATGAGGCCAGGAAGAAGGAGAAGTGCTTTGGGGACCTAGCCCTCGAGTTGGCTCCAGTTTTTTGTTTTTGTTTTTGTTTTTCTTGGCGGTACACGGGCCTCTCACTGCCGTGGCCTCTCCCGCTGCGGAGCACAGGCTCCGGACGCGCAGGCTCAGCGGCCATGGCTCACGGGCCCAGCCGCTCCGCGGCATGTGGGATCTTCCTGGACCAGGGCACGAACCCGTGTCCCCTGCATCGGCAGGCGGACTCTCAACCACTGCGCCACCAGGGAAGCCCTGGTTTTGGTTTTAAAAAATTATTTATTTATTTATTTGGCTGCGCCAGGTCTTCGTTGCGCCATGCAGGATCTTTAGTTGCGGCATGCAGGCTCTTAGTTGTGGCATGCGGGATCTAGTTCCCTGACCAGGGATCAAACCCAGGCCCCCTGCATTGGGAGTGGGGAGTCTTTTTTTTTTTAATTAATTAATTAATTCAGTTAGTTTTGGCTGCGTTGGGTCTTCATTGCTGTGCGCAGGCTTTTCTCTAGTTGCAGTGAGCGGGGGCTACTCTTTGTGGCGGTGCACGGGCTTCTCATTGTGGTGGCTTCTCTCGTTGCGGAGCATGGGCTCTAGGCACGCAGGCTTCAGTAGTTGTGGCACATGGGCTCAGCAGTTGTGGCTCACGGGCTCTAGAGCACAGGCTCAGTAGTTGTGGTGCACGGGCTTAGTTGCTCCGTGGCACGTGGGATCTTCCCGGGCCAGGGCTCGAACCCGTGTCCCCTGCACTGGCAGGCGGATTCTTAACCACTGCGCCACCAGGGAAGCCCAGGAGTAGGGAGTCTTAACCACTGGACCACCAGAGAACTTCCGACTCCAGTTTCTAGTTGCAAGTGATCTGAGGAATGGGAACTCTCCGTGTCACTCATTCACTGGGCAAACATTTATTGAGCGCCTACTATGTGCCAGTCGCTTTCCTAAGAACTGGTGACATAGTGGTCAACAAAAGCAAGATTCTTTCCTGAAGTGGAGATTACATTCTGGCAGAGGCAATAAACAGAGAAGGAAATAGATCTGTTGTGAGGTAGGGTAGGAGCATAAATGGATCGGGGCCAGGGGACAGAATAGTCGGAGGGATTGCTGCCTAGTGAGGGACTCTCTCTTGGAGGAGGTATAGATGCCTGGATGGGGAGGGAGATGGTCACGTGATCACCATGGCATGGGGGCAGGGGTGGATTCCAGGCCAAGGGAGGTGCTCTGAGGTGGAACCACAAGGAGGCCACGTGTCTGGAATGCGGCTTGATCCCTGGCTAAAGGTGAATGCTCTGTTCCTGCCTGGTTGCAGGAAAATGAGTGATTCACTGCTGAGAGGCTCTTCTCTGGAGAACTTAGGGACAGGCCTGGGGCAGGGCAAGGCCCACAGTGGAGATGCAGGCCAGAGGGACCATGCGTCTTGGAACTTTCCAAGAGATGAGAAGAGGCCATGAGGACTGCCTGTGACTTAGCAGGGAGTCTGAGAAATGGCCTCGTGCGTCAGAACACAGAGCCGCATGGCTCTGGCTCAGTCCGGGGTCTGTCACCGTCCAGTGTCCAAGGCAGTTTTGGTGGAGGAAAAGCAAAGCCAGTATCAGCTTCAGAGGACCGGGAAGCTTTCCCCAACTCCCCACTTTTCCTCTAAACTATTTGGGATCATCAGATATGACTTCCCAGTTGCCTTTAAAGATTTTTATTTTTCCTGATAGCATCATCTCTTAAAGTAGACCCATGAGGGCAGGGGCCCTGTCCAATCATAGAATTCCCCTGGGAAACAAAGCACTAGCACAGAGGTGACACACAGTGGGGCTGGATGACCCTGCTATTTCTTTTTTTTTTTTAATTTTATTTATTTATTTATTTTTGGCTACATTGGGTCTTCATTGCTGTGCACGACCTCTCTCTAGCTGCAGAGAGCGGGGGCCACTCCTCGCCACGGTGCACGGGCCCCTCACCATGGTGGCCTCTCCCGCTGCGGAGCCTGGGCTCCAGGCACGCAGGCCTCAGCAGCTGCGGCTCGCGGGCTCTAGAGCTCAGGCTCAGCAGTTGTGGGACACGGGCCTAGCCGCTCCTCGGCATGTGGGATCCTCCCGGACTAGGGCTCAAACCCGTGTCCCCTGCATCGGCAGGCAGATCCCCAACCACTGCGCCACCAGGGAAGCCCTGCTATTTCTTATCTAATTAAGTTCCACAAGCTTACTTCCTGCTCACCTCATAAAAGTCCCGTCTTCTTGTTTGTTCCCCATTTTATCTCATTCAAGCTTCAACAGTTACCCTGGAAGGTAACCTATAGGTTTGTGAAGGCAGAATATTTTCACCCGTTCTGGTCCTTTGGGGCTTCGCAAACTTGTCTCTATTCGCAGCCTTCTCTCTACCGCTGATGGATTCTTCCAGATCTGTGGTACAGTGACAAGAGCACAGGGCCGGGGGCACTGTTTCTAACCTTCACTAGCCGTGCACCCTTGGAAGCCAACCTCTGGGAGCCCAGGTTTCATGCCTGCATTTTCTAGGGTGCTGTCCTAGATGTTAGGAAGACCCAGTCAGTATTATACCCATTCTGTAAACCCTAAAGTGTACACTGAGGCTGCAGTCATACCAGTGACGTTCTCCCACCGCCCTCCTCCCGATCGTTGGAACTGCCCCTTCCTGAACTTCCCGGCTGTGGAATTATAACTTTTTTTTTTTTTTCCGGTACGCGGGCCTCTCACTGTTGTGGCCTCTCCCGTTGCGGAGCACAGGCTCCGGACGCGCAGGCTCAATGGCCATCGCTCACGGGCCCAGCCGCTCCGCGGCACGTGGGAACTTCCCGGCCCGGGGCACGAACCCATGTCCCCTGCATCGGCAGGCGGACTCTCAACCACTGCACCGCCAGGGAAGCCCCTGGCTGTGGAATTTTAATTTTTTTAAATGGACAAGTGAACACTGGATTTGTCCAAAGGATAGATATTTTCCCCCTTGTTTCTGACCTTACCTCTCCTCCTCTCCTCCCTTCCCTTTGGGAATCCCTGGAGCCCACTGGGTCGATGGCTTCAGGGAATAATCTATAATGATCCCTAAGTTTTTCCCAAGGACATAAATATTCAGAGCCCATTTCCTGGTCATTCAAATAATTTCAACTCAGTACACATGGCGTGAGCTTCCAGTCTGGGTTGTGTGTTATAACTGGAGGCTGTGAGGAGTTGAAGGTGAATAAGGGGACATCACAGAGCACGGGTCGAGCGGGAGTGATGGATGCACACATCACGGGGAGACCTTGCACAGTAAAGCAGGTGAAGCTCCACCAGAGCAAAGTGCTGGGGGACCCGGAGGCCTGAGCCATCGAAACCGGCCGAAGGGATTAGGGTCCCCTCCTCAAGGTGGCCACTTCTCTTGCTGGGCCATTGCCTGTGTCTCTTCTATACTCATTTGCAGCCTGATAAAGGCTGACGGAACAGGGCAGGGGCCTTTCTTACCCTATGGGGAGAGGGTTCTATGGGGAAAGGGTACCCCATCCTGAGAGCAAGAGCCCCTGAGCCAGTGGATGGAAGACCAGGTGGGAGGAGCGGGGAGGTCGGATCAGGGCTCGGAGAAAGAAACGAACTTGGCCTGGCAGGGATCTGTCCTGTCCCAGGACCGCTTGGGGTTTTACACCAGGGCCTGGACTGTGCCACTCTGCTTACACCAGCCCTGGCAGGAGGCTCCAACGCGCCGTGAGTGAAAGGAGCCTGCACCCGTCATTAAGACTGTCCAGCCGGGCTCTCTGTCCTTTGTCAGGCCCAGGAGGCTCCGTATCATTACTCCAGAGCACTGGCTCCCCTCTGCCTCATTACGCAGTACATTAGCTGTGGGAACTAAACCCATTACAGAAAGGAGGGGGGAGTATTGGCACACAGGGAAAGAAGCCTTCTCAGATCCAGCTAACAACTTGCGCCTATTAACTAAAGAAGATCATTAGAAAACTCCCATCTCCTGCTCTCCTCTCCCCTGCGTCCCCCCAACTCCCCGTCACTTGCCACGTCAGACATGGAGGGGGAGGGGAAGAGAGAGAGAGAGAGAGAGAGAAAGCAAGGCTCACACTCAAAGATGGTGCTTTTTGGCTTGGTGGAGACACTGCCCAAGATAAATTAAGTCCCACTTCATGACTATTCTGTATCCCCCGCCATAACAAAACAGACCAGAGGTATGCGTTTCTATTTTCTTTCCTTGTGATGAGAACTTTTTTTTTTTTTTTTTGCCACACCACATGCGTGATTTTAGTTCCCTGACCAGGGATCAAACCCATGCCCTCTGCAGTGGAAGCCCGGAGTCCTAACCACTGGACCACCAGGGGAGTCCCGGGAACTTTTAATATTTACTGCCTCTAGCAACTTTCAAATTCACAATGCAGTATTATTACTCTAGTCACCATACTGTACATTACATCCCCTTTGTGTTTAGTTTCTCTGTGGAGAAATAAGCTTCAGTAAGTAACAGCCCAATGTGCTTGTCCACAACAAAAGCGGATTTTAATTTAAGGAGAATTCTTTGGTTTTGTCTTATGTGTTTTATTGAAGTTTAGTTGATTTACAATATTGTGTTAGTTTCAGGTGTACAGCAAAAT
The DNA here is from genome assembly GCF_003031525.2 of Neophocaena asiaeorientalis asiaeorientalis. Taxonomy (NCBI): domain Eukaryota; kingdom Metazoa; phylum Chordata; class Mammalia; order Artiodactyla; family Phocoenidae; genus Neophocaena; species Neophocaena asiaeorientalis. Next base: position 3,890,816 of record NW_020176571.1, read on the forward strand.
GGTTCAGTTATACGTAGATGTATCTATCTAGTCGTTTTCAGGTTCTTTTCCCTTATAGGTTATTACAGGATATTAAGTATAGTTCCCTGTGCTCTACAGTAGGTCCTTGTTGGTGGAATGCTTTTATTTCTACTATTCGGTAATGTAAATACCAGGGCTGGAAAGTCATTTTGAGATTCATCAGTTTAAACCTGTTTCAGCAGATGAGGACAGCAGAGCCCAGAGAGAGTAAGTGATGTGTCCCATCCCTTACGAGAGCTGTGCATGAGTTGTTTGCAAACCTGGGGTTCTTTCCTTTCCGACAAGCTTCCTCCTGTTTGCTCATCTTCTCTTTCAGTTTTCCTCCCTCCTTCCCAGCTAGGGGTTTGAGAATATCCTCCAAGAAATCCAGTAAAGCACCTTGGATATCAGGCCACAAGGGATTTGGAGCATCAGCTGTGGCCTTGCCACTTACTCTTCATCTCCCCCATGTTAAAAAACAAAACAAAAGACCAACAACAAGCCCTCTACGTCATACGGTTCGTGCCGCTGGTCTCAGGGCAAAGGTCCACCTGAGCTTTCTCTGTGTTTCCCAACCGAAACAGAAGCAAGCTCACGGCCCCATTGCTACCTGGACACCTCCTCTGGCGCCCTTTCTAGTTCCCGCGGCAGCCCCTAGCCAGACATGGATCTGACGAATGTGCCTTCGAGCGTACGTGCACTTTCCCCCCTCCGAATGTTCCAGCTCAGTCTGAAACCGCTCAATGAAAGAGGGGACTGTGGAGAGGACAAGCCATGCGTGGCTGTCCCCTGGCCTCCTTGGATCACTGGAGGAAAAGCGTATCAGGAGAATGTCAGAAACCCCAGGACCCTAGCAATGTGGGATACTGAGAAAAGATATTTTTCTCCTTAAGTCAGAGCCCTTTTTAATTTGTGTGCGTGTGTGCGTGCGTGTGTGCGTGTGTGTGTGTTCACTGTGCTCTGCAAAATGGTCTGATTAGCATTTCCTTTTCAGTTGGTCCTTCTCTATCCCAGCTGCACCAATTGTGGTCAAGAAAACAGAATTGGTGCAGCAGCCATTCAGGAAAGCAGCTGAAAGGGAAAGAGTGGGGATGGGGAAAAGACAAGGGGTGAGTTTTCTTACAGCTTGAAGAAACTCTTCCAATAAAAAAGACAGAGAAGAGATGAAATGAGATATTTGGAGGGAGTAGACAAAACGATGCCAAATTCAGGAACCTGAATTAAATGATACGAGCGGGGAAAGGTGACTACAACTACCTATGGGAAATAAAAAAAAAAAAAACGTAGAAAAATGCAAAAGAAATTTCTTTTCTTTTTTTTCAGAACAATGGGACAGAAGAGGCTGGTGTTTTGAGAAATGAAAAAATAGAGATGGAAATTTGCTTATTTCCTTTCTCTGTTTTTTTTTAAATTAATGCTTCTTTTAACATATCCTTTTCTAATAGAGGGAAATGAAATTGTCTGGCCTTTAGCCCCAAAAGAGAGGCGGCTTCTTGCCTTTGAGCGACTTAATGAAGCAGAGTTAGGGTTGATCTAACCAGCCTTGCTTTGGGACGGGATCTGGATTCTTGTTTCCTAAGTTTCCCCCTTGATCTGGAGCCACTTCCTTCTGCTCAGTTGCCTTCCTCTTCCCTCTGACATTATTGGGATATTGGGAGAAGTAATCTGAGATCAGCAGAGTGAAGGCTCTGGAGAAAGTGTAAACCATGTTCATAATGATGATTCTTGGGATCCTTTTTTTTTTTGCGGTACGCGGGCCTCTCACCGCTGCGGCCTCCCCCGTTGCAGAGCACAGGCTCCGGACGCGCAGGCTCAGTGGCCATGGCTCACGGGCCCAGCCGCTCCACGGCATGTGGGATCTTCCCGGACCGGGGCACGAACCCGTGTCCCCTGCATCGGCAGGCGGACTCTCAACCACTGCGCCACCAGGGAAGCCCAGCTGTAAGTTTTAAAAGCTTTCCAGGTGATCCTGACACCACGCCAGGGCTGACAGGAGAACAACACAGTCCCAGAGAATTCATTAAGTGTGGACCCCTAGACAGGGAACTGAGATTCCTGGCTTCTGCCCCTAAGGAGCTGCCTGGCAAAGGCAACGACACCTCTTGGCTGGGTGAGAATCCATGTCCGGGAGGTATTATTCATCCCTCCAGTTCATCTCTTAAATACTTTTCTCAAGCTGATGGGCTCTCAGTGACCCTCTGGGTCTTCCCACCACACTCCTCCTAGGTCACTGCATGGATTCTGCTAGTTCATTCCCAGGCTGATGGGGCTCTACCTGGCACCACGGAAAGAGGCCACATGGGAAGGCAGTGTGCGGGGACCTGGGTGACGATCCAGTGACCGGCTCTCTGAGCGACTTGGAACTCGGTAATTGTGTAGCTTGGAGCTCCTGATAACAGTAATGGCTCACACTTATTGAGCATTTACAATGTGCCAAGCACCGTCCTAAGAGCTTTAACTCTATTGTATGGTGTAATCCTCACACAATAGCGGGGTGATGTTCTTCCCATTTTATAGCTGTAGATGTGGACTCTAAGGTTTAAAGAGATTAAATAATCTACCCAAGATCACAGAACCCGTAGGTGGTGCAAGCAGGGCCACGCCTCAGTCTCCCGGGCTCCAACATCAAGGCTTTCCTCTGCTGGACCACGGGACCTCTAGGAAACGAGTCGCAGTAATTTCTCTGTGCCGTTGAGCGGATCACACCAGAGGGTGCAGCTCGCTTCCCATATAAGGCAGCGCATTTGTTACCTCGGGTCTAAAGGGGTCTCTAGAAGCCATTTACCCCTTCACTTGCCCCGAGGAACCTTCCCCAACCTGCTGCAGCTAACCTCCCCCGTCTCGGCACCCTGCGACCACCGGGGTTTGTTCGAACTGAGAGTGTGCTCTAAGTGTAAAGCACGCACCAGATTTTAAAGACTTAGTATTAAGAAAAGGTCTAATAGCACATTCATAATTTGTATGTTGATGACACGTTGAAATGATTATATTTTAGAAATTTGGGTTAAATAAAATATTATTAAAATCAATTTCACCTCTTATTCCTTTTCACGTTTCATGTGGCAACTAGACTCTTTAAAATTACGTACGTGGCTGACATCTGTAGCTCCCATGATGTTTCTAGGGTCCGGAATGAAACCAGCAGCGTTTGAGACTCCGCTCTGCCACATCCTCCCAGTGTGACCTTGGGCAAGTTCCTGAATCCCTGTGGGCTTCCATTTCCCCATCTGGGAAATGGGGATAAGAATAAGATCGACCTCCTAAGGTCATTGTGAGCATTTAATGACTTAAATTTCCTCTGTTGGAAGGCGTTCCACTTCCCCTCCACCTCTTCGGGATCTGCGTCTTCCAAAACAGCATGGTTTCTTGGAACTCCTGGGACTTCAGATGGCCTTGACTTTCTTGCCTTATTAGCTGACGATTTCAGTGCTCGTGCCTGAAGTAGCATTTGAAGTGGTCCGTGAGTTCCTTGAAATCAGGTCCTATGTTTTTATCTTTGTATTTCCCTTCCTGTCAAGTCTCCCGTGGACCTAACCTAGGGCCTGGTCAAAGCGGTGTTGCATAAATGCTTATTAATGGACCGGTTGATTAATATGCCTGCCCTGCCCCCATGCCAGGAAGTTGGCAGTGCTTAAAAGGAAGTGATCGCCTTTCCTCTGGTCCTTCTCAAGCCATCTCTCTTGGTTATTTTCTCCAGCACGGAACAACCCCATCTCTTTCATTCCAATTGCGCTGCCACTTCTTAGGCTTTCAGAGTGGACGGTGGCTTTTTTTTTTTTCAGCATGTGACTATTAAGGCTTGAAGGAAGTGGCTGTGTTCATTAAATTCGAATTGCGCTGATGGGTAGGCAAGATAGCTGCTTTAATTAAGGAAGCCCTCCCTTGGCTACTTCTATGGTTCTGGTGGTGGTGGAGAGGGATGCTGAGAGCGATGAGTACTGATGTGGTGTTGACGGGAGTTCAGAAGCACCAATGCTCACCACCGTCCCGCAGCTCCATCTTCACGTCTGCCAAGCATCGCAAGTCTGTCACTACCCTTCCTGGGAACTTACCCAGGAGGGGAAACTTTCACTAGCTTTGGATCTCGCTCAGAGTTCAGGGAACATGTCTTCCGGGGAAATAAAATCCCCCCAAACAGCATACCTTTGAGGGAAAGGATTCTGGCTTTGATTTCTCTCTAACAATCTGGACTGATATGGAAATTGCACCACTAATGGCCTTTTCTTTTGAATTAAACATGGCATCCCTTGGAAACACCCTTAAAATGCTCCTTGACATTTAGGAGATGGCAACATAATGAGTTCTGAGCCCTTAGTGTGGAATCATACGGAGATATTGAAGCTCCGCGGTGCTAGAAGGAGAGGGGGATGTAAAAGATGCTGGAGAGGACCGTGAGGGGCACCACGGGAAAATTCTGCCAAGTTTTCCCAAGGCCAGTCCGAGAGTAGAATCTAGGTGAGCTGTGAAGTGTCTGACTGACAGGTGTAGGAGATGCTGCGTTGTACTGCTCAGATCTCCCTTCTGGACCAAAGGATTTACTCCCCTTCCCGGCAGGGATGCAGTGGCTCACAGCGCTCAGCTCTCAGCTGTCTCCGGAATTGCCCTTGCTGAACAGAGATGCCTCCTCCATGGACAGATCCCCTTCCCAAGGCAGCCTGGGCAGTAAGGGTACAAAGACATGGCCCCATGACTCAGCCTGACACACCTCTGGGGGCACGTCCCCTGTAACTGATGGACCAGCTGAGGCCTTTGGGACTGCATTGCAGCCCAGCCCACCCTCTGCTCCTACCTGCTTTCTTCTCTTCCCCCGAAGGTGGTGATCCAAAGAGCATTTCCCAATAAATGTCCTTCACAGTCATCTTCATTTCAGAATCTGCTTCCTGGGAAGTCTGACCTACAACAGGTGGCCCCCCTCTCGGCAGCCAGGTGACTGCGTCGGCCTCTAACCCCCTTACTACCCATCCACTGCAGAAGCTTTCAGAATCTGCCCCTTCTCTTGCTCTTGGCTGCCTGTGTGAGTAGCTCTGACATCACGTCTGCAGCTCCACATACTAACTTTGAGTTCAGTCTGCGTCTTAACAGATAAGCGAGCACTGCTGGCATCTCCCGAGGTCTCTCACCCCGTGTCAGCCGGGACCCGCCGGAGGGAGAGAACTGCGTCTCCTATGCTCATCGTACCTCCCCACCAAACTCAGTTGCAGACTCATTCGTCTTTGGGGGAATAATTAGTGCCGCCTGTCAAGCCTGGCTTCCAGAAGCCTCTGGGACTTAATGGTGCCCTGAGCCCATCACCAAAGCAAAATGTCAGAGACTCTGGCTGTCCGTTTCTGAGGACATTTCGTCCACTTCTCACTGGAACAGGTGTCGTCCTAGGCATCCCTGAAAGGTAATTGTACTTTAGCTGGCTTTTGAATCAAGAACACTCAAGGTGTCAGCTCGACTCACTGCCAAGCAGGGCTCCTGAACCAAGCCTGGCACCTTAGCATCTGTCATGAATCCCAAACACAGCAGCCTAGAAGGGCTGAGTCCACTGACAGCAGCACTCAGGCAGCCAAACTGTAAGATGGAATTATAATAAAAGGCCAAACACAATGTATTTTGGTTTGTTCAGTGACGCACGCTGAAAATGCACATCTGAATCCCACGTAGCCTCGCCAATGTGGAATGATCCTTCCCGGAGCCAGCTACAGCATCTTCTGCTTAGACCTACAAGCCCGGAGCAGTTATGCTTATTCTTTAGACTGAAAGAGTTTCTCCAGACTCCCTGGCCACCCCTCCTGGTGCCTCTCCACCCAGACAGACAGGTAGGAAGTTCCTTCAGTTCTCCGATCAAAATTCTCTTGGTTTCCGCAACACCTGTCCTCCAGGAAGGGCAGGGAAGAGCGTGTCCTTCATTCCTCACAGACTTGCCCTCACTTGCCTGTCAGTCCTTCCAGGGAAATGGCTTCTCTGGTGGGTGCCTGTGTGTCCATAGCACCATTCCCCAGGGCCAAGTGCCAAGTGACAAAAGTGTCAGGGCTTTTGAAATTGTCAGAGAAACTGATTTCCTTGTCAAGTCTCGTCCTGTACAGTTGGAGGGCCAAATTCTACTTTCGTGTCAGCTGCCACGCAGATCAAAGGCTGCTGACAAGGAGCTGAAGCGTTGGTGCCTGGCCTGCTTCAAACTTTCCTCGACCCAGCATGGGGAATGCTCCTGGCTTTCGGCTTCCTTGAACTCTCTTATCAATCCTCCTTTGTGGGCCAACAGATGAAGGGCCTGGGAAATCGTTTTGAGGGACATAACTCAGAGAGAGCATTCTTAAATTGCAACACGAGGCCCTTTTCTGGTGCAGCGAACTCCATCAGATGGAAGTCCCAAATAGCCACCTTTTTTTAATTTATAAGTCTCTCTGGAGGATTTTATTTTCTTTTTTTAAAATTTTATTTATTTTTGGCTGCGTTGGGTCTTCACTGCTGGGCGCCGGCTTTCTCTAGAGGCGGTGGGCAGGGACTACTCTTTGTTGCCGTGAGTGGGCTTCTCATTGCGGTGGCTTCTCTTGTTGCAGAGCACGGGCTCTAGGCACGCGGGCTTCAGTAGTTGTGGCTCGCAGGCTCTAGAGCGCAGTCTCAGTAGTTGTGGCGCACGGGCTTAGTTGCTCTGTGGCATGTGGGATCTTCCCGGACCAGGGCTCGAACCCGTGTCACCTGCATTGGCAGGCGGCTTCTTAACCACTGTGCCACCAGGGAAGTCCCTGGAGGATTCTCTTGGTAGATGCTTTAATAGTTACTAAATTCCCCAAAGGTTGGTTATTAAAAATCTGAAAGTCTCCAATATAGCTACCCGGCCATTCATTATTATTTTTGTCTTTGTTATTAGTTTAACAAAGTATTAATAAAATTTATGGTTGGAGTCAAGTGCAGAAAAAACTTGCAGAAGGAAGGAGGCCAGAGGAAAGAGGAGACAAAGATGGGGATGGGCAGAGTCAGCCATGCGTTGGGAAATGCAGGCGTATTAGGAGTCCAGAACTGGGGGCTGGGCTTCAGTGGCAGCATCAGAGGAGGTGAGATACCAGTCCTGGTGGAGAACCTCCACCCGTGGATCCCACAGAGGAAGAGTGCGTTTTTCCTCTGCTCATTGTTGGGTGGGACACAAAAGAGGTGACTTCTGAAGCCCCTTCACGTTTATCCTAAGACCATGAGGTAAGTGAGTGATGGACAGGTTCACGTTACCAGTAACCGCAGACGTATCTGAAGATATATCGAAGTCAAGGTTAAGACAGGGGATGGGATGCAGATGAGCAGTTGTAGAAAGCATCCAAGTGCCCCAGGAAGGAGGCATGGCAGTCAACTGAGGGCGTGGAGCGTGGTACCCGGAGGGTGTACTTCTGGACTCAGCAGGACCGCTGCTGGCTTCTTAATTCGAGCTTTCTCTTCAATCTTTTGGCCCGTGCTAAGAAACATCCCTTGATTGCCTTCTCCTTTATACCTACTTCTCCTCCCAAATACCCCCAATTTTTCTGACTAGTCACTGGCCATCTGTAGGACTCAACTAAACCAAACGGGGGAGATTCTCAGCCTTTTCTTTGAAACTACATTCAGGTGCTACTGGAGACACCAAAGTCTCAAAAATGAAAAAAGAAAATATCTCCAGCCGAGACTGAGCACAGCGTTGACACACTTCGCCCAGACAGCTTCCTTTTTTAACCCAGCTTGGCTATTGGGAGCTGTCAGATCCCAAGACCAGGGAGCCTTACTCCTCTGGGTGGCCATTCCTTCCCGCCCATTCTCAACTCATTCCCCTCCACAGCACTTACAAGAGTGTACTTTCCCAGTCTGTTTAGGTCTTGAATCTTAGCAAGAGGTTGGATGGTAAATTTGTGTAGCGAGGAGTCCCACACTGTCTTAATCTGTTTGGTTTCTGAATTTCAGGTAGCAAAAGCTGTGAGAATCCAGACAGCACGGTGTGATCCAAAAATTTATCTGAATCTCTTAAGTTCTCGAGTTTAGGCAGCAAAGTTTACTTGTACCTTTATTTATTTCCATAAAAGTGTCTCTCCCTTGACAGTGGGTTTCTTGAGGGCAGACCACCAGATTTCTCTTTGTTTCTGCCTGGCCCATCATGTACTAAGTACTTGATAAATAAATCAAATTATACAAACAAAAGTAGAAAACACTGGTTAGACATTGGGATGGGTAAACTGGATCAGATAGGATTGGACACTAGAGTACGAAAAGCACATTGAAAAGATTCAGAATATGAAATGAAGTTCTCAGTCCCGGTTGTCTATTAGAATCATCCAGAGAGCTTTTAAAACGCACTCTTGGTTGGGCTCCATCCTGGACCAATTAAATCAGAATGGAGCTTTCGAAAATGGGAATCCAAGGTTGAGAACTACTGATTTAGCCTAATTTGCTAAGCCCCATGGTGTGCCTCTCCTACTGGCGCTAAGTTTAGCCTCTACCAGTTGACACGTGTTAGGAAAATCTTTCCATTTATAGACGTTTGTTTATTTGCATGGAGCCAGACAGGCAACACCCAAGTTTGGTGAAGCATTTGGGCCGTTGAGAATGTCAATATCACTTGATGACTGTGTCCATTTCATGAGAATTTACTAAGCCTAACAGAATGCTAGATGCAGGGAGGGTTATGACAGGACCTAAGACAGGGTGCCTTGTTTCCAGGAGAGAAACTAGTCTAAGGTGGTACCTGTGAGCCTTTACAGTGCAATGCATCAGCAGTCACATGCCAAAGTGAATGATGGAGATCAAGATGGTGGTGGGAGTTCAGAGGACATGGCAAGTTACAGAGGGAGGTCAGTCTTGAGCTGGACCTCAAAGGAGGAGTAGGATTTGAAGAGGTGGAAGTGAGGGAAAAGAATACTTCCAGTTGCAAGCACTGGTAGTGTAGGGCTTGCCAATGATGAATTTCTCTGATCCATTCTGGCCCTTGAAATGCATCTAGTTCTCAAGGGTCCCAGGTGAAAGTCCAACAAGGATGCAACGTCTTTCAGACTCCCTTCTTTTGGTCCTCTCATCAGCTCCCCGATGCTCTCACTTCCTGGTCCTTCACATCTGGGCCAGAAACTCCCCCAGTTCCCTTGAGTCAATGATAGATCTAGACTCCTTGGTCTTATGGTCCAAAGCTTGGCTCTTCACTTTTTTCTCTTCAGCATCTCTGAGATTATTAACTGAGAGACATTCTCTCCTATGAGTGGCTCCTGGACCTCTCTCCAGCTGGTCTAGTCCATCCTTCTCTCCTCCCCACCAGCTGTACCTCAGAATTCTAAGGCATTGTCTCCGCCAGAGCAATGAGGAAGGTAGCAGTCGATGTCCGAACCTACAAGAGAGCCTCTCAACCATTTTCACATCATGGAACACATAGGAAAAATAATGATATTCACATAGTAAATGGAGCTCCCTGCTCTCTGCTATCTTGCAGAAGTGACTGGCCCTGAGGGCTGAGGGGATGGTTATCTCTCCCTGGACCTGGGTTGCTGGATGTCAGAAGGAAAGCCGTGTTCCAAGCAACTCTGCTGCTAGCTGATACCCTAACCTCTGCCAACCTCCAGACCAGTACAGCCGTTCTCAGTTAGGTTTCCCCAATCTCTGGAAAAAAAAAAAAAAGAGGAAAACTTTAAAAGAGGTACAGACATTAAGGCCAAAAATGAGATATTTTGGCTTCAAGACTAGATTTTGATCGCTTGGTAGGACTCAGAAAACTGGTTCAGACTTGAGCAAGAAAGTGCCTCTTGTCGAAGTTCCTGGAAAAGATGAAAATCTTAAGGGTGCTTAGCAGTTGTGCTTCTCCCAATTGGGGCAGAACCCTCCTCTTGCTAAGGTGACATGTTGTCCAGTCATTTTGAGCTGGACCCTCTCAGCAGCCATGGAGGAACTGTGATCAGGAAGAAGATTCCCATGCCTTAGCGGGACCAAGATGGGATGGAGGCAAGGTCCCAGCGCCGCGGCCCGGAGGTTCCATCTGCAGGGCAAATCGGTGCTCAGGGGTACGTACAAAAGTCCACTGGGGTCCAGACAGGACGTGGATGACATGACATAGTAGACATAGTAGAATGTCCCAAGGATGGCCAGAATGTCCCAACAGGTGAGGGAGAAAGGCAGCAAGCAGCTCTAGAAACTTAATGCCCAGGCAGGAAGGTGGATAGCCAGCACAGCCAGACTCCTGAACCTCCAAGGCTAAGAATTAGCAAGGACACCAAAACTACTTCCTCTCCCCTACGCTGCTGCCATGCTGGGGGTGGCCCAACGGGAGGGAGTCCAAAGCCAAACTGGAGAATCCCATCGCCAGCGGGGTAGTCTGGATGGACCAGCCAGAGAGAGAGACAAGTCTGGAGTTGGAGAAGAGAGGGAAAGCTAAACTAGGGTACCACATGGGATTAGAAACAAAGCAAAGGAGCGGCCAAGAGTGATGGCTTCCATGTTAGGAATCGTGTCTTACGTATCTCTGTGTTCCTATACCTAGCACAGAGCTGCCGTGAGGTTGAAAAGCAAGTCAGGCTGGCTTGCTGTGTGTTAGATGCCTGCGTAGGTTATCTGGTCCTGTGGCAAGGAGAGCTTCATACTCCAGAGAGAACCAAAGCACAGGGCCAATACTAACAACATCACTGCCTTACAAGATCCCGAGATTCCGGAGTGCTTTCCGGTTCCCAGGCGACACTCAGTAACTTATCCAGTGCATCTGATCTGCATGGACACCTGCTGAAGATATCCAAGAGTGGGTGAGAAGCGCTCCCCTTCTTCTGACCGGGCTTTTCTTTCTTGACTGCCAATAAGATGGAGTGGACGCCAGCGGATTGTTTACCTACAACACATGTGCAGTGGGAAATCGGGAGGCCCATAGGAGGGACCTTGTCTCCATCCGAAAGCCAGCTGTGCAGGGAGCCCTGGTGGACGAGAGACTGGGGAACCAGAATAAATATTGAACTTTCATTTTGAACCACTGTGCTGGTGTGGCTGTTGCCCTTGCGATGGGCAAGCCGTGAGGGCTGAATATTTACACTTTCTAATGGTTCCCACCAAACTGCCGGATGCCCTCACTCTACTGTAAGTTATCTATTTGTTCGTTCATTCATTCATTCATTTACTTACTTTCTTATTTTTAAAATGTGTTTGTTATTTTGGGAAAGAGGTTGGGAGGGGGAGGTGTCAAACAAAAGCTGAGTCAAGATTCTCTTCCATCTCAGAGAAAGGAAATAAAACCACAGATGGAAAGTCAGGGTAGAGAAAGTGCTGACTGGCTTCTAGATCATTTACTCACAGCTGTATTTTAAAAAAAAACACGAAACTTTAATTTGGAATTATCTTACCAAAATGTTACAAAGACAGTAAAGAGAGTTCCTGTATATCTCTCAGCCAGCTTCTTCCGCTGTTAGCATCTTACTTAAGTGCGGTGCGTGCGACAAAACTAAGACAGTGACATCGGTGCCACGCTATTAACTAAATGCCCCAGTTTACTCAGGGTCACCAGTTCCCGCATTTCTGCCCTTTTTCTGTTCCAGGATCCAATCCAGGATCGCACATTTCATGTAATCCTCATAGCTCCTTAAGTATCCTTTGATAGATGTCAGTTTCTCAGTCTTTTTCTTGTTTGTTTATGACCTTGACAGCTTTAAAGGGTGATGGTCTGGTATTCTGTAGAATGTCTCTCAATTTGGGTTTATCTTATGTTGTCCCATGATTAGACCGAGGTTATGAGTTTGGGGAAAGAATACCATGAAAGCGAAGTGCCCTTCTCACTGCATCATGATGGGGAATACACATCGTCAACATGACCTGTTACTGGTGATATTAACTTGATCACTAGCTTAAAGGGGTATGTTTCTATGGAGTTCCTATTTTTCTGCAGAGTTGTTCTTTTTTCTCTTTTTTTATTCTGTTCTTTGGAAGCAAGTCACTAAGTCTAGCCCACACTCAAAGGGAGAAGAATTAAGCTTCACTTCTGGGAGAGGGGATTATCTAGACATACTATTTGAAATTCCCCTGTAGGGGAAATTTGTTCCTTCTCTCTCCTTTGTTTGTTTAATGATTTACTTATATTAGTGTATCAGTTTCTCGGCACCACCATAACAAATTACCGCAAACGGGGTGGCTTAAAAGAATAAAAATGCGTTCTTCCACAATTCAGGAGGGTGGAGGTCTGAAATCAAGGGGTTGGCAGGGTTTTTTCCTATTAGAGGGTCCAAGGGAGGACCGTCCCGTTTCACGCCTCTCTCCTGGCTTCTGGTGGTTGCTGGCAACGCTTGCTGCTCCTTGGCCTTAAAGGCCTCCCTCTGGTCTCTACCTCCATCTCTGTATCACCTTCTCCTCTTCCTATAAGGACACTCTAAATTCAGGATGATTTCAGCTCGAGTTCCTTAACTAATTATATCTGCTCAGACACTGTTTCCAAACCAAGTCACATTGTGGTATTCCAGTGGACATGAATTTTGAGGGGACACGATTCGATCCAATACAATCAATATGGGCTCAGGAAGATTCATTGTGTTCTTTAGATTCGAATCTGTTTGTTCGTTTCCTCAAATGGTTCCAGCTTTGGCCCTGGGGAGCTCTTCCAGGTTAGCGTTTGTACCTTTTTCACACGTCCCCATTTTTCCTTCTCTTTTCTTCTCTTTTCCTTCCTTTTCTCTGTCTCTGTCTCTCTGTCTCTGTGTGTCTCCTTTACTTCCTGACACCAAAAGATGTTCCAGGCTCATCTTATATTTTCCCTGTCCTAGCCCTAGAATCAGCCATTTCTCCAGACAGCTCCGATTCCTTTCACTGGAGAATGTTATTTAGAAATAAGGATCCAAGCGTTGGGTATGTTTGTTGCCAAGAGGGTGTGGCTGCTTCTGGGTCCTCTCTACAGACAGAGTTAGGAAATATATGCATATGTGCTAAGTCGTGTACACACACATATCTATATTCATTTCTGTATCTCTAGATCTATATACGTATTAAATAAGTTCTTACCGCTCTCTCCAGCTGCACGCTGGACTCTAGCCTTCCCTCCAGTGAAAATGTAACTTCTTTTTCTGGTGGTGAGAAATTTGGCTCTTTTATCCACAGTTTATTTACTTATTTGTTCAGCCCTGGTTTACACATAAAGTAGTTTCAGAATTGCTAAGCTGTGCCTCTGTGAGAAACACATTTTCCAATGAGAGGACAGTGTTTTGTACGGTGCTTTCTGTCTGTAGCCTTACCGTTTCCAGTTAAAACACCATTTCCCACAGTTACTTATGTCAGCTCCTTCCCCCCTTCCCGTCCCCTCCGACCCCCCTTCAGTGTGGTTAAGTCATACATTTGCGATACAGTTATTAGAGCCATTTGTCAAAGTCTCCATGACATTCTAGGATCCCCCGACCTCCTGGTTGGTTTTTTAAAATAGCCTTTATTGTTGAGAGCAGTCTTAGGTTCACAGAAAAAATTGAGCAGAAGATACAGAGATTTCCCATACAGCCCCACCCCACACATGCACAGCCTCCACGTTATCAACGTCCCTCACTAGTGTGGTACATTTTTTATGATTGATGAACCTACACTGACAAGTCATAATCACCCCAAGTCCATAGTTTAGCTTAGGGCTCACTTTGGGGTTTGGACTCATGTACCATGACATGTATCCATTATTATAGTATCACACAGAGTATTTTCACTGCCCTAAAATCCCTCTGTGCTTAGCCTTTTCATCCCTTCTCCCCCTCCTCCAGCCCCTAGTGGCCACTGATCTTTTTCCTGTCCCCAAGTTTTGCCTTTTCCATTATGTCATATAGTTGGAATCACACAGTATGTAGCCTTTTTGTAGCTTGATAGCTCATTTCTTCTTAGTGCTGAATCATAGTCCATTGTCTGGATGGACCACAGTTACCCATTCACCTACTGAAGGACATCTTGGTTGCTTCCAAGTTTTGGCAATTAGGAATAAAGCTACTATGAACATCTGTGCAGATTTCTGTGAGGACATAAGTTTGCATCTCCTTTGGATAAATGCTAAATAGTGTGACGGCTGGATCCTATGGTAGTGTACGTTTAGTTTTGTGAGGAAAGTACCAAGCTGCCTTCCAAAGTGGCTGTACCATTTTGTATTCCCATCGTAGTGAATGAGAGAGTTCCTGTTGCTCCACACCCTTGTCAGCATTTGATGTTGTCTGTGTTCTGGCCATTCTAACTGCTGTATAGTGGTATCTCGTTGTTCAAGTTTGGATTACCCTTGATGACATATGATGTGGAGCATCTTTCCATGTGCTTATTGGTCATCTGAATGCCCTCTTTGGTGAGGTGTCTGTTAAGGTCTTCAGCCCATTTTTTAATCAGGATGTTTGATTTCCTATTATTGAGTTTTAAGTGTTCTTTGTATATTTTAGGTAATAGTCCTTTATCTGATTGCCTTTTGCAAATATTTTCTCCCTCTATGGGTGGTCGTCTTTTCATTCTCTTGCCAGTGTGTCTCACAGAACAGAAATTTTTCATTTTAATGAACTCCAGCTTATCAATTATTTCTTTTGTGAAACATGCCTGGGGTGTTGTATCTAAGCAGTAATTACCAAAGTCAAGGTCATCCAGATTCTTTTCTATACTATCTTCTAGGAGTTTTATAGTTTTGCATATTACACTTAGTTCTGTGATCCATTTTGAGTTAATTTTTGTGAAGGTGTAAGATCTGCGCCTGGATTCTCTTTTTCGCATGTGGATGTCCAATTTTTCCAGCACCATTTGTTGAAATGTTGAAAAACCTGTCCTTTCTCCTTTGTATTGCCTTTGCTCCTTTGTCAAAGATTGTTGACTGTATTTATGTGGGTCTGTTTCTGGGCTGTCTATTCTGTTCCATTGATCTAATCTGTCTTGATTACTCTAGCCTGATAGACTTGAAGTCTGGTAGCGTATATTCTCAACTTTGTTCTTCTACTTCGAAATCGTGGTGGCTATTCTGGATCTTTTGCCTCTCAATATAAACTTTGGAATCAGTTTGTTGATATCCACATACTAATTTGGGGATTTTGATTGAAATTGCTTTGAATCTATAGATCAAATTGGGAAGACTTAACACCTTGGCAATATTGAATCTTCCTATCCATGAAGATGGAATATCTCCCCATTTATGTAGGTCTTTGATATCTTTCATCCGAGTTTTGTAGTTTTCCTTGTACAGATCTTGTGCGCATTTTGCTAGATTATACCTAAGTATTTCATTTTTAGGAGGATGTTTATATTGTTTTAAATTTCAAATTCCACTTGTTCATTGCTGCTATATAGGAAAGTGATTGACTTTTTGTATTAATCTGTAACCTGCAACTTTGCTATAATAGCTTATTAGTTCCAGGATTTTTTGTAGATTCCTTTCTACCTTTTTTACATAGATGATCATGTTATCTACAAACAAAGATTGTTTTATTACTTCCTTCCCAATCTGTATACCTTTTATTGTTTTATTGCATTAGCTAGGACTTCTGGTATGATGTTGAAAAGCAGTGGTGAGAGGGGACATCCTTGCCTTGTTCCTGTTCCTTTCGGGAAGGCTTCAAGTTTCTCACCATTAAGTATGCTGTTAGCTGTAGGTCTTTTGTAGATATTCTGTACTGGGTTAGGGAAGTTTCCCTGTTTTCCTAGTTTACCGAGACTTTTTATCATGAATTTGAGTGTTGGATTCTATCAAATGTTTTTTCACATCTACTAATGTGATCATGTGAATTTCCTCCTGTAGCCTATTGATATAATGGATTACATTACTGATTATCAAATTTTGAACCAGCCTTACATACCTGTCATAAACTCCACTTGGTCATAGTTTTATAAATCTTTGTATACCTTGTAGGATTTGATTTGTTGATATTTTGTTGAGGACTTTTGCATCTATGTTTATGAGAGATATTGGTCTGTAGCTTCCTTTTCTTGTAATATCTTTGTTTGCATTGGGCATTAGGGTCATGTTGACCTCACAGAATGAGTTAGGAAGTATTCCCTCTGCTTCTGTCTTCTGAAAGAGATTATAGAGAATTGACATAATTTCTTCTATGGATCTAAGGAGAGTTGCTGATTTTTCAGTTTTTTTCAGTGTTTTATTCTTGTTAGGACAGAGTGGTGACTTCCAAGCTTCTTTCATGCTGGATCAGAAACTGGAAATCCTAATTTAAAAAAAAGAAAAATTGTGTATGGTAAAGTTTACTCTTTGTGGCATACAGATCTGGGGGTTTTGACAAGTGCTTTCTGTCAGATAACCACCACCCCAATACTATACGACACAGTTCCATCACACACACACACACACACACACACAGTTCCCTACTTTCCGTATTTTCGTCAATGAGATGCATTGTTTCTTCAAGATCCTACTCTGAATAGGTAACCCTCGCGAAGAGCACTTTCCCACCCACTCCTGAGGACCCTGACTGCTATGGGGCGCACACCATTTCATTGCTGACAATACAAGGTGTGGAGTGGCTCTTCAAGGGGACGTAGAAAAGAAATGAACTTGTAGGAGGCGGAACAAAATTTTAAGTCAAATAGAGCTTTCTGAAACTAATGGTTTAGCTATTAATGATTTATTAATGTAATGTAAGAATAAACAGATATTAATTATCGATGTCTTATGTACTCATCTGGTGCCGGACAATGTGAGAAAGACAGGAAACTTACTAGGATGAGAGGTGGGGGCTAGTAGGAGGCCCTTCTGGTTATGTGATTTGGATTGAGCGCATCAACATTTATGTCCATTCCCTTCCCAAACCCCATCGACACGGTGGAAGAGAATAGAAAGATACACCCTACAAGGACAAAAAGAGGGATCCACACAGGCAAGAGATTTCAACTAAACAGGGCTGTCCCCCAATCCATCCACATGGCTCCCCTCCCTCCTTCAGGTCTTTGATCAAAGGTCATCTTGTCAATGACACCCACACTCTGTCTACCCTATTTAAGATTACAACCCAACACCCTCCCCCCCCACTTCTGATTATCTTTTCCTGCTCTAATATCATATATAACATACTTACTTATTATACCCACTGGCTGTTTTGTTCACTGTTATATCCCAAGCACCTAAAACAGTATTTATCACATCGCAGGCCCGCAATACATTATTTGTCAAATGGATAAATGATGATGGTGGTCAGTGGGTGAATGGATACTGACTTAGCTGAGCTGAGCAATCCATGGATACCTATGGTGGAGCCATGAACAGGAAACCCGTCCAGCACACCCAGGAGCGGGGGCACCAAGTACCTTTGAAGGTGGGGCCAGAGACCAGGGCTTCTTCACAGATTAGATGAGAATTCTCCCCCCATCCAGGCAGCCAGGCAACTGCTCCTTTCCCACCCTTTTCTCCCACATGAGCAGAAGATCAGAGAGGAATGTCCCTCTAGAGGGAAGTTAACTGACCTAAGATAAACACTGACAGACATTGACATTTGAAGATCAATAAGCAATGTCTAAAAGTGAAAAAATCAAGAACTAGCAGGATAATTATTCTAAGTTTTATAGTACTGTCTGACTTTTCAAACACGTATTAGCTTGACTTAAATAAAATCAGACTGAAAGAAGAAACATCCTGGAGATGCCTATTTTGTTTGACATCATCAAACAATTAAGTTGATTTCCCAAATAATTAAAGCTTTACTCTGAAAGCCATAACTTCTTTTTTTTTAAACTTTTATTATGGAACTATTTAAATGTACATGAAAGTAAAGAGAACAGTATAGAGGATCCTGATGTACCCATCATCTAGGGTTTCTTTTAAGTTTCCAATACGGTTTCATTTATTTTTATCTAGTTTACTTATTTTACTAGAGAATTTTAAAACAAATTCCAGACATCTTACAATTTCTCGCCAGAATACTTCATATTATATCTTAACAAATAAGAACAATTAGATTACTCGTCTTATAAAATTTCTCTGACTTTGTCTGATTCTTTTCTTGTGCTGTTATTTACAGTTTTCCTCTTTTTATTTGCTGTAAATGTGTCGAGTTGGGATCCCACGTAGATCCGGGTTCATATTTCATAGCATCAGGGGGCATATCCCATTCTTAGTGACGTGAAGTTTGATCAGTGGGTTTAGGGATTGGCGACCTGACTCATCCATTACGATGTTTCCTACCAGAAACTTAATGGTTTCACCATCCAGTGATATCACATTGGTTTATCAGACATTGCAAAATGCCATTTCTTCTAGATGTGTTCCTTGGTATTCTTATATAAAATAGAACTTTCAACTCTTTGGATATCCTGGGAAAATCAGTATAAATTCATAATACTTTATTTATTTAATATTTTATTTATTTAATCTCTTTATTTTCAGAATAATAATAGGTACCCTAACAACTTCCAAGGACATCCAATAAAAGATGTTTGTTGCTTTGTTTTGAGTAATCATTATGGACAGTTTTCTATTAATAAAATCAACTTTATCAAAGCATAATTTATATAAAGTATACTGGACTCATTTTGACAAATGTATAACCTACTACATAATCACTACAATCAAGATACAGAATATTCTATGACCCCCCCAAAGTTTTTCTCGTGCCCCTTTGCGGTAATTATCCCTCCACTTCCATCTGCAGGCACCCACAGATCTGCTTTATTTCACTGTTAATTGGTTTTGCCTGTTCTAGACTGCCATAGAAAAGGAATTATACAGTATATACTCTTTGTGTATGGCTTCCTTCTCTTTGCATAATGTCTTTGAGATTCATCTGTGTTGTTACATGTATCAACAGTTTGTTTCTTTTTTTATTACTGAGTAACATTCTGCCGTATGAATAGACTATGTATTTTTTTAACCTATTCATCTGTTGTTGGACATTTGGGGCGTTTCCACCTTTTGACTATTGTGAATAGTGCTGATGTGAACATTCATGTATGAGTCTCTTTGTGGAAAAATGCTTTCATTTTCTCTTGGAGTAGAATTGCTGAGTTGTATGGTAGGTGAATATTTAACTTTATAAGAAACTGCTAAACTGTTTTTCAGAGTGGTTGTCCTCTTGCACTCCCACCAGCAACATATGAGAGTCTTAGTTGTTCCACATCCTTTTCAACACTTGGTTTTGTCAGTTTTTTTAATGTTAGCCATTCTAGGGGGTACGAAATGATATCTCATAAAGTTTTAATTTGAACTTCCTGGTGACAAATGAAATTTTGAGCATTCTTTCATGGACTTATTGGCCATTCCTATGTCTTCTTTTGTGAAGTGTCTGTTCAAATCTTTTGTTCCTTTTTTATTGGGCTACTTGTCTTATTATAGTGTTGGATATTCTGGATATAAGTCCTTTGTTTGATACATGGATTGCAAATATGTTCCCTGAATTCATAGGCTTTTATATATTTGAGGTATTACTGTCCACTGCAGTCATTATTCTTTTTAATGGTCAAATGGTCCTATTTTTAAGACAAAGCTTTTTTAAAAAGAACATGTATCTGAACCATTTTGTACAGGAATATGTGAAACGCATCCCTGTGGTTTTAAACAAAATCTCCTGAGCCCACAGATTTTGATAAATCATGAGTGTCATCTTATAACTACTCATGATCCCTTTTGGGTCTGACGGGGGAGAAGATGCTGACCGCCTCCTCAATAGATGATGCCACATCACCATGGGATATAACTCTAATGAGATAAAGTTGGTTTATAACAAACATGCCAGAACTTCCCAAACAAAATGTGACTTGTTCTGCATACAACCCGAGAGACGATCAGCCTATTCCAAAGAAGTCGATTGATGCAACTCAGCACAGTTTTGAACCCTTCTTTGGATGGCCTTCAAATTCCATTTGGGCGTCTCTCACAAGAAAATCGACTTGTGCCCTTCAACCTTAATTAAAACTCCTTAAATACGAGACTTGACTCTGGGCCAGGCACAGGACTAGAGCCTTCTTATCCACTATCACACTTAATCTTACACAAATCCTGGGAGATGGGCGTAATTAGCTCGATTCTCCAGATTATGAAACTGACATGGGTAAAGATGAAGTTACACGCCTAAGGCCACACAGTCACCTGGTGAGGCGGGGAGTGACGCAACCAAACCTGTTCTTAGTGGCCCCAAGGCTGTACTCATCACAGTATACCATGCCTCCCAGCTCTTCTACTGGTTTCAGAAAAATAAAATCCGCTTTAGATGGCAGAAGGTTGGTGAGGTATAGCTCGTTACACACCGGGGACTCCAAGGCGTGTTTGGAAGAGATTTCAAAACTCTTCTCAGCATTAGTAGCTCCCAGAAGAAGTGACCAGTCTCCCAGAGTGACTGCTTGAGAGGGGCCAGGAGCAAGTGTTTCTCAGGGTCACCACCTTATTACTTCCATACCCGCTTTTCCTCTTCCTTCCTGTTGTATTACATGTCAATTTTGACTCCTGCGAATGTTTCCTGGTATTTCTAACCCCGTGTTTTTGATTCTCTTTTTGCAGGGAGAGGGCTTGAGCTGCTACAGATACTAGGATCTCTGTGATCCCTGTTGACACTGAGACATTCTACGTAGTCTGTTGCCTGATTTTGAAATTGCCTCAGTTTGGGACTTTCACTTTTTTTTTTGACTTTTTAATTTTGAGATAATTGTAGATTCACCTAATCCAGGGAAGTCCGATGTACCTTTCACCCAGTTTCCCCTCGTGGTGTCATCCTTCAACATTATAGTACAATATCCCAACCAGGATAGCGACAGTGATGCCGTCAAGATACAGCCATCTCCAGTCCCACGAGGATTCTTCGTGTTGCCCTTTTTCAGCCACACCCACTTCCCTCCCTCACCCACCCATTCCCAATCCCTGGCAACCACTCACGTCTTCTCCATTTCAATGATTTTGTCACTTCCACAATGTTATAGAATAGAATCATACCTTATATAACAATTTGGGATTGGCTTTTTCCACTCAGCAATATTCATTCAGGTCTTGTAAGCATCATATCAGCAATTTGTTTCTTTTTGCTGCTGAGACATATTCCATGGAGGGACCATGGTTTGTTTAACCATCCGTACAATGGAGGACACCTGGGTTGTTGCCAGTCAGAGGCTGTTGCAAAGAAAGCCTTTATAAAGATTCACACACAGGTGTTTGTGTGAACATAAACTTTCATTTCTCTGGCATAAATGTGTTGCAGTGGACCTTCTGCGTGTCATTCAATAGTTGCATGTTTAATGTTTCAAGAAACTCCCAAACGGTCTTTCAGGGTGGCTGTGCCATCTTACATTCCCACCCGCAATCGTGAGGGATCCAGTTTCTCTGTATCTTCTCCGGCATTTGGTGGCCTCACTTTTTTTTTTTACATATTATTCTTTTAAATACATTTTTAATTTTAGAATCGATTCAGATAGAAAAGTTGCAAAGATGGTACAGAGAGTTCCATGTACCCCTCCCTCACTTTCTCTATGGTTAACGTCTTACATTTGTGGGGTACCCTTGTCACAGCTGAGGAAACCACACTGAAACATAACTTTTTACTAAACTCCACAGTTTACTCGGATTTCACTCGTTTGTCCCTAGCGTCCTTCTTCTGTTGGAGGATCCCATCCAGGGTACCACATCACTTTCCTTTGTCACGTCTCCTTAGCCTTTTCTGGTCTCTGCCAGTTTCTCAGACTTTCCTTGTTTTTTGATGACCTGAACAGTTTTGAGGTATGTTGGCCAAGTATTTTATAGCATATCCTTCAATTGAGGTTTCTTTTGTTTTTCTCATGGTTAGACCAGGGTAATGGATTTGGGGGAGGATAACTACAAAGGTGAAGCGCCATTCCTGCCACATCACATGGAAGGTACATGCAATCAACGTGACGGATGAGGTTAACCTTGACCATCCGGGTAAGGGAGTGTTTGCCTGGGGTCTCCACTGTCAAGTTACCTGCCCCCTCCTCCTCCGTACTTTACCCTCTGAAAGCAAATCGTCAGCACAGCCCACACTCACGGGGTTGGGAGCTTAGTTCCACCACTTTGGGGAGGAAGTATCTACATAAATTATTGGGGATTCTCCTGTACTACTTTTTATTTTGGCCATTCTGATCAGTATGCAATGATATCTCATTGTGATTTTTTTCTTTAATAAATACAAACTTCTTTAATAAATGATGTCAGGGCAATTAGATAACTATATGGAAAAAAATGAGGTTGGACTACACAAAATCAGTGAGTGCATATAGACCTAAATGGGAAATACAAACGACAGGCTTTTGGAAGGTAATACAGAAGAATATCTTTATTAACTTGGAGATAGAGAAAGATATCTTAGACAAAAATTTCTATATATTAAGGAAAACGATAAATCCAACTACAGTAAAATTCAGTGTTTCTGATTATCTCATTGTGGTTTTAATCTGCATTTCCCTAATGGCTAATGATACTGAACATATTCTCATGTGTTTAGTTACGATCCATAATCCTCTTCAGTGAAATGTCTCTTTACGTCTCTTGCCCATTTTCTAATTGGGTTGTTTTTGTTTTGGCTGGGTTTTTTTGGCTTGTTTTTTACTCTTGAGTTCAGGGAGGTTATTTTTATACATTTTAGATACAAGACTGTATTCAGATATGAAGTTTGCAAATATTTTCTCCCAGTCTGCCCTTTCATTCTTTGAACAGGGTCTTTCACAGAGCAAAAAAAAATTTGTTTCATTTTGATGAAGTCTGATTTATCAATTTTTCCTTTTATGCATCATACTTTTTCAGTGTCAAGTCTAAGAACTCTTTGCCTAGCTCTGGGTTGTGAAGATTTTCTTCTATTTTTTTTCCTGCACGTTCTGTAAAAGACTTACGTTTAAGTATGTGATCCATTCTGAGTTAAGACTTAACGTTGAGGTTTGTTTTTATGTCTATGGATAACTAATTGCTTTACCACCTTCTGTTGAAAAGACTATCTTTCCACCAGTTGAATTGCTTCTGCACCTTTGTCAAAAAAAAGTTGGACATACTTTTGAGGGTCTATTTCTTGGTTTTCCATTCTGTTTCATTGATCTCTGTGTCTATCTTTCTGCCAATAGCACATCATTTGGATTACCCTAGCTATATAGTAAGTCTTAAAATTGAGAAGACTGATCCTCCCAACTTATCCTTCTTTTACAGAATTATTTCAGCTATTCTACTTCCTTTGCTTTTCCGTAAGTTTTAGTATAATACTGTGTATATCCAACAAAAGCCTTGCTGGGATTTTGATAGGAATTATTTTAAATCTGTATATTAATTTGGGAAGAATTGACATCTTTATGATGTGGAATCTTCTGATCCATAAATATAGTACATCTCTCCATTTATTTAGATATTCTTTGATTTCTTTCATCAGCATTTTAGAGTTTACAGCATAGAACCCTATACATGTCTTGTTAGACTTACACCTAAGTATTTAATTTTTTTAGTAAGTATAAATAGTATTGTGTTATTAATTTTGGTGTCCACATGTTCATTGCTATTATACAGAAATACAATTGATTTCCATGTGTTTATCTTGTGTCCTGTACCTTTGTTAAACTCACTTATTAGTTTAGGACTTTTTTTGTAGATTGCTTTGGATTTTCTTTGTAGACAGATAACCATGTCATCTGCAAATTCAGGTAGTTTTCTTTCTTTCTTTGTAATTCGTATGCCCTGTATTTCCTTTTCTTGCCTCATTGCGCTGGCTACAACTTCAGCACTATATTGAGTGAACATCCTTGCCTTGTTCCTGATCTCAGGGAGAAAGCATTCCGTTTTTCATCATTAATTATAATGTTAGCTGTAAGTTTTTTGAAGATGCTTTTTATGAAGTTGAGGAAGTTTCACTCTCTTCCTTTTTTTTCCCTTGGGAGTTTTTAACATGAATGAGTATTGAACTTTGTCAAACACTTTTCTACATTTTTTGATATGATTATGTAATTTTGTTTCTTCTTTTGCCTGTTGATATGGTGGATTGACTGATTTTCAAATATCAAATCAGCACTGCATCCCTAGAATAAACCCCACTTTGTTATGGTGTATATTTCCTATTACATATTGTTGAACTCTTTTTGCTAATATTTTTTAAGAATTATATGTTGGGATATTGGTCTGTAGTTCTCTTTTGTTTTGTAGTGTTTTGTCTGGTTTTCTGATCAGTAATACTAGCTTCATAAAATGGATTGGGAAGTTTCTTCCTCTTTTATTTTCTGGAAGATATTGTGTAGAATTAGGGCTAATTTTTTAAAAATGTTTTGTAGAATTCTCCAGTGAAACCATCTGGCTCTCGAGATTTCTTCTGGGGGAGTTTAATAATTATGAATTAAATTATCTTAATAGTTGCAGGGCTACTTAAAATTTGAATTTCATATTGGGTGAGTTGTGGTTTGTATTTTTAAGGAAGTTGTCCATTTCATCTAAGCTTTCAAATTCACATATGTAGAGTGGTTTGTAGTACTCCTTTATTATCCTGTTGATGTTTATAGGACCTGTTTCATTCCTGGTGCCTTGATTTCATTCCTTAGATAAACACCAAGGTCCTACTGTAAAGCACAGAGAACTATATTCAATATCCTGTGATAAACCATAATGGAAAAGAATATTTTAAGAAAGTATGTATGTATATATATATATATATATATGTATAATGGAATCACTTCACTGTACAGTACAAATTGACACAACACTGTAAATCAACTATACTTCAATTTTAAAAAATGATTTAACTCCAAGCAAGAATATTCTCAAGTGGTCAGGCCACCGGGAAAGTCCAGGGATTCCAGTAGCTGAAGTAAAGGGCAGAACATATTGGCTGGTCCTTCTCTACAAGCTCCCGTTTGTCCTCTGAGCTGGTTCAGCCCTAAATATAATTTCTAATAACATGAACCCAGGACTGTATACAGCAGTTCACCATACAAAGTGCTTTCAGAGTCATGACCCACCGACTCCTCCGTGAGCCCCAGTGAGATGGGGTGAAGGGCTTCCCCTCCACTTTTCAGGTGAAGCAGAGAAGACACAGCTGGAACACACCTGGCTGTGGCCGCCACTGTCGGGGGCTGGGACCCCAGATCTTCTGACACCAACCCCAGGCTCCTTCCTCGACACCGACTACTTAAGAACAACTTATGTCTTTGTGTGTTTCCTAATGTAACGAGCACACATTTGCCTCTGCAGCCTCGCGTGGTCCTGTCACTGCCATTGTATAGCTGTGGACACTGAGATTGAGGTGGGGGACAGGCATAGAGGCCAGCGGGCAGACCGTGATGAGGCCTTTATATTGGGCTGTAACGATGCCCCATCACATGTTCACACTGCAATCCAGCTCCCGGGCGCTCCGTGTAGATGAGACCCAGGCCAGGTCCGGCTGCCAGGCTGGGAGGGTGGGTACCTCTTGTTTCTCTACTGTCCCCTCCACCTGCAGGGCCCACCGGAGCCCTGGAGCCCCTCCCGCTCCCCATGGGGCCACAGACGCTCCCAGCAGCCCCGACGTAAATCACAAGAAGAAGGAGAGAGGTTCCCGTGGGACTGCCCTGAGAAATGTTGTCTTTTCCCAGGAAATATATTTGACAGCAGATAAAGGGCCGTGTGGAAAACAAACTTCCCAATGCTGTGCTTGCTATCACTGCTTGCGCCTCCCCTCTCTGCCCTTTCTCTCACACACACTCATGCGTCTGAAGACACCACACTGGAAAACTCCCAGGGGATTTGCTTTTTGGAAAGCATCCCTCTCTGGGACCACTGTCCTGATTACCTTCTGGGTTCGACACCCCCAGGTCCCGCTGCCCCTCCAAATGGACAAAAGCCCCTAACGCTGCTCACAAGTATCCCAGGGAAATACAGCTCGTGAGACAAGCTGGCTTTGGAGACTTCTTGGGAATAGTGACCCAGATGCTGAGAACTTGGGAACAATCCTTAACTTCTGGCCCAGTTGCCACCAGTGCCAATGGCAGCAGGTCTGGTGGTCAGCCTCCTCCTGGCCCTGGTGGAGTGAGCTCACCCAGCAAGGACTGGAGCAGAGGCTCCATCTGTCCTGCCCCTTCCCCCTGCAAAGACGTGGGCAAACGTCAGAAGATAAACAACCAGCTTCTAGAAGAGTTCTAGCAGGGTCACTAAATAACCAACTTGAGTTTTCTGTGGCAAATGGGACAAGATCTATTTCTGCTTCTTCCGAGAAGCCCTCCTTGATCTGCCCAATTCACAGAGAACTCCCCTCTTTAAATTTGGAATGCTTGTTGCCTATGTCACTCATACATGAGGCCTGGGGACATTTGCTGGTTGATATGTATTTTCATAATTCAATAAACCACCATTTGTCTGGCAACATGCTGGGTATTTGGTATATATGCTTTTATTTTAATATTCCCAACATTCCAAGAAGGAGGTTTTATCATCCCCACTTCAAAGATGAGCAAAGTTAAGGTTCATGATCATTTGGTGATTTCCCAACGTCACACAGACCAAGATTTGGACCCAAGTCGGTGATGGAAGCTTTGTGGGCAACAAGCCCCGGGACCAGCAGTGCTGGTTCTACCGTGCTGCTGCTGGGGCGTCCCCACTACTTCAGTGACCCCCTTCTGCTTCCCAAACCTGGGCTGGTCCTCCTGCTGTAGGGGGCCGTGCAAGGGCCAGCGTGACCCCTGCGGTCTGTAAACCTTGCTGTGAGCCGACTGCCCAGCCAGCAGGGCACTTGTGAGGAGCCCTGTCCTTGCTCTGCACCAGGGCCCTACGTCGTCGTTCTCCAGGCAGCCCTTCCACCTCCGGGCTGGGACAGCTGGTGAAATGCAGTTTCCCTCCATTAATGAAAAGGGCTCCAGTTGATTCCTAACAGAGACCCAGGATGGTCATCCAAAAGAGCTTACAAAACACTCTCTGGATCCCTTACGTGCTGAGAAATCCAGACCAGCTGGATGACGTTTTTCTCCCAATGCTCGTAAACTACAACAATTAGGAGGAAAGGGCTTGGCACCGTGGCGCTGGGGCGGAGCTCGGCTCAGCTCTGGAGAAGCTGCCCAAGACCCTGGGCGACCTCCTCCCTCTGCCCCGCTGTGTCCCCTGACCTAGATGTCAGGGCCCCTCCCCCTGCTTCCCAGTATGGTGCCAAAACACTGTGTGGCAGTGGTGGGGACCCTGGCTGGTTTTGGTTTCGTTTCTGCAATCTTACAAAGGAGGTAATAGAATAAAAAAAAATGGGGATGGAGAGGTGCAGATTTAAGCCCGGGTGAGTGAACTGTTTTGCCAGTTTCAGAGCCTGCCTCAATTTCCATATCTGTCAAATAGGGGGAAAGCCCAGGTCTCGACCTCACAGCACGTCATGGGGCAAAGTGAATGGTAGGGTGATGGGGATCCTTCCTGAGAATCAGCACATAAATCAATCATAACAGCCCTGGGTTGCTTCCCCATCCATCAGTGGGAGGGCGCTTAGGAAACAGAGTTATAAAGTTACCCCGAGGAAACTCTAATTAGGAAGACAAATCTGCTCTGAAGACATATATCATCGAATATCAGGGCTGAAAGAAACCTGAAATTCATTTATCGTAATGATACCAAAAGTAAATAGAAATCACGTTTAGGGGTCTTCCATTCTTTAGCACCAGGAATGGGGACCTGATCAGGTCACAGCCTCATCCTCTCCCTGAGGACCACCCTTCATAAGGATCATATATTGTCCCACCAAGACCCCTGTGGAGTTAGAAGGCAGACAGGGATCATTATCCTACTTTTCCCAGACTTAGAAACTGGGGACACAAAGACAGTAAGCGGCTTTGCCAAAGTCACACAGGAAACCAAGCGTGGAACCGAAATACAGTTCAGGTCTCTTGACCCCTGATAGAGAGTCACGTGCATCAACTACAGTGAGCTCAGAATTATAACAGTGCCTATGTCTGAAAAGGATACAGGAGCTGCTTGTCACAAAGCATAATTAGAACAGGAAAAGGGCCCCTAAAAATAGATCCTGGGATTTTACGGTAAATAGTAAAAAAAAAAAATGAAAAATTATACTACAGATTATGAAAGCATGCAATGAAAAAAAGGAAATGTGTGTTGTAGTTGCCGCTACCTGTAAAATCATAGAATAAATAGTGATTGAAAAATTGACTTGTTTGGGCATCATTTTTCTTGCATAATTTTATAATGGTACCATAAGCCATCTTTCAATTAATTTTTGCCTTTCAAAATGAAATTGTACAGAGAGTCACTTCATCACTTATCTCAAGCGCTCTTCCTTAATCCTTTGATACTCAAACCTTTCTCTTTGGAAGCCCAGCCCCCTCTTTGGGGGTGGCCCCTCAGTGCCCCCCCCCGCCCCCTCCCCCTTACTAGATAACTGAGCCAGGTCCTCCCCTGCTTGGTGGCTCTATCTGGAACTTGAGTGGTTCTCCAACATCACTTTAGTCAACCTGATAGGATTCAGAGTCTTTTGCGAGGTTTGTCACTTTATTTTGTGAAGATATACCTGTACTAAGAAGGGATGTTTGGTACACCGGCAACTAATATAATACTGTAAATCAACTATCCTTCAGTTTAAAAAATAGAATAAACTAAAATAAAGTTTGAAAAAGTAAGGGCTGTTTGAAGGTGGATTAATTTGAAAAGAGATCAGTTCATTCATGAGTACTTTTGTGCTGGGATGACTCCCCCCACCTTGTTTATCTTACTCAAGGCAGGAGGGGTAGGCAGGACAATGAATTTGCAGATGACAAGGGCTGTTCCTTTACGTGCCTCCTTTTTCCTAGCCAACCCCAGGGAGGTCTGGCTGGTTGGATTATTTTTGAAGTGAGCCATCTGAGCTTGTACTGACGTCCATGCCCACCACACTTGTTCCTCTTTGGAGCCCCAGTACTTGGGATAGACTCTCTGCCAGAGCAGATGGTCTCGGGACCCCTACTTCTCTTTGCCCAGAACATCATTTCCAGGCTGAAAGTCTGTGTTCCCTTGGTACCGTTGCTATTTTCAGTAGTCATCCCCTTTGGGCCATTAGGCCAGTCTAGGACTGCCGCTGCCCAGGTAGAGGGAGGGAAGGCAGAGCCTTGAAAGTCTAGGCCAGAGGGTAATGCTTCCTCTCCACCCCTGGAAGGAAGCAGTTTCCCTCAGTCAGGTAGCATTTCATCCTTCATCCATTCAAGTATTCAAGTCGTTACCCACTCAAGAGACATGTACTGAACAGCTAGTAAGCGGCTAGTAATCATTCTGAGTGACGTGAGGGTAGAAATGGGCATAACGTGGTCGTTGTCTCCACGGAACTTAAAATGCAGTTGAAGAGACAAGATGCATACATGAGCCGTTGATTAACTGTTACTTTTAGTTGTTGCAAATAGTTACATTTGGAAAATGTATTATTCTTTATAAGTATCTCTTTTTATCTCCCAGTCATCCTGCAAGATGAGCTGGGTTCCTATTATTACCATTTGATTTATAGATGAGAAAACGGAGGTTCAGAGTAATTCACTTGTATCTGGAAGAGGCAGGTGTCTCCTCCTTGATTCCAGTGCTATTTCTAGAACAGCCATGAATTGACCTTTATAAAAATACCAGTGTCATTATTCAGCCATAAAAAGAATGAAGGATCGATACCTGCTACACATGCAAGGACCGCAACGTGAGGCTGAGTGAAAGAAAGCAGACATCGAAGGTCGCATGCTGGGTGATGCCGTGTGTGCGGAATATCCCAACAGGCAATTCCATAGAGACAGAGAGCAGACTGGAGGTTGCCAAAAGCTGGGGCCAGGGAAGAGTGGGGAGGAACTGCTCGATGGTACGGGGCTTTACTTGGGGTGATGAAACTATCCTGGAACTAGATAGAGCTGGTGGTGGCACAACGTGACGGACGCCCTAAATGCCACTGCCTTGTTCACTTAAAAACCGTTACATGTATCTTCTGTGAATTTCACTTCAGTTACAAAAGGATGTCAAGGATGCTGTGGAAGAGGTGACAGGGATCCAGGTCGGATCAAGGCCAAGGGCCAGGTCCAAGGCTGTCTGTGCACGTCACAGTGACTTTGCTGTGATAACCGGCTCCCCCTTGTGACTGAGGACCTAGATCGGGTGGTCCAGGTTGCCTCTTCCCAGTTTCTCACGACCCCCTGGACTCCTCCTCTGTGACACTGACGAGCTGTTGGATGTCTCTCTTCCCCATTCACTGTTAAGCTTCATGAGGGCTGGACCTTCTCAGCACCCATCACCACAGTGCCTGGTACGGAGCAGGGACCAAACAACTCTGGTTCTCGTCTCTTTCACCCCCTATTGGCTGTGCTTTTTAATCTCTCTGGGCCTCCATCCCCACCCTCGAGCCCCGTGCTGAGTCGTCTTCCTCAGCCCTGCAGACACACAGCGGACTGTAACCCTGGCTCACACATGGCTGAGTTCTTCCCTAACGTTGTTAGTGTTGCCCTGACGTCAGTGCCTCTGGATACTTCATCACTGCCAAGGACTCCGTTTTGTTCTGAGCGAATGACACCAGTACATTATTTTTGTGGCACCAGTAGGCATTTTCTTCTCGGAGGGAATATTGCCACCTCCCACTGTCTTCCATAAGGACAGAAGAAGCGGTGGCGATAAGGCCTTATTTCCATAAGCTTAAGAGAGTTTTTAAACCTCTTTAAAATGCTGACAATAGAAGCTACTGGGCCTTTTACACCTTGGCCTCTTCCTGGGCACAGGGTTCATTTCCGTTTTGTGTTAGGATTTAATCTCAGGGCAGCAAGGCAGAACCAACCTCCCTCATTTTATAGGTGGGAAAACTGGGACC
Organism: Neophocaena asiaeorientalis asiaeorientalis; assembly: GCF_003031525.2. NCBI lineage: Eukaryota > Metazoa > Chordata > Mammalia > Artiodactyla > Phocoenidae > Neophocaena > Neophocaena asiaeorientalis. The sequence goes on from NW_020176571.1 coordinate 3,921,418, forward strand.
CAAGGCGATTGATCCTGATTCGCGAGTCGGTGACCCGAAGGCCACGTGCTTGGGCCTCCCCTGGAATGAGCCGCTGAGTCAGGCTCCGGGGGTCTCTCTTGGCGGTCTTCAGCAGCTGGGGACAGTCACCATCTGGAACCAGTTAGTTTCCCTCCTGCCTGGAGGCTGGAGGATGGACTCCATGACCCCTGCAGGTCCTTTTCTTCCCTAGGCTTCTCCAATTACCTTCTCTGGTTTCCAGCAAACATGCCTTCTCTGGGGAAAAATGAATCCGGGGCTCCGGCTTCCCTTGGGAGCCTGTAAACGATTTCACTTTCCAGGATGGGGAATCTGAGCTCCATGAGAGAAAATGCTCAGTGCGCTGTCAGAAGGAAACATTTCAACAGCAACACGCTATAGATTTAGATTCTTCCTAGCGACTCATGCACTTGGTGGGTGCAGAAGCAACTGGGAGGTGAACCTGAATCCTCTTCCTGGGCCCGGCCCCCTCCCAGGGCTCAAAATTGGTTCACTTCCCTGCTTGACACGAGGGCCTCCTCTTCCGCAGACTTTGGGCCGAAAGCTCTGCCCCTCCCGCCTGGCCTGGGCGCTGGGGGTTAATGAGGCCACTGCCTCTTTCCCTGGGGGACTTCAGAGTCTCATCAGCTCTGACAGTGTGGGCCATACTTTTTCCATATTTTTTTTTCCCGATTCTCTCTTCTCCGAATTTCTATTTCTTGAACCCCACCTAGGACACACGGCCAGACAGAGGCTTTCTCTGATGCTTCTGGGCTTAAAGATGGTAATAACTTCTATTTCAATGTTTTCCAAAATATCTATTTTGCTGAGCCCTTAATGTGCATGATTTTGTTTCCTCTCACAGCAGCCACGTAAGCAGTGAGGTTCTGAGACCTCGTTGAGCGAGGCGTCCGAGATCACCCGGTCAGCAAGGGGCAGAGCGGGGACTGCCATCTGGTCCTGCACGCACCTCTGTACCACTCAACTCAGAGGTGTAGTCACAGGCTTCTCAGAGCGTCACGTATCGTTTTGACACCAGGACACTGACATTTCTCAGACCTTTTTGTTTGTTTGTTTGATTTACACTAACAGCATTTAGTTGTACAGAAAAGTCACAGAGTAGGAAATAAACTCCCATCCCCCAGGTTCAACAGTGACCAATATTTTGCCACACTTACATCTCCCCCTTTCTTCTTTTCCTCTTTCTTCTCTAGTACGTTAAAGAAAATTCCTGACATTTTGTTGTTTTGAGCCTAAACACTTCCATATGTAGCTCTAAACAGGGGGGAAAGAGAGGGAAGAAGGGATTTCTGACAGAATGACAAAACCAAACACCTAAAGCAGATCAAAGTTTCTTAATATCGCTACATACTCAGTTCAACTCTAATTTCTCCTCGTGTCTCAGAAGATGCCTTTTTACATTTGGCTTGTCTCAAGAAGGATCCAAGCAAGATCCACATAGTGTGTTTTGTTTTATGTCCCCTAAGTCTCTCCATTTAGAATTGTATCCTCTCTTTTCTTTCCTGCATCATCATTTGTCAAAGAAACGGTGCCCACGGTCATGCATGTTTCACTCCCTGGGTTATGGGATTGCTTCCTTGAGGTGTATATAACTTGTTCTTTTGTCTCCTGTACTTCCTGTAAAATCGAGATCCAAAGGCTTGACGAGGTGCATGTTTTAGCAGGAGCACACAGAGACGATGCCGCGTACCTCCTGCTACATCACCTCAGCAGACACATGGTACCTGGTTGTCCCAATTTGAGTGCCGAGAACTTTTCATGGGTTTAGACGGTTCGCAGATATTTTGATGGCTTATAGAGACAAGAGCTAGAATATACTTTGACCTTTGTCGTTTATATTGGACTATAGCTGATCAACAATGTCGTGACAGTGTGTACAGCAAGGTGATTCAGTTGCATAGATGCATGTATCTATTCTCTTTCAAATTCTTTTCCCATTTAGGTTGTTACATAATATTGAGCAGAGTTCCCTGTGCTATACAGTTGCTCCTTGTTGGTTACCCATTTTAAACATAGCCGTGTGTACATGTCAATCCCAAACTCCCTAACTATCCCTTCCCCTCTGAGATAATTTTTTTTAAATTTTATTGAAGTATAGTTGTTTACAATGTAGTGTTCGTTTCTGCTGTACAGCAAAGTGACTCAGTTATATACATATATATTCTTTTCCATTATGGTTTATCACAGGACATTGAATATAGCTCCCGCGCTATACAGTAGGATCCTGTTGTTTATCCAAGATATAAAATATTTAAATTTCACGTTGTCTTAGATTGTCTGGACTACCTTCTGGCTTCTCTTGCATGCCACGTTTGAAGACAAAGCCTAGTTACCTGGGAAAACCAAACGTTTTTTGGCCTCAAGAGGGCTGCAGCTTTGGGGGAATCTGAAAGCCTCCTTTGCAGAGGAGAGAAGAGTCACTCCTAGGTGTGGAGGACGAGTTCTTGCCCATTGATAGATGTAGGCAACTTCTCCCTGGAGGGCTATTCTGTGGGAGTGGTCCACGCTCATAAGGTAATGATTCAGGAATTAGAAGGTGCCCGGCTGACGCTGGCACCACAGACGGGAAGGATGAACCAAGTCAAGAGAGAGGCAGGCACAGACCCTGGATGCTGAGGGAGGTTGTGGAGGAAGCAGCTGGAGGAGAAACACGGGTCCTCTTGGGGAGGGTAAGCAGGAGACAGTAAGACGGCAGAACCTGAATTAAGGAATTGAAAAGACTGTGTGAGGAGCCTCACGCAGAGTGAGGGATGACAGCAAATCGGGAGCAGAGTGCTTGGGACTTGGGGATTATTTATGAAACCTGACCCGAAGAGACTTAGAATCATGGAGTCCTCAGACTAAAGGGCCTATGGACTTGTCCACCATATCAGTAAACAAAGGATGCTGGGGCCATCAAGCCAGCAGCCACTGCAGGCCCCACCGTATACCCTGAGGGGGTTCAGGATGGAGAGAAGCAGGATACGGGCCCCAGAGAACTGAGGAGCACCTCAAAGGAATGATTTCAGTGAGCCCAGACTCTTGCATCTTCCCATGCGTAGAAAAGCGCTAAATTCCTTAACTTGAGGTGTCTGGGTTTTCTTTAACAGTAATCCTTTGATGTTCCAACTACATGTTTTTTGTTTTTTGGTTTTAACAAAAACTCCTGTGTATCCTGGCTCCTCCCTCACCTCTTCAGAACAGTCCTTCAGAGCTGAGAGACTGTCTCCCTTAATTCCTCAGTGTGTCCGTCGAATAAAACATAATTCTCAACGTTTACCTTGTGCATTTTTTTTCGGTCGACGGACGCTTGTAAATCATCTAGTCCAGCCTCTGCCTTTCGTAGATGAACATGCTGGGCTCCCTTATTCAAGGTGACACAGGGTCACCCCTGGGACAAGAATCTCGTTTCCATCAAGTTCTCTCCAAGCTCTCCCCACTCTACTGCACTGTCTTCCTTCCTCAAGGAGCCGTGGTTGGGTGGATGGGGGAAGTCTGGCTGGCCAGAGGCGGAGGAGGTCTGAACCGAGAAGCTAGACTTCATTTATGGTCAACCAGCTCAAGCAGAATGTCTATGACCAAGTCGTACGCCTGTGATTTGCTTCAGTCATTGTAGTGTGTGTCCTGTGCTTCCTCTCTCTGTGTGAAGTGATTAGTACAGAGGATGATGTGCTATGGGTGAGAGTAAGTATAGAAGGATGAGAGCAGGGTGGGCTATATAGTTCTATGGTCCAGGTTTCAAAAAATGAGGCTCTTGTACACCCTCCCTATCCATTGTCTCATTACAGCAATTAAGGCTGGAGGACAAGCATAGACCCAGATACCCCGATGAATGGTGGTGTTGCCGCTTGTGTCTTGGTAACTGATGCTTTACTTGAGGGCTGGGACCTTGACTCAGTCACCTGTGTCTCTCCTAGCACTTAGCAGAGGAAGTAGCTCATAACAACGCATGGTACTGAATAATGCATCTAGTTCAATGAATGAATAAACACCCAACATGGCACATCATCTTCATCAGATACTTTGTTTAATCCATCCCCCTCACTCATCTCAGAACAGTGGTCTTCAGACGTTCCTAGCTTACTCACCACCCCCTACACAGACACAAAATTATAAAAAAATTACGTATTCTCTTTCATTTGTAAGTTAACATCCGCAAGTTTACATCAAAAGTTAAACATGTAATTAAAATGGATGTAATTTCAGGGTAGTATAGAAATTGGCATTTTAAAACAAAATCCCTAAATGACACTTCTACACGTTTACAATAATTATTTGATACACATCATATATTTAAAAGTTTATAAGCAAATTCTTTACGTTTGTGAGTCATATTGTCCCCTTTTCTGTTTGAAGTTGTATTTCTACTTCGCTTCACGTGTTGTAATTCAACAAAAATATGTGCAGAAACATAGTTTTCAAAGTTCCTATAACTGTTATGTTCTAATTGTCAAAATTATTATTCTGTATTAGGTTATAATGACAATTATTGGTAGTATACAGTTGACAAAAAAAGTATAAAATATTGTACATTTTGATAAGAAAATTTTAAGTGTAGAATATACCAATATAGACCATATCCTGGGTGGTAAAACAAACCTCAGCACATTTAAAATAATTGAGATAATACAGAGTGTGTTCTCCATCCACTGTGGAATCAAACTAGAAATCAATAACAGAGGGATAACAGGAAAATACCAAAACACTTGTCCATAATCCATGGGAAGAAAGGAAGTCTCAAGGGAAGTCCAAAAATACATTGAACTGAAAGAAAATGAAAATACATCATAGCGAAAGTTATGGGACACAGCTAGGCAGAGAGGAAAACATGTAGCACTAAATGCTTATATTAGAAAAGAGAGAAAGTCTCATATCAATAACCAAATCTCCCATCTTAAGAGCCTAGAAAATGAAGAGCAGATAAACCAAAGGGTGAGCAGAAGGAAAGAAATAGTAAAGATAAGAGTAAAAATCAATGAAGTTTAAAAACAGAAACAGCAATAGAGAAAATCTGTGAAACGAAAAGCTGGTTCTTTGGAAAGATCAACGAAATTGACAAATCTCCCACAAGACTTACAGAAGAGAGAGAGAGAGACCACAAATGACCAATGTCGGGAATGAAACTGGGACTATCACTACAGAGCGCTAGATGAAGATATCAACATGATAGTAAAGGAATTCTACAAACAACTCTGCTCTCATAAACTTGACAATTTGGATGAAATGGACCAATGCCTCAAAAGACACAAACTTATAAATAATTACAACTCACCCAATATGAAATAGGTAATCTAAATCATCCTATAACCATTAAGAAAATTGAATTTGGAACTTTAAACTCAAAAAAAAAAAATAATCTCCAGGCCCAGATGGTTTCACTGGAGAATTTTCCAAGCATTTAAAGAAGAATTAACACCAATTCTATACAATTTCTTCCAGAAAGCACAAGAGGAGGAAAGACATTCCCATTCATTTTATGAAGCTGGTATTATCATGATACCAAAACCAATACAAAAAAAGAAACAAAACCCTACAGACCAATAAATCTCATAAGTATAGATAATAATTCTTAATAAAATATTGGCAAATAGAATTCAACAATTATAAAAAGGGTTATACACCATAACCAAGTGGGGTTTATTCCACAGATGCAAGGATAGTTCAATATTTTAAAATCCACCAATCAAAGGCAACAGAACATAGTCAAGATTTGAGACTTGAGGGCTTGATTGGTAGCTATTTGTTATTTTAGAAGAAAAAGATTCCTTCTCTAGTACACTTTACTTCCTTATTCAGGAAGGTTGGAAAGATTTACAATGTGGATATCTTTGCTGATATTTTTATAATAAACATATTAATAAACTTCATTTTATTAAACTTAAAAAAAATCCATCCATATAATCAGCCATATTAACAAGTTAAAGAAGAAAAACTATATGATTATATCAACCAAGGCAGAAAAAGCATTTGACAAAATTCAGCACCCATTCATGATAAAAACTCTCAGGAAAAAAATACAGAATAGAGAGGAGCTTCCTCAGCTTGAGGAAGAGCATCTACAAAAAATTTATAACTGACATTATCCTTTAAGGTTAAAAACTAAGTGTTTTCTCCCTGAAACTGGGAGCAAGGCCACAATGTCTGCTTTTACCACTTTATTCAATATAGTGCTGGAAGTTCTTGCTAGGGCAATAAAACAAGAAAAGGAAATAAAAAGCATATAGATCAGAACAAAGAAATAAAACTATTTGCAGATGATATGATTGTCTGTGAAGAAAATCCCAAGGAATCCACAAAAGACTCTTAGAACTAATAAGTGAGTTTGGCAAGTTCACAGAATATTAGATAACCACACAAAAATCAGTCAGTTGTATTCCCATATTCTGGCAACAAACAAATGGACACCAAAATTAAAAATGTAATATCATGTTACCAGTTGCTTGAAAACTGAAATATTTATGTATAACTCTAATGAAACGTGTAAGATCTAAATGGAGAGACATGCTGTGTTTATGTGTCGTAAGACTTAACACAGTAAATATGTCAATTCTTCCCAAATTGATATACATGTACAACACACCTCTTATCAAAATCCCAGCCAGATTTTGGTAAATATTCACAAGATGATTCTAAAATTTTAATGGAAAGACAAAGGAACTAGAAATGCCCGAATAATTTTGAAAAAGAAAAAGAGAGAAATATCAATCTACCTGATTTCAAGACTTACTTATAGCTTCAATAAATCAATAATCAGGACCGTGTGCTATTGGTGAAAGAACAGACATAAAGATGAATGGAACAGAATACAGAACACAGAAACAGACACACACAAAGGTATCCAACTTCTTTTTGACAAATATGCAAACACGACACAATGGAGGAAAGATAGATTTATCAACAAATGGTGCTGGAGCAATTGGATAGCCATGGACATAAAAATAAAAATTAAAAAATAACAATAAAAATTTCCCAACTTAAGTCTTACACTGTATACAAAAATTAATTCAAAATGGATCACAGGCTTAAATGTAAGTTATAAAACTATAAATTTGGTAGAAAAAAAATAATGAGAAAATCATCGGGATCTAGGCTAAGCAAACGAGTTTTTAGATCTGACACAAAGAGTACAATCTGTACAAGAAAAAACTGATAAATTAGACTTTATCAAAATTTAAAACTTTTGCTCTGCAAAAGATTCCATCAGGAAGATAAAACTTCAAGCTACAGATAGGAGGAAAATATCTGCAGACTAATACCAGTATCCAGAAAGTATTTTTTAAAAAACTCCTTTAGAAAAGTAAAACTTTTTAACTTAACAGTGGAAAAGCAAAAAATCCAACTAAAAAATGGGCAAAAGACATGAAAAGACATTTCACCAAAGAGAATATAAGGGTAGCAAATAAGTGCATGAAAAAAGATTCAGTATCATTAGCCATCAGGGAAATGCAAATAAAATCACGAGATATCATTACACCCTCATCAGACTGGTTAAAATAAAATACAATTGAATCAATGAGGCAAAGATATCCCCTCTCACCACTCTAATTCAACATTATCCTGGAAGTCCTAGCTAATGCAAAAAGACAAGAAAGGAAGTAAATTGATAAGAAAGAATTAAAATTTTCTTCGTTTGCAGATGACACAATTTTCCATGTAGAAAATCCCAAAGAATTAACAGCAACAACGAAAAAAGCTTCAGGAACTAATAAACAATTATAGCAAGGTTGCAGAATACAAAAAATACAAAAAATTTTAATTGCTTTCCTATATACCAATAATGTTTGGAATTTAAAAATTAAAAACCCACCACCATTTACATTAGCACCGCTCAAAAATGAAATACTTAAGTATAAATCTTATAAAATGTGTGAGAAAACTATATGAGGAAAACTACGGAACTCTGATGGAGGAAGTCAAAGAATATCCAAATCAGTGGAAAAATATTCCATGTTCATTGATAGGAAGACTCGATATTGTTCAGATGTCAAAGTTCTTCCCAAAATGAGCTATAGATCCAACACAATCCCAGTGTAAATCCCAGCAAACGAATTCTAAAGTTTATGTGGGTCAAAAGACCCAGAATAGCCAACACAATATTGAAAAAGAACGAAATCAGAAGATAGACACTACTCGACTTCAAGACTTACTATAAAGCTACAGTAATCAAGACAGTACAGTATTGATGAAAGTATAGACAAATAGATGAACGGAACAGAATAGAGAATTCAGAGCTAGACCCACGCTAATATAGTCAACTGATCTTTGACAAACGACCAAGGGCAATTCAATGGCAAAAGGATAGTATTTTCAACAAATAGTGCTAAGAATGATTGGACATTCACACACAAAAAGAAAAACAATTAATCTAGACACAGACCTTATGCAAAACTATAAAACTTCTAGAAGATAACATGGAGAAAATCTATGTAACATCAGATTTGGCCATGACAGTTAAATACAACACCAAAACACAATCCATGAAAGAAATATTTGGTAAGTTGGACTTCATTAAAATTAAAAACTTCTATTCTGTGAAAGACACTGTTAAGAGAATGAAAAGACAAGTCAGAGGCTGGAAAAAAAATCTTTGCCAAACACACATCTGATTCTTTAAAAAATCTGTTCTCTAAAATATACAAAGAACTCTTAAAACTCAGCAATAAGACAACCAGAAAGCAAACGACTCAATTAAAAAGTGGGCAAAAGATCAGACAGAAACCTCACCAAAGAAGATACACAAATTACAAATAAGCATAAAAAAGATGCTCCACACCATAGAGCATTAGGGAACTGTAAATTAATCAAACAGGTACTACATACCTATTAGAATGGTTAGAACCCAAAACACTGATAACACCGAATGCTGGTGAGGAGAGAGCAACAGGAACTCTCGTTCATTACTGGTAGGAATGCAGAATGGTGCATGCGGCCACTTGGAAGACAGTCCAACGGCTGCTTACAAAGTTAATGTAATCTTATCATACAATCCACAGCTGTGCTCCTTGGTATTACCCACATGAGTTGAAAACTTATGTCCACACAAAACCCTGCGCACAAATGTCTGTATCCGCGTTATTCATAATTGCCAGATAACGAATGTCCTTCAAAGGGTAAATGGATAAACAAATAGCGGCACATCTATACAATGAAATATTATTTAGCACTAAAAAGAAGTGAGTTGTCAAGCCATGAAAAGAAGTGGAGGAACCTTAAAAGCATGTTGCTAATTTCAAGAAACCAATCAGAAGAGGCCACACACTGAACAATTATAAGTATATAACATTCTGGAAAAGGATGGTGTGGATGGTTAAATAACTATGGTCCATTGATACCATGGAATATCACTCAGCAACAAAAAGGAATGAACTATTGATACATATAACACCTGAATGAATCTCCAGAGAATGTTACTGAGTGAAAAAAGCCAATCCCAAAGGGTTACATAGTGTACGATTCTATTATATAACATTCTTGAAATGACAAAATCATAGGAATGAAGAACAGAACAGTGGTTAAGCAGGGGCCAGACAGAATGGAAGAAGGTGTGGTATAAAAGTGCAACATGAAGACCCCTCATGGTGATGGAAATATGCTATCTCTTGACACTATCAATGTTCTGGTTACTATATTGTATGCAAGATGTTACCATTGGGTAGCCCGTACACAGGATATCTGCGTAAAATTTCTTACAACTGCATGGGCATCTATTTTCTCAAATTAAGAAGTTCAGTTAAGAATTTTTATTAGAAAATTATCCCTTAATAAAAAGATTAAGACTTTTATTTTTAATTACTTTATGTATCCATGAGTGATATTACTTGTTATTAGAATTAGAGAGCAGTATCCATTCCATTCCATTACTGCTTCTCATTTTTATAGAAGTAATGCTGGGAAACTTTGTTCACATAAATCATTTGGAAGGAGTTTTGTTATAGCGATATGATTTAACTCTCTGAACCCTTTCCAAGTTCTATGCCAAAAATAACATACTGCTCTATCATCAAGAATTATTTTTAATAATCTATCAGCTGACAACTCCATTAGGTCCTCTTCTGATATCACTGAAAGCAAAGAATCAGAAAACATCTGACTTACAAATACCTATTTTTCAGTCTTTGCAGTCATTAACCTTCTCTGTTTCTGAGAAGTCATTTAAAATACTTGACTCATCAAATAATTATTAATTATGTGTTATTCTTTTTTTTTTTTTTTTTTTTTTTTGCGGCACGCGGGCCTCTCACTGTTGTGGCCTCTCCCGCTGCAGAGCACAGGCTCCAGACGCGCAGGCTCAGCGGCCATGGCTCACGGGCCCAGCCGCTCCGCGGCATGTGGGATCTTCCCGGACCGGGGCACGAACCCGCGTCCCCTGCATCGGCAGGCGGACTCTCAACCACTGCGCCACCAGGGAAGCCTTGTGTTATTCTTTTTCTTAAAGGTACCTTCTAATTTGATATACCTAGAGTTAGATAAATTGAAATATTGTTAATTCAATACATATTTGCCAGAACTTTTTTGTAAAATTATTTTATATTATCATAAGCTTTATTTTTTATTGTTATCAAGCATTCAAAAGCTGCAGATTTAACACATCATTTTATGAACAGCATCCACAATTTAGCCTGATCATTGAAGGCGGTCCTCATTGTAAAACAAATCACCCAGAGTAGATTTACTCTCTGTCCCAAAAAAAGCCCCAAAACAAAGAGAAGACAAATGTCTTCACAAGTAATCGCCCATGAGAAGAGGCCAGATGGACACACATAAAACGAACACACCACACATGAAACGTGGTTAAGAAGATGGCAAATATATGTACACTTCTAACTGGAAGGGAGGTTGGAGACTGTTAGAGGGGGTGAAGGAACTGGAAATATGGGAGAAGACGGGAGATTTCAGGAGGAGTTGCATTTGTTTCAGAGACTCAGAAATGGGTACAAATGAACTTTGATGGAGTAAGTAAGGCCAGTGGAACAACACCTTTTAAAAAATGCCCACAGCTACCTCTTGGTAAATGAAAATGTTTTGCCATCCTTTCCTATCCACAGGTAAGATTTTGCTTTTGAGCTAAAGTCTTATATTCAATGATAGAAGAGGGAGAGGATAGAGAAAGTGAGAGGGGGGGAAGGGAGAGAGGGCCAGAGGGAGGGAGAAGGGAATGAGGGACACAGGGAGGGAGAGAGACAGAAAAGAGAGAGGGACAGAGGAATGGAGAGAGAAAGAAAAGAAAAAAAAAGAAGAGATGGAGGAAGGGAGGAAGGAAAGAAGGAAGACAACCAACTTGTCATCTCCTTAGAATTCCAGCTCAATTCCTAGAATTGTGGTAGTCCAATGGGTTAATTTATACTAAAGTGTTAATGGCTTACAGTGGTTATATACTCCAAAGATCCCTTTCAGGTCAAAGGCTCTGTGAAACATTGTGTACATTAAGGAATCACCGTTTAAAAAGGAATTTTTTTTTAAGTAAGATTAGAGAAAAGGAATGGGGGAGATGACCGGTCATCCTCGCTCAGGCAATCCAATCAGGAAAGTCGGGGCAGTAGCAGTAACTTACTAAGCACACCAATGGGGCCGATAGATACCATCTACCAGTAGATGGCGGTCTTCATATTAACTGACTCCTAACTGGAACAACCCTCTTTTCCACCGGATTGTGCAACTTGTAGGGTTGGCTGGCTTCATGCACAGGTAGAAGAGGAAGCCACCTGCACAGGGCAAATGGGAGAGCCCTAGGTGAGATCTCCACCTGCTCAAAATGAACTCCCTCACAGACCCCGCCATCCACGTCTAAAGTTCAAATTTATCCAGCCCTTTGGGGAGGGGGCGGGCAGATGGCAGGCAGGAAGGGGACCAAGGTTAGTCATTAACACTTTAGCAGGAACTAATCTGGTATATTAACTCAGGAGAGAAAGGACCTTGGAAAAGTATAACGAAAGACCGGTAAGTTCTAAAGAGAAGATCTGTGCAACTTTCATCGTTGGTTACGTGGGACAGTCTGTGTGTGAGCTGGAGTGGCGTGTAAGCACTGGGTGCCTGAGTTATAGCCTTTAAAAAAAGAAGAGGTAGGAAGAAAAGAAATGGTGGATTAGAACAGGTCAATTTGCCCATGGTCAGACCTGAACTCCTCACATTGTATCCTTCAGCTCCCATGTCAAGATGGAGAACTGAAATCCCCAAGGTTTGCTAAAGAACCCGTAAATCTCCTTATACCTTACCTTAACTGGGTCCAAAGCCTAAATGTTAATAATTCCTTGTCACTCTCTATCTGATGCCCATATCCCTGGATCTGTTAGGACCAGCACCTTCTTCATCCCTAGGACGGCCTAAGACGTCAGGGGACGTAGACAAAGAGGAATTATTCAGAGAGGGGCCAAGATGGTGAGAAGCTCGAAACCTGTCCAGTATCTATCCCAGGGTAAACTGGAGAAGACACTGTCAACATGACTCTGTCTTCGAAGATTCCAATGGCTGTCAAGTGGAACATGCCAGAGACATGCTATGTAGACCCAAAGGTAGAAGCAGATTTATAAAGAAATCCGTTATAATGCAATGTAAGGAATATTTCCTCTTCTGTGATGATGATGATGGAAATAATAATATTATTAACTCACATTTATGGAACCACTGCATGGTGTCAGTCACTGCGTTTTGCGTGCCTGATCTCATTGAATAATTACAACGTTCCTGTGGAGTGGGTATTATTCTTATCACATTTACAGGAGAGGAACCAGAGGAGCTAAATAATGTACTCAGGGCCCTGAGAATTTAGTCCCTGGTGGGGCTGTGTCCTTACACTGACCTGCCGCCCTGAGAGCCAGCACGTTCCCCTCCACGGAGGCTCCGAAGCACAGGTAGGGGATGGCCGGCAGGAATGCTGTAAAGGAAACTCATTAGATTTGATGATCTTAAATGTCCTCCCAACCCTTAGGGCATGTGCGTTCCTTCAATCATTCAACAAATAATGGAGTGCCAGGCAGTGTCCTAGGAACTAGGGAGCTCCTGATACCAGGAGGAGGGGGAGGTGAATTAGTAAACAATTGGGTTTTTTTTAAAAAACACAATTGTGATAGGTACCATGTTAGAGAAGTGGGAAAGTGCTATGAGAAAATATAACTGGAGTATAATCTAGTTTGAGGAATCAAGGGAAGTGGCATTTAAGCTGAGATCTGAACGTGAGTAAGAGGTGCTCAAGCAAAGAAGTAGGGGAAAGGAAGGGAGGGTTCCAGGCAGCGGGAAGGGCCTGTGCAAAAGCCCTGAGGCAGAAAGACCTTGGCACTTTCAAGGCTCAGAAAGACCGTTGTGGCTGGGGTCCGAGGAGAGAGGGAGAGGCAGCTGACCCGAAATAATGCTGGCGAGTAAGCGGGAGGTACCACATCCTGCAAGCAGTTGCGAGCCATGTGAGGCTTTATCCTTGGAGCAGGAAGGGGGCTCTTGAAGGGTTTCAAGCAGGAGAGAGTAATGATGAGTTCTGTTTTCAAAGGCCACGCTGACGGCTGCACGGGCATTGGGATGAAGGGGAGGAAGAGAGGTCAGTGTAGGAACAGGAAATTGCCCTCTTTCCAAGGGGTTCACAAGGCACTATCCCTCACACAGGCCGGTGTGCATCTGCTTGAGATGGAGGGAAACCTGGGAGGAGAAGGTCGCAGCTAAGTGTGAGACCTGGTGTCGGTCTCCACCAGCCTGACCCACCAGTGCTGTCCTGTCTGGTCAACAGTCTGGCTGAGGTTTTCCACACTGCATTCGGCAATTCAGGAACAGTGTGCGGCAGGGTGTGTTGGGGACTCGAGTGCACCCTTCCCTAGTCAGGGACAGCTGTCCTGAGCTGAGCCCCAAGTGCCCACCTCCTACACTGCCCATAGCTGTGGGTTCCTTCCCCACCACCCACAAGGAAAGCCAGGCAGCATCTGGGAAGTCAAAGAGAAGGAGGAGAGTTCATTCTTCAAGAAGAAGTTCCAAGTCAGATCATTATTCTAAACGTACAGAAGAGCTCAGAATGAATGCATATTTCACGCGGATCTAGAGAATTATGGTACTGACGGGCCATGTGGTGGGCAGAACAGAGGACTCTGAATTAGGAGGGTGCGTCCGTTCCTGGTTTCTCACCCAACTTACAACTAACTGGGTGGCCTTGGATAAGACTTTTGACCTTTTTCTCTCCACCCCGTGACTCTCAACAGAGATAATAGTATTTGTCACTTTTATCTCGCAAGAATGACGTAAACCTCAGGCTGGAAAGAAAAGTGTTCTGAAAGTTCAAATCTTGATACAGAGGGGAGGTCGTGGTGGTGTCAGGATGTGTAATGACATCCTGGCTGGGCTGGGGAAGAGCCAGGCTTTGCTTTCAGCAACCTGTGATGTCATTCAGGGCTTCTCACTGGAAGTCAAGCCTGCGTGCTCTAGTACTTCTTTATAGAATCTCATCCTCCCGTGCCCCTGCAAAGTTCTTTTCCACCACTCTTCCCTCACCTGCCCTTGCTCCCACAAGCCCCCAGGTTCTTAAGACCTTTGTAACGGAAACACTTCAGAAGTAGCTTCAATCCGGTTAAAGAGCAGCTTTCCCTATTCTCTGCTAAACTCAGGTAAGAAACTCTTCAAATACAGCAGGTGGCTACTATATTTAAGCCAGGGTCCCAGAGATGTTTAAACGGGAGAAGTCTTTAACGATACAGTGTAGGAAATGAATGAGCTGGACAGTGAGTGCAGTAGGAGTTAGGGTTGTGATTTGTATTCTCCAGAAATTATTGAAACCTGACCTCCTTGGTTAGAGCAGCACACCTCCCCTCCCCCTTCACCCCAGGCACACACCCGCGTTTCATTTTCTTCAAACATTTACCATGTCGAAACTTTTTAATCCATTTGTTCTTTGTCCCTCCACTAAAAGGAAAGCTCTTTAAGTGGCAGATTTTGTTCGTCTCGACACTGTATCTCCAGACACCTAAAAATGTGTCTGGTACAGAGTAGGTGCTGAGTAAGTATTTAATTGAATGAATGAATGTTTTGTTGTTTTTAATGTCTTAACTATTATCTGTCTCTGCCCACCAGAATACAGACTCGATCAGGGCAGGGACCTTGACTCTTATTCTCCATGATATCCTCAACACCTAGAACCCCAAGCACTTGAAAAGTATTTGCTGCATGAATGAATGAATGAAATGAATGATTATGAATATAGGCTAGGGAGTGCAGGAAAAATTCCTGGAGGAACGGGAATCCGAGCCGGTCTGGGGAGGACGAGTAGAGTTTGGATATCATCATCGTTTCAATCTCGTTATTCTGGGAGCTCTGATAGTCGTAATAATGAGCTAAAATTTACTGAATACTTGCTACGTGTGAGGCATTATTGGGGGCCCTTTATCACCATGTTGTATATTCCAGAGAACATATTTGGACTAGTTTGCAAGTCAATCTGAAATCATTTTCTGTGTTAAAAAAAATCGGTTTTGACACATTCTTGTCGTGGAAGTCAACCATTGTTCCAGGGAGGCTCTGAGCAGCTGCAGTCCAGCCAGAGGAAGCTCCTCCCGCCTGCTGTTGGAGCAGCTGGCGGGTTAACAGAGACCACCCCGGACCCTGCAGCTATCGGCAGCTGCTTGAGCGGATGGAGACTCTGCCGCCTGTAGAGGCCAGCAGATGAGAACCTAGGGAGGGGACATGGCCACTGGGATGACCTGTGTGTGTCCAGTGGAGTGTGGAGGAAGCTTTTTAGTCCCTGAAGGGCAACCAGTTAGCATGGCTCAGACAGGAAGTCTTCCGGTTGTAGCAAGAACCGCTTCTGTGTACCGTCCCTGCCTTCAAGTCCCGTGAGACCACCCAGCTGCGGGGCGGAGGAGGTCTCGTGGCTTAGCTGCAATATACCCTCAGTTTACATACTTTCTTCAGCCTCTTGTGAGGCTGCAGAGACAAATACTTAGCTTTGTAGAATGTCGGAGCTAGAAGGAGCCATAGAGATTATTTAGACCAAGCCCCTCATTTGTTTTTGGCCGCACCCTATGGCATGCAGAACTTCCCCAACCAGGGAAAGAACCCGCGCCCCCTGCAGTGGAAGCATGGAGTCTTAACCACTGCACCGCCAGGGAAGTCCAAGCCCCTCGTTTGAGGGGTCCCAGAGGGACGTCATTTTGCCCCACCACAGAGCCAGCTCATGGTAGCTGAGTCGAGCCTCTTAATCCACAACCACTGTTCTTGTGTCCGTTTTGTTCTGAATAGGTTTTTGCAGTATTATTACTACCAGTTCTATTGTTTTTATTTTTAGCAAACAGCAGTGATTGGTATGTAATGAACGAATAATGCTGTTGATAATATTATCATCATTCGAGCAATTCTATGTCAGACTTAATGCTGAGGTTTTTAACATTAACACCCTTATGATAATATATTTTCATTTATTCAGAATGACGGAAGTTTCAGGTTGGCTGAGGGGAAGACCTTATAGAAATGATAATTTTTCTGTGATTTAAAATGTAATTAATTACTCTAAAACACAAAAGCCAAACACAATTCATTTTTCTTGGGAGGGAGCACCATAGAGTAGAAAATTCTCAGGCTATTGGACACGGAAGACTGGTGTCCTAATCTGGATCCTGGATTCTACTGTCTTCTAAATACTTGACTTCAGACAGGGTGTTTAACCTCTCTGTGTCAGGTCCCCATCTTTAAACTGGGGATAACACAACTGAACCCATATGCTTTGGACCACATTACCCTGTCACCCTGGCCCCAACAACTTGGACGGGGGGTGGGGTCCTGGGGTCCCCTCTAGAAGACCAGCTGCCAGAAAGTCAGGCTGGCTACAATGGCTCTAGATGGGACAGTCGCTAACCAATTAGAGCCTCCGGCAGGACTTCTGAATGTGAGATACTGAGAGGACACGGAGATGGGGGGTGGTCCAGGAGCTCAGAGACAGAGGGAGAGGGAGCCATGGAAACCATCGTGGCTTGGGGAAGGAGAGCAGAGAGAAAAGTGGTCACTGCACCGCCGGGCTCCAGATGGACAGTTAGGAGGTGCAGAGAGAAGGCAGGCATGGACCAGGAGGCGGGGAAACCCCAGCAGGTGGACCTGGTGGAAGATGGGGAAGGAGAGAGACAAAGCCATGAACAGCGGCAGTAGGAGTGGATCAACGGCCGTGGAAGGGGCGCCCCTGCAGGAGGGACAAGGTCCAGACTTGCTCTAGCGCCCCTTCAGCCCCTGTGGCCTCCAGACCACCACACCCCCGCCCTCCCCCACCGCCCCCCGCCAAGGTAGCATATCCTGCACATCCTCCAGCATCCCAGCCAATTCTGGCCGCTGTGTTTTCAGAGGAGCTGCGGGTATCTTGTAGAGATAAATGTAGAAAAAGTCAAATGTGCCCTTCCCCTCCGGGGGTGCTTCGTCTCTCCTCCTCGTAAAAGTGGAGCTGATAGGGTGCACCCAAGAGAGAGGAGCTAAACCCACAGGCTTCGCAACTGAGCGGAGATGGGCTGAATTCCCAGCTCTGCCATTTGCTAACTGTGTAATCTGGGAAGAATTTCTTGATCTCTCCGAGGCTCCTCATAGGCATCTGTAAAAAGTGCACAGCGATAGGGCTGCTCGAAGGCAGGCTGCGAGGATTAGGGGAGATAGAGCGGCTTTCATGATCAGAGCCCCCAAGATCAGCGGGCATTTCCTCACATCACTGCTGTCCTAGTGCACATTCCTCAGATCCAGCTTTCTTTTGCTCTGCATGTGTGTATGGGGTGGGCGGGGGCGGTGAGGGGCAGGCAGAGGGGGAAGAGGAGACAGGAGAATGGGTCAAGAAAGATGCCTTCACTTATCACAGGGGAGGAGCCTCAGAGCCTAACTTGATCAAAGCAGGATCACACCGGCCCCTCCTGGGGTCCGCTGGCATCGGTCCACGCTCCGGCGTGAGCGGCACCAGGGCTCTGCTAGCATCCTCTCTGTGCTGGAGGGAGGACCTAGGGACATTGACGCTCCAGCTGCAGGCAAGTTCCTAGAAAGTCTGATGGAATGGATGTCATTCCTTTGCTGTGAGTCATAAGCCCCAACAAAGCCCACTGGTATTTCCGAGTCCATTCCCAGTGCCCAGAGCTGGGCCCGGCAGCAAGGCAGCTGCAGGGAGTGGGATGCAGCTCCCCAGCACTTTGCCCTGGATTTCGTTTTCGGGAAGGCTCGTGGCCCCGGAAGAGGGGAGGCACTCCGAAGGTCATCTCATCCATGCCCCTGCCTCTGGGCCAAAATAGCTGAAGACGTGGGTGTTTGGGGAGCCCCCCTGACCCATCCGAGCGTGGGGACCAGGGGCAGCAGGGTGGGGACAGGAGAATGATGTCCCTTTCTCTGTTGTCTCCTTGACCTTCCACTAGAAGGGCTGCAGGAGAGGGGAAGGAGCACAAAGAAAGAAGAGCACAGCCTGGGACAGGGGGGTCTCTACACCCTCACCTTTCTCCTTCCTCTTCTTGCTTGGTGTCCGGGCCAGGCCACCCCTGCTTCCCTCTCCTTCCAGGCCATGAATCAAAAGCCTGTCTCAGCCCCCATTCCTGGAGCTTCAGGGCTGCAGGGTGGTCCGTCCTCTGTGAACAGTGACGGAGCACCCTCGGCCGGGGCAGGCGCTGGGGAGCCACCCTCCGGCCTCAGCTCACTGAGGTGTCACAGCAGCTCTGCAGAAGGCGTTAACACCCCAGATTTCCCAGCCGCCGCAAAATGCAATGACCTGATCGAGATCTTGCAGCTGGACGTCCCACAACCGGGGCGAACCCCCTGGAAACTCCAAACCAATTTGCAAGGCACAGCAGCTTCAGTGGCACCCTGGTCCTCAGCCAGCTCCCATCCAGAATGAAAGAATGCCACCCTCTCAGGCCACGGGCCACGGCCCCCTGCCCCCTGGCCCCCAGAGGGAGAAGTCTAAGTGTCCTCTCCAAACGCTGAGGCTCCTCTCCCAGCATCACTTAAAGCAGGCGAGCACCTCGCAGGGTGCAGCCCCTGGCGGGAGCACGTCCTCCACAGGCACTTCCTGCTGTCCTTCCTGAGCCTCCCAGGATATAAGCAACAGCCCTGGGGGACCCAGGGGTCAGTGTCCCCCGCCCCAAACCTCGTGTCCTACAAATACGCTGATCATTTGCATTTGCCAGCTCACAAAAGAAGATCCTTGTGAGCACACAGTTGCCTGTGGTCGGGGGATGATCTGAAACTGCTCCTCATTCCTGGGCCAGCAGCCAGCTGCCTTGGATGGTCAGAGGTGAAATCTGAATGCTGGTGAATGGGAGAGCGGAAGTGCAGCCAGGCTGAGCTAAGCCCATTCATGAAAAAGATCTAGTCTCACTTCCCGATTGCCAGGCGCTGTGTGCGTGTGCGTGCGCGTGCTCCATAGCTTTCTGCCCCACTGCTTCCCTCCCCCTGCTCTTTTCTTTCTTTTTTTTCTTTTTTTCTCTCTCCACAAAATCTAAAGTTCATCTTTGGGAAACTGCCAAAGAATGTGTAGCTGGTCTGTGGTTTTAGCAAAAGAGAGAAGGAGAGAGAGAGAGAAAGAGGGAGGGAGGGAGGGAGAGAAGGAAGGAAAGAAGGAAGGGGGAAGAAAGAAAGAAAGAAAAAGAAAGGAAGAAAGGAAGGAAGGAGAGGGAAGGGAAGGGAGAAAGAAAGAAAAAGAAAGAAAGGAAGGAGAGAAAAAGAAAGGAAAGAAGGAAGGAAGGAGAGAGAGAAAGAAAGAAGGAGGGGGAGAGAAGGAAGGAAAGAAGGAAGGGGGAAAAAGAGAAAGAAAAAGAAAGAAAGAAAGGAAGGAAGTAGAGGGAAGGGAAGGGCGAAAGAAAGAAAAAGAAAGGAAGGAAGGAGAGGGAAGGGAAGGGAGAAAGAAAGAAAGGAAGGAAAGAAAGAAAGAGAAAAAGAAAGGAAAGAAGGAAGGAGGGAAAGAGAGAGAGGGAGGGAGGGGAGGAAGGAATAAAGGAAAGAAAGAAAAAGAGAGTCATACAAAAGCAACACTCTCTTCTTCCGTATATACCTGCCCCCCCTCTCTCACACACGCACACACACGCACACACACACAGCATTCAGTATCATGGTTATGAAAGGATAAAAGCATCGTTCCCAGGTCATGCTGCACCCACCTCTCAGTTTTCCCTCCCAGCCCCTCTGGCTCGAGGTGGAGGAAGGTTAGCCCTGGTGGAGGGTGCACCCTGTTGTAGGTAGAGTGTGAGGGTGGTCAAGGCTGACCCCAGGGTAGATTTTCTGAGGTTCAGCTAAAGGCCTTCCCTCTGGGGAGGAATTCACCGCTGCCCTGTTGGGCCCCACTCAGTGGGCCGTGTCGCCCCCTGGCGGGCCATGCTTATCCCTAGCAACCTGATCTCCGAGCTCTCAGAAGGCCGCCATGCGGCTGTGAAGCCAGGGTCACTTACCCTCCTGGGGCCTCAGTCTCCTTATCTGTAAAATGGGGGTGATGATAACCATTCCCTCTTCAGAGGCAATTGTGAAGATAGCACACGAGAAGGGCCTCCTTCGCACAGTGTCAGTGCTGGGAAATGCGCCCCGTTGGTTGTCGACCACCTTCGGGCTGGGGAACCCACCACACTTGGAGGCGATCCCCTCCATTCCCAGTAGCACCGCAAAGACCCCCAAACTTGGCTGGGCTTTTAGGGTCTCGGGAGGGATGAAGGTACCTTCTTTGCCTTTAGAGATAGAAACTGGGAGGACCACCAAGAAAAACCGTGTGCCCAGCTTAGCTTGGTACGCTCGCCGATTCACGGGGGCCTCACAGCCACTTGCGTGAGAAAAAAAGATGTATCTCAGGAAAGGAGATTAGACCAAAGGCCCCAAGATGATTAGTCAGTGCTGGAGGTTTTAAGCCCGAAGCAGTTTTCAGGTGTTCTCTAGCCAAGAAGTGCTTCCTGGGCACCCACACTGATTTCAGAGTAATGTGGGGGGAAGTGCACCTGCCCCCAACCTGAGGCCCCTCTGTGGTACAACAGGTGGTGAGCCCTTCAGTACTTCCCCCACCTGCAAAGAGGTCCCCTGCGCTGCTGCCGCATGAAACCTCCCTCCCGCTGATCCTGCACATTTGTAAAGCACTGTCGTGACAATTCTTGCCCGTGAAGTCCTCCCAGTGAGGGAGTAAAGTCATCTGGACAGGTGTGAGTATTCTCCCCATTTTACAGATGGAAAAACCGATGTCAGGGAGATCCTGGTGGTGGAGTTTGAAGGTGCTGGACTCTCTGAGAGTCTATCCCTGCCTCTCAGGTTTTCTCCAAGTGACACAGATGACACAAAGAGCTGTTCTTTTTTTAACCATCTTTTAATTGGAGTATAGCTAATTTGCAATGTTGTGTTACTTTCAGGTGTATAGCAAGGTGATTCAGTTACACATATATGCATGTGTGTACATGTATACATACATTCCTTTTCAGATTCTTTTCCCTTATAGGTTATTACAAAATACCGAGCGGAGCTCCCTGTGCTGTGCAAGCAGGTCCTTGTTGGTTACCTGTTTTATGTACAATGCTGTGTATCTCTTAATCCCAAGCCCTTAACTGATCTCTCCCCCCACTGCCCGCTATGCTCTATGGTAACCACAGTTTGTCTTCTATGTCTGTGAGTCTATTTCTGACAAAGAGCTATTCTTAGCCTCTCCTGTCCTGAGTTATTCTTCACTGAATTGGGCAGAAGCTTCTAACCACCCTCCAAGTTCCCTCCCAAGGGGCTCCTCCAGGAAACGGGCCATATGACCCTCAGTTTGGCCATGCAACTAATCTCAGTGTTTCCTAGAACTTCAGGGGGCAGACGCTCCAAGCTGCAGACCCACGTGGAGGAGGATGGGTTCCCAACGAAGGAATCTGTCTCACTGCCTTATTTCCTTCCCTCTCCCTCCCCCTGTGTCGCCAAGCCATCCATCGATGGTGAGAGAGAGGAAACATCTGGTCCCGGCTCAGCTGCCCCGCCCTCATGTCAGCGGGGCTTATAGGAAGAGCTGGTTGGAGGTCTTGCAACCTTGAAATAAACCAACGGTTCAGCTGCAGTGCTTCCCCACTGCTATCCCTTCCTCCTGCCCCACCTGAATACTCTCCATCCTCCCCAAAACCACCACTCACACCGACCCCCGCCCCTGCCGCCACCCAGCGGATACCTGTTACTGCCACTTCCAGAAACCAGAGAGAGCCACGACCAGAATGGGGGCTCCAGGACGTCTGTGCCAAGACAGCAAAGACACTGACGACCACAGGACCGGGGTGGGATGGCTCGAGACACACTTCCAAGCTCCCTGAACGTGGTCTTCCTCCAGTCTGCCTCTTAGCTCCCCTTGCCCTCTCTAATCATAATGAACCATCCTTTATGGAACATCCCTCTGGGCCAGGCACTTACGCAGATTATCTTATTTAATCATCATAACGACCCTGCAAGGTAGGTATTCATCCCCGGTGACAGAGTAAAGGCACAGAGAGGTTCAGTAATTTGGCCAAGGTCGCACAGCTGTGAAGTGGCGGAGCTCAGATTCAAACCCTATCGGACTCCAAAGCATATGTTTTCAGCATCTACACCAAGCTGTCACTCAGAATGTACCCTGAGTCCTCTTTTCCCTCCCACGAAACCCTCCCGTATTCAGGTACCAACCACCATGCCGTGACAACTGGTGTTTTCCAGCCACCCTCTTCCCTATCTACCAGG
Source organism: Neophocaena asiaeorientalis asiaeorientalis (assembly GCF_003031525.2). NCBI lineage: Eukaryota > Metazoa > Chordata > Mammalia > Artiodactyla > Phocoenidae > Neophocaena > Neophocaena asiaeorientalis. Next base: position 3,944,029 of record NW_020176571.1, read on the forward strand.
AATTCTTCATTTGTTCATTTCAGTCATTCATTCATATTCTAAGTAGAGACTTCGTATCTACATAGAGTCAGCATGTGCTACGTACCAAGGAAGAGCATCGTTCCTAAATTCTACGGGATGTGCAGTCCTTAGGAAGCATGGCCAATGGGGCAACACAGACAGTGAATGTTCCCAGGCCCTAGGGGAGGGGAGATCCCCTGGTGAGCTCAGACCTCTTCTCGCCTCCTGCCTCCTAGTTCTTTCTGTGGCTTTGAAAAATAAGTACATGGTGAGAGCCAAGGGCGGTGTGACAAGGTGGCATTTGTTCGGAGAAAGACCAGGTCCCAGGGGCTGTTTGGTGACATGTGGTCTTGTTGCTGTGCTAGACTCTGCAGGTCTTTGATGATGGCTGGTGAGCACCTTCAGCCTGAGGAGAAAAGGAATGAATGTTTGGTGCCGGTGCAGGGGCAACAAACGCAAGAGACACGGAGGCAGGCGGACCGTAGGCAGCAGAAGCTGTGATTATAGGTCTGTAGCTGTGTTGAGAGATTACGGAGGGATGTCGGGGCCTTGTTGGAGAAGGCCCTGAGCAGCTGGTGATGGATGAGCCTTGATCCCGCAGGCCACAGAGACGTCATGATTCACAGTGGGTCCTGATGTCGGATTTAGAGAATTGGAGGGAGGAGGGGTAGGCTTCGGGGCTGTCTTGTGGCTGCAGCATCTGGAGGGACGGTTTCTGGGCAGCATAATTGTCCCTGCACAATGCTGGAGAGACACACACACTCACACACGCAAGGAACCCCATAAACAACTTAACGTGAGGAATGAATGAGTCTCTGACATACGTGGAAAGAGAACAGTTATCAAGAAAACACCGTGGGTGAATGGGACACACGTTGGACATGGGGATGCTCCCTTTCCTTTCTGCCCCCCAGGAATCTGGAAATGAGGGGGATAAAACTGCTCTCACAGGGTAAAACTGTGAAATTAACACACACTGCCTCAGAGCAGAGCCTGCAACGACCTTCAGGAGAGAATGATTCTCTAGGCATACAGCCTCCATCTGAAGGACCATCTACAGAACAGGTGGACAGTCCTAAAAGGGGGCGACAGGTCAGCCACAGAAACACAGAAAAGAGGAGTCCTAGGGAGAATCCAGAGAGCTGGCCTGGAGAGAATATCTTGGTGCTAAAGGCAGCTGTGTCTTTCTTGTGGAGATGAACACATCAAATTATCATCACATGATAGCATGACACATTTTCATTTTACAACCAACTTTTGTGATTTCATTCTGTATCCACCAAACAGCCGCGTGAGTGTAACCTGACTTCCCGAGTACTTTATCCCCAAAGAGAGAATGAGTGTCAGCCCCAAGCAGCTCCATTCAGATGCCAGAGCTGTCTCTGTTGGGGTGAGATGAGCCCGTCCACCCTGCAGAGATCCAGGCCTGGATGGAGGGCCAGACGCAGACCAAGATCACGCCACCGGAGCTGGTCTTCCAGGAAACCCCCGCCTTCTCTGCCCCTTCCTCTTGGGCTTTCAGACTGTACTTCTCTATTTCAAAACACATCAGAATATAGCAAAACCCTACAGGTTGGGTAGGTATAATGGCCATTTTTATCAGCAAAGAAATAGAGGTCTCAAAGGGTTCATTCACTTGCCCAAGGGCACTCAACTTAGTAAACCAGCCTGGGTTCCAAACTTGCTCTGACTCCAAAGTGCACGTTTTTTCTATTACCATATCATCCCCGCCTTCAAGAATGTTCCTCTCCAGCTTGTCTTTAGGTAAGAAATTGTGTTTGGTGGATAAGGTAGGGGTCAGAATGGGCACCAGCCTGAGGTTCTCCCCTGGGACTGGTTGCCTTCTTCACTTCCAAGGGCAGTCTGGGGGGAATTCCCTGGCGGTCCAGTGGTTAGGGCTCTGCACTTCTACTGCAGGGGACACAGGATGGATCCCTGGTTGGGGAACTGAGATCCTGCATGTCGCGCGGTGCAGCCAAAAAAAACGTACGTACGGGGGGCAGACTGGGGAAAGCACTAAGGCAGATATAGGTGTCCAGCTGCCTCTGCAGCTGCTCAGCAAGGAAGGATGGAGGACGGTGCTCCAGGGACAATGAAAAATGTTGGCCATTCCCTTTTTTGCACCATCCCACACCTTCGGTCACCCGCAGTTCCCCCAAGTCCCTCGTGGATGAGTGACCTCAAGCCAAGAGGACAGGGTTAATATTTCACTTCACCCCTTTCTCCCAAATAATATAATCCTGTTTTAACAATTCAGTTCTGTTCCTTTTCTACCTGAAGACACTTAACTCTGTCAAAACTTGAGGTCACCTATGTGCTGCTCCCGAATTCTGCCAAACACCCTCACTCTTAAAAGTAACTTGCTTTTGGGCTTCCCTGGTGGCGCAGTGGTTGAGAGTCCGCCTGCCGATGCAGGGGACACGGGTTCGTGCCCCGGTCCGGGAGGATCCCACATGCCGCGGAGCAGCTGGGCCCGTGAGCCATGGCCGCTGAGCCTGCGCGTCCGGAGCCTGTGCTCCGCAACGGGAGAGGCCACAGCGGTGAGAGGCTTGCGTACCAAAAAAAAAAAAAAAAAAGTAACTTGCTTTTAAAAATAGCTTTGCCATTCGTGGATGTGTCTCTAAGTAATATATCGTTCCTTTCTTAAAAAATCAGGATAGATGAGGTCTAACTTATATGCAGTAAAATTACCCTCTGGGGGTTTAACGTTCTAGGAATTTTGACAACCCGATGGATGGTGTACCCACCACCACAATCCAGATGGAGAACATTTTCATCACCCCCAAAATTCCTTGTGCCTCTTTGTGGACAGTTCCCTCAGCACCTCCTAGGTTTTGGCAACCTCTGATTTGTTTTCCAGCCTGTAGTTTTGCCTTTTCCAGAACGTCATAGAAGGAAACGTTTAATATTTTATTATTGAATATGTGATAAGGAGAACTGTGTTTGTGTCCACATATGAGCTCACACACCCATGAGTGTGTGCCACAGAACGCTTATCAGGTTGAGGAAGTTACCTTTGATTCCTTGTTGGGCAACGACGAGAGCTTTTTATCGTAAGGAAAAATATTCAATGTTATCAAACGCTTTCTGTCTCTATTGAGATGATCATATAGTCTTTCTTCTTTTAATGAACTGTTATGTAGTGAACTACATACAGAAAGTTTCTGAGGCTGGACTCCATGGAAAAAATCCAACTTGGTCATCATTTATTATCCTTTTTTCTGTTTGGCTAGTGTCAATGTTATTGCTGTGTTTAAATTGTTTGCATCTACATTCATTGGTGAAACGCTTCTGTGATTTTTTTCTTCTCTGACAACTATGTCTGATCTTGGCATCAGGAGTATACTGGCCTCATAGAATGTCCTAAGAAATGTTCCTTTTTCTTCTATAGAAGAGCTAAGATAACATTGGAATTATCTTTTTCTTTAATATTTGGCATACTCATCTATCAGATCATCTGGGATTGGTATTTTCTAAGGAGAGAGATTGTTAACTATTCATTTTACCCAAACTTAATGGTTTTCCGTTTACCCTTGGGTTCATTTTGGCAATTAGTATTTTGCTGGTAATTTTTCCTTTTCATTTAAGTTTTCAAATTTATTGGCAATAAATGACTTAAAATGTTCTTCCAGATTTTCACTGCTGCTACACCAGCAGAATTCTAGTTTCCAAAGGCTGCTGTAACAAGGCACCGGAAGATGGGTGGCTTATAACAACAAAAATTTATTGTCTCAGTTCTAGAGGCGAGAAATCTGAAATCAAGGTGTCAACAGAGTTAGTTCCTTTTGAGGGCTCTGAGGGACAATCTGTTCCATGCCTGTCTCCTAGCTTCTGAGGATGGTTGGCACCCTTTGCTCTTCCTTGGCTTGTAGACACACCACTCCAGTCACAGCCTCATCTTTCCATGATGTTCTAACTGTGTCTACACATATGTCTCTTCCCTTCTTATAAAGACACCAGTCATATTGGATTATAGACTGTTCTAATGACCCCATCTTAACTTGATTATAGCTGCAAAGTTTCTGTTTCCTATTAAGGTTACATTAACAGGTACTAAGGGTTAAGCACATCTTTTGTGGGGGACCCAGTTCAACTCATAACAAGTAGTTAAACCCTCTTTCTCATTTTTCCTTTTTTTTCTTTTCTTTTTTTCTTCTTTTTTTGGGGAGACTATGCCATGAAACATGAGGGATCTTAGTTCCCTGACCAGGGATTGAACACGCACCCCCTGCGGTGGAAGCACGGAGTCCAACCACTGGACCGCCAGGGAAGTCCCATCTCTTTCTCATTTGTAATGTTCCTGTTTGTGCCTTTCCTCTTTCTTAGTCATTCTTGCTGGGAGTTCTCAATTTCATCAATCTTTTAAAGAAACATCTTTCAGCTTTGTTAATCTTCTTTTATCTCTTTTTTCCCGTTTCATTAATCCTGCTCTTTATTTAGTTCATCCTTCTACTTTTTTTTTTTTTTTTTTTTTTTTTTTTGATTTTTCTTTTTTTTTTTTTTTTTTTTTTTTTTTTTTTTTGCGGTACGCGGGCCTCTCACTGTTGTGGCCTCTCCCGTTGCGGAGCACAGGCTCCAGACGCGCAGGCTCAGCGGCCATGGCTAACGGGCCCAGCCGCTCCGCGGCATGTGGGATCTTCCTGGACCGGGGCACGAACTCGCGTCCCCTGCATCGGCAGGCGGACTCTCAACCACTGCGCCACCAGGGAAGCCCCATCCTTCTACTTTTAAAAAGCTTATTCTTTTATTATAATTTCTTAATTTGGAGGTTTACATGCTACTATTCAAACTTTCTTCTCTCTTAATATGTAAGCTTATAAGCTATATATTTTCCTCTAACACTTTCTAACCACTTCTAACCACTGTTTTAACCTTATATCCTACATTTTAATATACAATATTATCCTTATCAATAAATATTAAGTATTTCTAATTTTTATTATGATTTCTTCTTTGACTCTAGAGTTATATAAAAGTGTATCTTTAAACTTCCAAACAGAATTATTTTTTAAAATTATCTTTTTGCTCTTGATTTCTTACTTAATTTCTTTGTAATTGTAGTATGTAATCTATGAGATACTGATTCTTTGAAACTTCTTGAGACTTGGCTTATGGCAAAACATGTAGACAATTCTCTTAAATGTTTCAAGTACGCTTTAAAAACAATGCCTCTTTTTAGAGCTCTATATATATCCATTAGATCAAGCTCATTAATTGCATTGTCCAAATCTTCTATATTTTATTTTTCTGTTGCTTGACCTATCAGGTATTGAGAGAGAATATTAAAGCTTCCACTGTGTTATGGATTTGTCGGTTTCTCCCTGTGGTTTTTACAGTTTTGTTTTATATATTTTGAAGCTACATTACTGGTTACCTACAAGTTTAAGATTGTGTCTTTCTTGTGAATTGAACTTTTTATCATCGTGAATGTGTCTCTTTATGTCTAATAAAGCTTTTTGCCTTATAGTAAATTTTGTCTGATATTACTTCCTCTTTTATTACTTTTTATCAAGTAGATCTTTTCCCAGGCTTTTGCTTTTACTCTTTTAGCATTTTTATGTTTGAGCTGTGTCTCTTGAGAACAGCATAGATCAGATTTTTAAATCCAGTCTAACCATATTTGCCCTTCTGTGGAAGAATTTAATCTAACAATTATTTCATTTCTTTTAATTGGAGATTTAGTCCATTTACATTTTAGTGATTACTGATATATTTATTTCTACCATATTGTTCTTTATTTCTTCCCCTTCTTTTCTGTCTTGTTTCATTTTTTTAAAATTCATTCAATTTTTCCTTCTACTCGTTTCAATGCTATACTCTTCCATTCCTATTCTTTATGTGGTTATTAGGCAAAAATCAAAAGTTAACTTTTTACTCATCTGATCAATGCAAGGACTTTAGCATGTTTCAACCCTAGTTGTACTTCACTCCAACATTTATCTTTTTTTGCCCTATTTTAGCTCTTTCTTTCCTTAAACCCCACAAACTACACATTATTGTTATTTGCTTTTTGTTGAATGTTCAGATTTGCCCATGTGTTTACCCTTTTCTTCAATCACCATTTCTTCTTGCATCTCAATTCTTTTGGAATCATTCCTTCTTCCTGAAGTATATCCTAGTCTAGAGGTTCCTTTAGTGAACACCTGTTGGTAGTTTTTTTTTTTTTTAATTTACTTTTGGCTGCGTTGGGTCTTCATTGCTGCCCGCGGGCTTTCTCTAGTTGTGGCGAGCGGGGGCTACTCTTTGTTGCGGTGCGCGGGCTTCTCATTGCGGTGGCTTCTCTTGTTGTGGAGCACAGGATCTAGAGCGCAGGCTCAGTAGTTGTGGCTCGTAGGGTCAGTAGTTGTGGCTCGCGGGCTCTAGAGCGCAGGCTCAGTAGTTGTGGTGCACGGGCTTAGTTGCTCCACAGCAAGTGGGATCTTCCTGGATCAGGGCTCGAACCCGTGTCCTCTGCATTGGCAGGCGGATTCCTAATCGCTGCCCCCACCAGGGAAGCCCTGTTGGTAGATTTTGTTGAAAACATCTTTATTTTATCCCCCCTTTAGGAAGATTGCTTTGCTGGGTATGTATACCTAGATCAAGAGCAATTTTCTCTCAGTACGTAGCTTTCTTAGTTTCCTTTTTTGCGGCTAAAAAGTCATCCTTTATAGATAAACAGTCTTTTCCTCTACCTATTAAGATCTTTTTTTTTTGTCTTTGATGTTTTGTAGTTTTACTATGAATATGTCAATATTTATCATGCTTGGGATTTATAGAGCTTCTTGACTCTAAACAGCCATGCTATTCAACAGTTTACTAAAACTCTCAACCATTATGCCTTCTAATTCTCCTTTCTTCCTCATTCCCTTTGTTTTCTGCCCTTCCATAACTGTAAACCATATTAAAACTTTTCAGTCTGGCTCCAATGTTTCTTTACCTCTTTCATAATTTTTGACTTTGTCTTTATTATATTCAATGTGGTTTCCTTAAATATATCTTCCAGTTTATTAATTCTCTCCTTAGTTAAGCCTAAGCTACTGTTAATCCATCCATTGAATTTCAATTTCAATCATTTTTCCATTTTTCTGAAAATTCTATTCGGTTCTTTTTCAAACATGTCTGTTCCAGGCTGATAGATGCTTGCTCCTCAATTATATTTTAAACACCCTCTTTATTTTTTATGCATGGAAATTAACTTATACTACATATGTATTTGATTATCACAATGGTTGTAGTCTTCGTCTCTCTGAATCTGCAGTTTGCTTGGTTTCAGCTAATGAATTTCTGATTTCCGTGTTTTGTAAAAAAAAAACACACATTTTAATGGCGAGAGCTCATATTCGTTCTTTGGAAGGAATTCTCTGAGGCTAGGGTTTAAAGTGTACTTCTTCAGAGAGAGTTTCTGTTGGTGTTTGCCAGGTGATTAGGGGAGCTATCATTTTAGCTGAAAGATTTTTTTAATGTCAGGTCACAGCCCACGTGGGAAAGAGCATGAAATTGCAGATTCCCAGAGGAGACTTTTCCTGTATTCCCTTACATGCCGTAGCAGGACAGACTTCCTAATATCTCCTTCTAGGAGGTGAGTTTTTCCCTTGGTTCAGCCATTGAAAGTATCCCAGCTTTCTGAGTGACTCTCCAACATGGACCTCCTCACTTGGATGGACCTGATACTTCGTCTTCTGTCTTCAACGCACGACCTATTGAAACCTATGCTAGGTCGCCAGCGACACGGCAAATGCAAATCCCAGTACTTGCTCGTTAATCCGTATTCTAGGTGGTCTTCATTTCTGGACTCTGAGCTCTCCCTTTGTTGTCCCACCTGCTAAGTGGTATATTTCAAAAGTATCGTTAAGCTATTGCCTCCAAAATTAGTAGGCAAAAATATGAAGAGAAACGTGATATTTGCACAGTCTCAAAGTATCCCACCACGAGATATTTATTCATCACAAAGGAAAAAATAGTAACTTCTATAGAGATGACCCTTGGAAAACACCATCTTCACCACATGAGCAAACTCGACGTCACCACTAATGAGATAATGTGACATCGTGTGCCTCTGTGTATGGTGAACTCAGAAAGGCACAATCTTACTGTGTTGTCTTCCCCCCAAAATGCATTAATCACATGGAAACATGGGTCAAACCCAAACTGAGGGTCTTTTAACAAAAAATTAGTCAATACCCTTCCGAGTGTCAAGGTCATGAAAGACAGAAACAGAATGAAAGACCAACCTTGATTAAAGGACAGGAGAAGAACCATGACAATTAAATGCATTAAATGTCAGGATTAGATCCTGGTCCAGAAAGGTGACACTGGTAGTACAGCTGATGAAATTTAAATAAGATCTCTAGATTAATTAATAGTACCAGTTAGTAGTATAAATTGTGTGTGATGCTAATTTCCTGGCTTTGATCATTGTAATCAAATCAGTTTGTTTGTTTGTTTGTTTTTTTTTGGCCGTGTCACGTGGCTTGCAGGATTAGTTTCCCGACCAGGGATTGAACCGGGGCCACAGTGAAAGCAGCAGGTCCTAACCACTGGACCACCAGGGAATTCTTGATCATTGTACCGTGGTTATATAAGGTAACACATGGGGAACCTGAGTGAAGGAGAAATGGAAATTCATTGTATCATTTTTGCCAGTCCGAAATTATTTCTGCCAAGAACTGCGAAGGATCTGAGATTTTACCCTGCTTGTAAACTCACAACTTAACCTGCTACTATGTCATTAATGCTGGCGGAAGACAGGATACTCCTACTCCAGGCTCAGAGACTTTATCCTTTTGGCAGATTGTGTCACATAAGTAACATAATCACAATGGCTCCACCTGTGCCCCCAAGTCCCACCAGGGTGACACAGGTAACTCACAGGCAGTGAGTCTGTACCACACAACTTAAATCCCAATCTCTTGTAGGAGGTGCATGCAAACCTACCCAAATTCTGGCCTGGACAGAGACGTTATCTTTCATACATCACAGAAGAAACCAGTCCTTTTCTCCAAAGGAAGACTTTCTCTCCATTACCTAAGGCTGTTTGCTGTACAAACATTCTTAGAAAGATAAAATCCTGAACAAAAGTCTGTCCATGGCTTTCTTCACAACATGAGCAGAAACAGGGAAGACCATGGAAAATTGTCTGCTAACAATTTCAAAATGAAAAGCTAAAAAAAAACCTAAAGAAAACAAAATGGGAAATGAAATCACAGAAAATTTAAGGGACTTGCTTATACCGTACTACTAGCGAGAAGAATCAGAATTAAAACTTCCAAGTCACCGATACCCCCAGCTCCATCCTTCAAGTCTTTGCCCAAAGAGGCCCATCACCAAATTGTGCTGGCACTTCATACAAACTGTTGGACTAAACATGACCTCCCTGGTGCATCTTCCCTGATTCCCATAGACATATTCCCTACGTGAGGCATTGATTTGTCTTCCAACTACGACGTGGTAATCACTTTCCAAGCGTCAACTAAGAAATTAACATTTTAAAATGTAGTCTTGCAAGTATAACCGTACCTGTGTGGATTCTAGGGAGTTGTGTTTCAAACTGAGGCCATCCCCAGAAATCCACATCAATGCTGCCACACTACCGACCTGATCGACCTAAACGTCTCCCGCTGTCATTCTGTCTTTAAGAAACTCTCTCCCGTGTGATATGCCTTCCTAGGCTTGAAATCCTTAAACTACCACTTTCGCAAAAAGCTTCTGTGAAAGGAAAAGCTTAAAGTCATTAAGGGAAGGAAGGAACAGGGTGTAAAATGAACTGAAGTCAACCATCCTTATTCTCAGAAGGTCAGTAGGGCTGAGGCCACCGCATCTGAAAATGGGACTTGCACCCAGGCCTGCTGTGGGTAAATATTCAACTTCCTTCCACAGTGAAATCACCGAAAGAGGAAGCTTGGAAAATTGACCTCAAATGTTTATGTGGCCTGGGCCCCATCCTCCAGCTGAGAAGGTCTAGTGAGATCACTGTGCAGGGCTGCCCTTCTCCAGCATTGGGGGTGAAGGGGACAGAGATCTCGGGGCCCTGCTCCCAGAGTGGCTGATCAGGTCAGGTGTGGGACCTCAGAATTTGCATTTCTAAGAATTTCCTAAGTGATGCTGCTGCTGGTGGTCAGGGGATGCTGGGTGAGTGCCTGCGTTGGAAACTGCTTTAGTTTACCTCTGTTGATCTCAAAGTCCTCATCTGAGTAAGAGCTTACCATGTAAGGGAGTGTTAAGTCAAGACTTAAGGGAGCAAAGCATCTCAGGTGCTCAGACCAAGAAACGTGCCCAGAAGGCCAACCTGCTCTTCTAGGTGGCCGGTCACGCTGCCTGTGGGTCTGTCCGCCTGTCCAGCCTTGAACGAAAGGAAAACTAAGTGGAGAAGTGAAGAAGGAACAGGACAGCATCTGGAAGAGGCCAGACAACAGCATCCAAAGCCTCAGAAGGAGAAAAGGGACCCAGCCTGCAGGTGAGCAGAGGTCACAGCCACAGAGCCAGGGGCTCGGCTGCAGTCGGTCAAGCCTAAGAAGGACGGAGAGACAGACAGGAGGGTTGGGACCCAGATTTCAAGAACAGGAAGGAAATCTGAGGTTGGCCAGCTCTGAGCTTGACTATCACAGTACATTGCCCCCCAAGACTGGAGCACCCCCTCCACCTCTCCCGGTCCATCCCTGCAGCGGGCAGCTCCGTGGCCCTCCCCAGCTTGCAGCTGCTTCTAGGAGCCGTCTCTTGGAGAGACAGCTGCTCCGTTCCCATCCTGAATCAAGCTCCTTGTCTTTCCCACCACCCTGCCACTTGTCCAGTCCAGTAGGGAGAGCTTCCGGGGGTGAGACACACACACACACACACACACACACACACACACACACACAGTTATAGAATTCTCTCTCTCTCTCTCTCTCTCTCTCTTCCCTTCCCTTCCTTCCCCCTACAAGTGCCCTCACCCCGGACAATGGTCCCAGCTGGTCAGCTAGCTTCTCTCTCCTCTCCCTAGTGCCCACATTCCCCACACCTGGGACTGCCTGTTTCCATGGGGTTCTCCCCAGGGTGGGGACCAAGGTCCACCTAACACACACACACACACACACACACCCATCACAACGCCAGAGGGTGGAAGATTGGGGGAGGGGATGACAACTCTGTAGAAGGCAGTTGATTTGCTGCTCCTAAGAGGACCCAAAACTTCTTCTTAAAGAAAAAAAATGAAGAAAGGCCCCAAGTCCTGATTGGCTAGTGGCTGGGCTCTGGAATGCCTCGGTTACCGTATATGCTCACATAGAAGATGCCGCTGCAGAAGGAATGTGGCCCGTTAGCCAGGCCACGGAGGAGTGAATATGGCAGCGACCGTACACTCGTTTCCCCACTGAGGGCCCGTCTCCCTTTCCAGTCTCCGCTCCCACAGCCGTGACCGTGGCCCTAGCGATCCCAGTTTTCTGCAGGGCCCCCGTCTTGGCTGGAAACTAGGCTAACATATGTTAATTGAGCAGAATGAGAGCTAGCACTTCTCTGATGATTTTCCTTGAGGCTCATCATTTAAACACACACGACTGTTTCTCCCCAAGGCTTCTCCTAGGCAAGTATATACAGTATTTCACGTGAGGAATGTTCTATTCACAATCTCCTACCTTTTTGGATCAGGGAAGGGATTAGAATGATTTTATAGCTGATGAGTTCTGCAGTGACTGGAGAACTCCTGCCCCACGACCTCCGGCCCCCAGCCGGAAACCTTCCTCTCCTCCAACCCACCCCTTGCCCCCAAGTCAGCGGCACATGCCCCACCCCCATCCAGGCCTGGAGGGCAGAGCAGAGGCGCAAAGAGAGGGGGCAGGGAAGGAGAGGAAGTTGGTGTCTGAATGTGCGCCCCAGTTACATTCCAGAGGCAAACAGAAAGTAAAAAAGAAAAAATTAAACTTAGGTCACCACTGTTTCATATTATCCACGCCCCTGCAGCTCTTCCTTCATGCCAGTACCCTCCAGTGGATAAGATGCCCATCCAAGGACAGAACTGGAGAGCCTCAGAGACTGTTCAGTTTTCAGTGGATGGCTGTAACGATCAGAGAGGTTCAGTGACCTAACGAAGGTCACACAGCCAGTTCCTATGGACCCAGGACTAGAAAGCGGGTCTCATAAAACCTGGGTCCAGGCTCCTTCGGCACCCACCCTTGGTTTTTATTCACACGCCTGTGAGCGTTCACTGACCGCCCCTTCCTTCAGACAGCCCTGTGGGTTAAGCCAGGAGTTAGGTTGGTAGCATGGGGATTTCTGACAGGTGGGCTGCTAATTGCTGTCGTGTTGGTGCAGACCCTGACCACGTGCAGGCCCCCTTGAGGACCGAGGCAGCGACAGTCTCACAATGACAGTCTCACAATGACAGTTGGCTTCACAAACCCAGGGCAATTGAGGGGAACTGAAATTTGATCTTTTTCTTTCTTTCTTTTTTTTCCCCCTCCAACCCGGTCTGAAAGAGCCAGTGAAAACCCCAGCCAGACACACTGAGCCGCCTCTGAATCATTGAGAAACACAGAGGAGGGCGGCGCCCATCCCTCCCTGTGGCTCGGGGAGCCCTCAGCAGCCCTGCATCCTTGCTGTCACTGTCACAGTGTCCCACGCCAGCTCGGCTCCCCGTCTCCGTCCGAGTGCACTGCATTCCTGGACATGGGAGCTCTGGCCTGTGGGTGTCGGTTCACACACCCACTTCCTCCTCTGCCTTTCACTGCCAGCATCCTCCGAGAGGCCATCACAAGGTTTCCATTAGCGAAGCACATTTTTGTGCTATGGATATTGAACCGGGGAGGAAAGAAAGCAGACTGCTGTCCGTGATGGATGGGTTTTCTAGAGGGCTTCCCAGGGTGGTCCTTAAGGGGACCAGGACAGAGCCACGTGGGCCGCACAGCTTCCAGACATGCGCCTGTTTGGGTGCACGTCTGTGTTGGGGGTCTGTCTGCTCTACCGCTGGCTTCTCCCGCCCACCGCCCCTTCCCCCCAACACCCCAACTTCCAGTTTACCTGAGTGCAAAACACCTCTCAGTCCTCCTTTTAGAATCAAAGCACCATGTCCATGCGTTCACTCTATTATGGAAGTGGCTGCCCCGGACGGGGAGGTATGGCTTGGGGACCGCAGCTCATGAAGCATCACCCGATGGTCCTGCATTTTAAAGCTCTCCATCTCCCTTTTCAGAATGCTGAGGTTTCCTTAAGTTTTGTAGGTATGCCTTTCCACGAGCATCACCCTTACCCACACACAGCCCGAACGGGATGCGGCCGACGAACCAAAGGCTCACCTCTGGGTTCTCCGCGTCTTGCACAGTGCCAAGGACGCCGTCAGCGTGAGCTGGATAAGTGAGTAATAAAAATAACTGGGAGTCTAAGGAAGCTTAATTTATAAATCACGTTCCCTCAGCTCAGTTATCCCACTTTTTTAATAGAAGAAGGAAATGAGCCTCTCGGAGCTTGAGTGGCAGAGGGGGGAAGCAAACCCAGTCCCCTGAGGTCCCATCCCCGAAGGTCTGTCACACTGTTGGGGGAGCCTTGAGCCACCGTCTTAAGAAGGGGCTCTGCCCTCAGGGTGCTTTCCTCTACAGTCAGAACCTATAGAGGAAAATAATACAGAACAATTCCGGGAAGTAGCAACGAATAGTCCAACAGGGAAATGCTTTGGGGACAGATAGCCCTTGAAGACAGGAAGGAATTGAGGCCCATTATCCCAATTCATTGAGGAGAAAAACAGAAGGGCCATAAAGAAAGGGAGCCTTCACCCAAGGTCACATCACTGAGAACAAAGGCGAGTTCAACAAATCTTTAATCTAGTTGAAGGGTTTTCAAAGAGCTTTTGGGGACAGGTGGAGTGGCCGACTGGAAGCCCAGACCTCCCAAGAGAAGCCTGAAGATCAGTGCTCCCATCCATGGCCTTTTTGTCCCCCTCTTGAACATAGGAAAGTTCTTTCCACCACTGGAGCAGAAGAACTCAGAAGTCACAGCGTATCCTGCAGCCTCAAAAAGTCGGTACTGTCCAAGTTCTGGAAATTTACATATTAGAGGCTCTGAGAAGTTCTGCCGGCAAAACCAAAGCAAACAACAGAAGACCCCAAATAAGAAAAACCTTTAACTCAATGCTGTTGGAGCTTCCCTCTCTGACCCGCAGAACCGACATCTGTCCTGCCCGGTCCCCAGGATAAGCAGAGCACAGAGGCAGGAATCCTTTGTCTGGGGTAGTTTTAGGGGCCGACCCACAAGCTGCCTTTCCAAGGGGCTTCCCAGCTCTCAGATCCCCTAGCTCACGCATACGTTCCTTTCCTTCTGGAAGGAATCTCAGCGCCCTGCCCACCACATATCTGCACCTACAGCTGCCTCCTGAGCATGCCGTGCGCCTCCCCGGAGGGTTGCCAGAGATGTGCGTCATCTGCCCACATGCCCGGGGCTTAGCGTGGAGCTTGGCATACAGAATGTAGGTGAGTAGAAAGTGTGAGCTGAGTGGGAGGTACGGCACCTGTGGGTGATCCTAGCACTTGCTTTTCTCTTCTCCCGAAAGCCCTCCCCCCGCCCCCCCACAGAGACTGTGTCTGGGGTCTCCCCAAGAGCTGAGCTGGGAGCTGTCGAGATCCCACTGCCGAAGCAGAGACACATCTGTCCCTCCCCACCCCTACCCCTGACCCGACCCTTCCGGGA
>NW_020176571.1:3958781-3967698 GCF_003031525.2 Neophocaena asiaeorientalis asiaeorientalis
ACTAGGCTTCTTTCCCTTCATTGAGCTGTCAGCCAAGCAGCTGCCTCCAAGGAACCTCTGTTTGGCTGGGCCCTGGGCCAATCCCTTGCCATCTAAATCAGAAATGCATGTGTAGGCCCAGTGTCTTCAGGGGATGCCCTTCGCTGGTCTCCTGGGTTAAAAAGCACCCTCAGAGAATAGCCACAACTGACCACGTGGGGTCTCAGCCACGGTGGCCACTGGCTCTGACGCCCACAGAGGTTGCAGGTTTGCAGGGGTGGGTTTGGGGAGGGTCTTGGCTCTCTTTTAGGGAGAGGGCACCCCGCTCCTTGTCACTGAAAGAGTTTGGTTCCAGGAAAGGCCCAAGCTTGGCTTGGAAGATCCAGACGCACGGCAGAGATGAAGTAGAGGAAAGCAAGGACTCCATCCTGCATCCGCGCCCGCGCTCCTTCTGAGGGCAGAATGCAAAGGAGATCCGGGAAAAGAAAGAGCTGGGGGGCCTGCTGGTGGGGGCAGGGAAGGCAGGAGAGGAGGCCGGCAGGCCCATAGAAGAGGGCACGACCTGCTAACAACGCAGGTGAAGGGAGCCCGCAGCCCGGGGCCCAGGTGAAGGAGCAGGAAACGGGAATGTCTCCGGGTTCTGACATGTGGTTGTAATGATCACAGACCCCGTAGGCGCCTAGGGACCTCGGAGGTCATCTCCTCCATCCTCCTGCTTCCGGGCAGGGCTGTAACTAAACTAGTCAAGATGTGCAGGCAGCTCTGCTTTTAAAGGTCCCCGGAGAGGGGAAAATGAGCTTCCTTTCATCAACTGTGAGGCTCGGGATCTTGGGGTTGACTTTTTCCACGTCATCCAGAAAGGTCACACTTGAGAAAGTCTGCAGCAGAAACTGCCTCGTGGCTCAGCTGGATGACAGGACTCGTGGGTCCTGGGTCAGGAGTGCGTTGGGACCCACCTCCCCCAAGTTTCCCGGCCCGGGAGCGCCTGCCGCCCCGCTTCATCCCTCTGGCTGACCTTCAGGCTCTCCACTCATCCAGGTGGTGCCTGCAGGGTGCTCAGAGCCCGTGAGCATTGTGCTCGTGGTTGAGTGTATTCTCGTGGCTGCTGTGGCTGCAGCTTTTAGTGGAGAAGGAAATCCACGTGTATCAATTTCCTTCTTTAGAAGACCTGCTGTCTACCACGCTGTCCAGAAGACAGAGAGGGAATTAGGGTGAGCATCCCAGCTGGGACGCCTTTCCTGACCTGCCTCCTACTCTACCTCCATTCTGATCCGCCACCGTCTTCTGTGTGTCCCCATCACCTCACTGGCTGACCTTTGGAAGAGACAGTAGTGTGGTACAGAGTAACCGCTAGGGGAGTCCCCATGGGGTAGCCGTATAATTTAGTATCCCAACCAGGATGCCTTTGAGAGTGAAAGGGCTGTTGTAAATTATGCAGGACAACAGGCATAAATCAGAATTCTTCCAGGTAAAGTGGGGCCCCGATCCCCCTGGCTCTGGGGTCGAACCAAGTCCCTCCAACTTGAACCTTGGCTGACCCTGAGCAATTTGTTTTGAGCTTAGGTTTCTTGTTGGTGAAATATACTAAGGTAGAGTATCTCCCCCCTAGGTGGGGAGGAGGGGGCCAGGGGGGCAGATCTCAGCCTTTGAAGTACATGAGAGTTATTCAAGATGTCTGTCAAAAATGAAGACGCCCAACCCAACTCCCATAAATTCCTAGCCACTGGCTCAGGGTGTGGCCTGGGAGTCTGCATTCTGATGGGTGATCCATAGCTCAACTTTTAAGAAGCATTGCCTTTGAGTCACAGTAAGGACTATGAAAATAACACAGTAAGGCACCTGGCACAGAGCAGCCACCAGGAGCGGCTGCTGTCATCCCGCCGTACCTCTACTTTTCTTCCCCTCTTCCTCTCCACCTACCCTGTGAGCTCCCTGGGGCAAGGGCTGTGTCTTATCATCTTTGAAGATACAGTGCCAGCTAAATGATGGTCTAGAGCTCCTTTCGTGACGCGCATGTGCGGAGGGCAGAGGTGGGATGCCTGCCCACCATCACCCACGGGCGGTGGCAGGGTTGGTACCCAGGGTCCCCTCGGTGAGAATTGCTGATTTGCAGAAGATGGACATCTCCGAGTCTTGGAGCCCTCCCGGCAGCCGCGTGCCTGCTGCTGCCTTCCCAGCCCGCTCGCAAGCTCGAGTTGAAGGACCTAGGCTGGGGTGGAGCACAGGTTTGCTGAGAAATCTGGCTGAGAGATCTGACCGTTAAGTGTGTTTCATACTGAAATGACTTGGAGTGAAAACTGAAAGTAAAACTCAAACCACCCACTTCCCCCAGCCGCGTGCTGAGTTCAGCGATGCCGCTCCTGCCTTGGAGGCCCTCTCCTGCCTCTCCCGTCCCCGCCCGAACCCCCCAACACCCACTTCCGTCCACACAGAAGTCAGAGGCAGGGGTGTGGTGGAGGAGACGCCCCTCTGCAGGGCTGACGCCCAGTCTCCTGAGCAACCCTGACCCCTTTCTATGCCTCCACTCTATTTACCAAATAAGAAGCAATTCTTCCATTTAAAGAGACATATCAGACACATCATAGCCATTACGTATTGCGCTTCCTACTACGCCATTTCAACAGCAAGTTGGTACCATTTAAGTCAAAAACAGAAACAGAGGGCTTCCCTGGTGGCGCAGTGGTTGAGAGTCCGCCTGCCGATGCAGGGGACGCGGGTTCGTGCCCCGGTCCGGGAGGATCCCACGTGCCGCGGAGCGGCTGGGCCCGTGAGCCATGGCCGCTGAGCCTGCGCGTCCGGAGCCTGTGCTCCGCAACGGGAGAGGCCACAACGGTGAGAGGCCCGCGTACCGCAAAAAAAAAAATAAATACAATAAAACAGAAACAGAACATTTAAAAATACAGAAATAAGTATACATGTTCTTGCACGTGTTAGCATTCATATGAGAGCAACACACATTCTCATAGCAAAACCTCTAACACTGCAGGCATAAAAGACACGGTGCCTATAATGCCATCCTCCAAAAACCACCACCTCCTTTAAGAGTTCAGGGTTTTTAAAAATGCTGTATGGTAGTTAGTCTGTGCAGTAGGATTGCCCCTGAATGCACAACGCTCCCTGAGGCTCCGAGAGGTTGAGTAAACGTGCCCAAGATCAGCCAGCTAGGAGGTGGTGTGGGGAAGACAGACAGAGACAGAGAGAGAGCGAACAACCAGTGAGGGAGACAGCCAGGGTCCAGCTCTCCTGGGAGTGCGAGGCTGCCCTGCCCATTCAGTGCTTCTCCAGAGACAGGAGTGGCCTCTGCAAATGCCTGGATCACCCAGTAGCCTGGCCTGATGGTTGGAATTAAGTATTTAAAGCTGGAATGCCATCTAGGGATCACTTTTGAGTCACAACTTTTGAGTTTGTAGATATGGAAACTGAGACCCAGTGTGAACTAGACCAGCGGTCTGCTAAGTGGGGTGCAGGAAGAATCTCCCAAGAGATCCGTGAGACTGGCCAGTTTAACAGAACCGATTTCCTGGCGCTCAACTTCCACGTGTTCATCTCCACCTGGATCCACCTGCCTCTCCTTCACAAACACCCTTCTCCCACTTTACTCTCACCCTGCCTGCATCTCATTATGTCCCAGGTATAAACACCCACAGAAGCCTTCTCACTCAAGGCTCTTACATATTTATTTTAAGGTTCATGTTAGAAATGGGGGTGATTTTGTCTGTCATGGAATATATTCAATTACAGTATATTATAGAGCAGGGGCAGGCATGATGACAACTTTTATTTAAAAACCTCACCTCTTCTTTCCTTTTATAATCGTCAAAGAAAAACAAACAAACAAAAACCTTGCCCTGAAATGAACCCCATAAGAACAAAGCTGGTGGGGTATCACTGTGAACTATTAAAAAGACAGTCACCTTATATCATCCAGGGGATAAAACTCATAAGTTCACGCCTTTTCCAACAATCTGTCTTAAAATCGGAAGTCAGAAAAGAGACAAGGGTCCCAGGGACGTGCACTAACACCCACCTGTCCGACTGGTTCACGCTCTGTCACTTCCCCGTGTTTGCAGCTCCTGGCTCACTGTCATTTTCTCCAGTCATCACACCTATTCTTCCATCTCACAGGTTTAATATGCTGTGAACATGGTTCCCTGAGCACCTCCTTTCCAACAATCTTGTCCTCTACCTTCCCCAAACACTTGCTCCCATGCTCGTATACTAGACCTCATTTTACCAATAATAACAATTCCATCATAATCTCAGTTTCTTGCCTTCCACCCTTTCATTCTTTATTCCATCGAGAACCTCAGCTCCAACCAGCCTGGACCCCCAGCTCCTCCTACAGCCACAGGGAAAATGGGGCTCCAGCTGGCGTGACCGGAACCCCAAAGCAAAGAGTGCGCCTTGAAGGCTGAAGAACGTGGGAGGCTTGGGTGTGTGAGGACTTACAAGGAAGTGGAGAAGTTCTAGAAGAACCAGGAAGCCGTGATGAGAGGTTCCTCTGAAGCACAGTCCTTTGCAGTCGGGCGCCCGGGGACGCACGACACGCTCCTCCCTGCTTGGGACACAGCAGCTGCTCTGTCTACACTTCCCAAGGGAGAGGGTCCAACTGGGTCATGGTGTCACCGTCCCATGTGAAGACCCCTATGGGACAGAGGCTCTTCCAAGCCACCTGAAAGAAGCCAGGGCTTGGCACGACCACCAATGCACCAGCCAGGTGTCTGTGACCAGGACAGCAGGACTCCGGCCACGGAGGGCACTGCGTGTGACCAGGGTGAGTGGTTCTGACCACGTCCTGATCACACTGATTCACATGCAGTTCTGGGAACCGGTGCTTCATCTCACTAATCCAGGAACCCCAGGCATCCCCTGCTAAGGGGGTTTCGCCGGCAATCCCCAGACTTTCAGAGACTGACTCGCCACGTCGGCCCCAGGATCCTAACCACACTCTGGTGTCATTGCAGAGCCTGCAAGGAGACTGGAATGAAAAACTTTATGCCCTGTTCCTGACTTCCAACTCTATTGTTTTGGAAAGCACCTTATGCTTCAAAGAAGGATTGGGTTCGAACCCTGGTTCTGTCTCAGACTAGCTGTTAGACCCCGGGAAGCTGACGCAAGCTCTCTGAACCTCGATTTTGTTGTCTGTACAATGGGGAAAGTGATGTTCACCTCTCTGAATCTCAGGGATCTTTAATGCCCTGTACTTGGCTCCCTCCCAGCACATGTTTGTTTCTCCCAACCCTCCCCGCATGCCCACCCATGTGGAGACATAAATCAATCCTCATGAAACACCCTGGCGCTGTTTCTTCTGCAGCTAAAAAGCTCAGGAACCTCTACCGCCACTTGTCCTGGAGTCAGAAGATCTGGGGTTGAGTCTCAGCACTGCACGAAGTGGTTTGCGACCCTGATGATACCACTCCGCCCTCCAGACTCCCACTTCCTTCTCGGTAATATCGGGGACCACGGAGTTAGATGACCTTTCGCATCCTTGCAGCCCAGCATCCTCGGATCCAAATACTCTGTTCAATCCAACCCGCTTCCTCTACACTTGAGAAAACCACCTAAGTAGCTCCCAGACTCGGTTCCACCCAGAGTGGACAGGAGTCAGGAGGGGTCGCAGGAGGGAAGTGCACTGAGGGCGAGGGATGGGAGTAAAGGGGGAGCCCTGAGCTGTTTTCAAATGATGAAGCCACGCAGAACTGCTTGTCTACTGCCTCCTAGGCTGCAGTCCACCAGCCCCTAAGACACCCGCCAACAAGTCCTGCTGGCCTGGGAAGGACAGGGCTGGAGGAGTAGGGCCTCTCTTCTCCCTTGACCCCACAGACCAATGCAGAACGGCCTTCACTCAAAGGAAACATGACCCGAAGATATCAGGACAGATGGTTGTAAGACCCGAATTCTAGACCCTGCCCTGCCATCCTGAGGTGTGAACTTCAAGACAGCTCCTCTCCCAGCG
Organism: Neophocaena asiaeorientalis asiaeorientalis; assembly: GCF_003031525.2. Classification (NCBI taxonomy): domain Eukaryota; kingdom Metazoa; phylum Chordata; class Mammalia; order Artiodactyla; family Phocoenidae; genus Neophocaena; species Neophocaena asiaeorientalis. The sequence continues at coordinate 3,964,717 of NW_020176571.1, forward strand.
GCACCCCTGATCTGCTCAGGGCTGGCATGAGGAGGTGATAAGGTAGGGGACATCCCCCTGTCACCCCGCATTCCCTGTACAGAGCAGCAGCCTTCTTTTTTTTTTGGTTGCACTGGGTCTTCACTGCAGCACGCGGGCTTTCTCTAGTTGCAGTGAGCGGGGGCTCCTCTTCCTTGCGGTGCACGGACTTCTCATCGCGGTGGCTTCTCCTTGCGGAGCACGGGCTGTAGGTGCGTGAGCTTCAGTGGTTGCGGCTCGCAGGCTCAGTAGTTGTGGCTCATGGGCTTAGTTGCTGCGCTGCATGTGGGATCTTACCGGACCAGGGATCGAACCCGTGCCCTCTGCACTGGCAGGTGGATTCTTAACCACTGGACCACGAGGGAAGTCCCAGAGGGGCATCCTTCTTGCTGAGACTGGCTTTCCAACTCGTGTGTGAGCTTCCAGACGTGGAGCTGAAATCCTTCACGTCTGATGCGTGATTGGTTACCGCTCGGTGGGGCCTTCTGATGTGCCAGGCACGGAGCTCGGCCCTTTAATTCTCACTCACCTTCTGGGGCAATTATCTTCCTTGTCTAGATGAGGAACTGAAACCGGAAGTTAGGTCACTTGCCAAAAGACCGGTAGTTACTAAGTGGCTGAGCCAGGATGTTTCTCTAAGTTCATTTCGAAAATCCAATTAGTTCAAAATTCGTGTTACAAAAGTTTATGCAATGAGGAGCCTTGCCCCAACCCCTAGCACAGCCCCCTTCGTCAGGGCTACTAGGAGAAAGCAATTTCTTATATATCATCCCTGAGATAGTCCCTGCATATACATTCTAATATGTATCAATATTCTTTTGTATACTCCTTACCCCGAAGGGTAATGTACTATTGTCCTGTACTTTGCTTTTAAACTTAATACATATCTTTTTAAAAATTTTTTACTGTACTGCAAAGTGAATCAGCTGTACATATACATATATCCCCCCTGTTTTGGATTTCCTTTCCATTTAGGTCCCCACAGAGCACTGAGTAGAGTTACCTGAGCTATACAGTAGGTTCTCATTAGTTATCTATTTTATACGTAGTATCAACAGTGTATGTATGTAGAGACGGTCATACAGAGTGAAGTAAGTCAGAAAGAGAAAAACAAATATTTTATATTAACGCGTATATGTGGAATCTGAAAAAATTGGTATAGGCGATCTTATCTACAAAGCAGAAATAGAGACACAGATGTAGAGAACAAACGTATGGATACCAAGGGGGAAAGGGGGGAGTGGGATGAATTGGGAGACTGGGATTAAACGTAATAAATATCTTGAGGGCTGTGTGTCTCTCTCTCTCCCTCTGTCCATCTCCCTCTCCAAGCATGGGACTTTGCAACTGGATTTTGTAAAGAGCCCGTTTCTGCATGGCTGCCTTTGATTAGGGTGGACCTGGGAGGCTGTGAGGCGTAGAAGCTGGAAGGAACTGAAAGATTCTGCAGGCAGCCTCCTCCAGCAACAGTTGAGTCCCCCAAAACCCAGAGCAGGCGATCTGATTAGATCACCACTGCTGGCACGAGCCCAGGAGCCTTCCAGAGGAGGACCCTGTCTGCTGCCAGGGATGGCCCAGACCCAGAGGCGGTGGCAGGGCCATCAGCTTAGAGTCCCTCAGACCAGTATCCGGGGCTGCAGCGCCTTGGGGAAGGAAACCCCTTCCTGACTTGGATTTCTGTTCACCAGAGAGAAATCTGGGTACATGCGGTCCGTCCTAGGCATCGGGGTGCCGCTTTGAGTTCAGAGGCACTCTTTCCCCAAGGCGGTTCAGCCTCTTTCCTCTGCCCCGGTCTCACCACCACGCAGGCGAAGAGACCTTCACACCAGCCCCGGGGGACGAGAAGAGAGTCCCGAGTAGATGGCTGGGTGATCAAGGGGATCTGTGGGGAATCCAGGGCCCCCTTCACCCTCTGGGCCTCCATTCCCCGAATTTCCCCCATTTACATTGTGAAAAATAAGTTATGTTTGAAGGAGACGTCCACAGCATGAAGTTCAAACAAGATTTAATGTAGCCCTTCTCCCTGGAGTAGAGAGAACGATGATGAAAGGACCGCATTATACGGATTTTACCACGAAGCTGGAAGGTCCAAGATTTGCCTTCAAGATTTGCCCTTCAGAGCCTTGAACGAGTCTAGGACCTGAGGAATAGACCAGCTACAGCTTTTTGCAGGATGGTTTAGGGATCATTTTACTTGGAGGTCAGGGATGGCCTAACATTCAGTGGGTCCCAGACTTTTGCACTTGATAAACCAGTAAAGCTTCACCCCCAAATTTGAGGACCAATAAAAAGCTGATGACTCAGTATTTTGTCAAATAAGGATATGGGGATAGGTTGATACAGACATATTGTAGAAAGACTATTTGCTCTGACTGTTTTTTCACAAAGAAAAGACATTTTAATAAAAAAAAGTAAAACAATCTCAGAATAAAAACGCTCTTTCAAAGAATGTTTTTCTTTTTCTTATTGCAGTGGAGTTGATTTACAATGTTGCGTTCGTTTCAGGTGTACAACACAGTGATTCCGTTATACATACAGATATCTTTTTTTCAGATCCTTTTCCATTATAGGTCATTGAATATGGTTATATTGAATGTAGTTCCCTGTGCTATACAGTAGGTCCTTATTGTTTATTCAAGGAATGTTTTCTACTCACATACATGGTCTTTATTCTCCCTCATACCAGCAAGAATTTCTTCAAGGACCACCAGAGGTCCATCATGGAACCTCATCTAGGAGTTAACAAACTTGATGATGTGACGTGGGCCCGCTCTTCTTAACCAAAGGTGTTTACTGTCTGTTTCCTTAAAATTTTCTCGAATCCTAACCTCCTCCCTCCCTCTTCCCTTCTGTTCTTCTTTCCTTCCTTCTTTCCCTCCCTCTCATCCTTTACAAAAGTTGCTTGAGCAGGTACTATGTTCTAGTCTTTTTTTTTTTTTTTTTTTGGGGCCCCCCCCTTCCCTG
>NW_020176571.1:3967713-3988371 GCF_003031525.2 Neophocaena asiaeorientalis asiaeorientalis
CTCTCAACCACTGCACCACCAGGGAAGCCCCTAGTCATCTTTCTACCATCTTTTCCTCTGTAAAAAGCGTCTCTATAGTACCAAAGAGCTCCCCCCCACACTTGATGAAGAGGAGCCCTTGAGGTTATAAGTGAAGCTGGTTGCTTCCGATGGAGTCTTTCCTGGCTGGGAGAGCTGGAACAGCAGAGGTAGAATGGTGACCCTCAGCCAGAAAGGAAAAGGCCCTTAACTTGGCTCTCGCTGAGGCAAGAGCACTTTCAGGTCTATTTTAAGAAATTTTGAAAAGCGCGCCTGCACCTGGGGTCCCAGAGAGACCCATCCCAGGAAGCGGGTTGCACTTCCCCTGTGCCCATCTGGCTGGGAGTTCACCTCCATCTGCACTAGCTCGTCACCTGCAGGCGACAGTGTCACTCGAGAGTTTTAACATCCCTGGAGGCAACCTCAGATGTGCAACCGTGTTACCTAGCTGTCCAGGTTTCCTCCTGAGGCATCCACCACCGCTTCGCGTAGGGTTCTATTCCCAAGTTGCGTACACTGTGAGGGTCGTTCTTAGCCTGTTACTTTCAGTGTGCAGTTTTGCAGAATGCAAGGTTTTTCAGGAATGCCCAGATTATGTTACAGCACAAAAAACCTGTACTAAACAAATACTACTGATTTTTATGTGTGAAACTATAGAATTATCCTATCCACAGGATACTAAGCAGCGGTTAGAATAAAAAATGTAGAGCTATGTGGGAAAGTCCCCACTGCAGAGTAAATGAGAAAAAAAGTAATTGTAGAACAATATATACAATGTGATCTATTCACAGGGCGGGAGATAACCTTCAAAACAACACCTTTTATTTCCATGGGTACATGTATTACATATGTCGGTTAGTTAAAGGGAAACCTCTTTCTCTTAGTGGGATGGGGAGAGGCACCAGGACACTGCCTGTGGCCTCCTGCAGACCCTTCTCTCAGGCCAAGCATCCTTGGCTTTACCGCGCTCCCCCTTCTAGACCATACTCTGGAACTTGGGACCCCAGAATTCTCCTCTAAAGAATCCCGAGCCATCTTCCAGACTTCTGGGGGCTCCTCCTCTGGATCCATTCTCCTGACAGCTGCTGCCTTCCTGGACACCTCAGGCCCGAGGAACCAGGGTGGGAAGAGAAGGAAGGGAAGCAGAGGCCTCAGTTGGCACTCCCACCCTGCCCACAAGGGTTAGAGGGGCCAGAGCTCCAGAAGACAGGCAGTTTCTACCTGATTCTCCAGGATTTCATCTGTAAGCCTCAGGTTTTACGGGGAGAATTATTTTTGCATTGCTTATGTACTTAACAGTTAATTAAAACATAATAATAAAAAGAGTTCAAATACTCCTTATTTATCCAGAGGTTGGAAGTAACAGAGTTGTTAATGATAAATCTTGATGATGGTTCCTGGGGCCTAGGTGGGGAGGGGAAGGGGGGAAAATGAAGATGTAAGGGGAACAGAGCTCTGATTACCTTGAGTGACAGGTGTCAGTGACTTCCTAATTTTAAAGAAAGCAAGCATACTTTGATGGCTGTAAAGGGCCATGGGGGCGAAGGTGGAATTCCCCAGAAGAAAAGGCCACAGCAGTTAGTGGACATTCTACCCCGCATCCACCCGCTGCCCGGCATCCAGCACAGGGCTGGGTGAGAGAAGGGTGCAGGAAGTATCCGTGAGCAACCCTGGATCTCGGCACATCAGGGCAGATGGTCAGAGCGCCTGTCGGAGGGGCCACAGACCAGGGGATTTCCTGGGGGTGGAGTCCTGGTCTAGGCCCCTGGGCTATTCTGAGGTGTCCCCTGGTTCCCCCATACCAGTTCCAGGAAGCCTGCCTGGGATTATCAGAAAGTTGCCATCTTCAGCTGCATTTGGCAAAATTGGTGGCCGGCAGGCCACCTGGTGATGAGCTGAAAGAGCCCGGAACAAGGAAGCAAGAGGCCAGCCATCTGCGGGGGCAGGGTGTATGTGTGTGTGACTTTGGACGATCAACTTAACCCCCAGGCATTGCTGGCTGCCCCCCTTCTACATGTAATGTGTAAAACTGGGATAATATTTCCGTTTCATTTCACTTCAAAAGGGTGTGGAGAAAATTATACAAGATAATGAATGTGAAAGCAATTTGTGAACCATAAGGGCCCATGAAAATATAAGGCTCATTCCAGTGGCTCAGTTCCGTCCACATGTCACCTCCTCCAGGAAGCCTTCCCCGGCTCCCTAGCCTGGCTTAGGGGTTTCTATTCTTGGCCTGGTAGAGCTCACCGTGTGAACTTCAGTTTTAACACTTCATCTCTCCTATTAAAGTGATGGCTTGGAGGACACAATCTTATTTGTTTTTCCATCCCCAGGTTCCATCACCATGTTGGACACATAGTAGGAGCTCCAGAATTGCCTTGAAAGAAATGTGTAAGTGAATGAGCGATTCTTATCCTCTGCCTCTATTTCGTCACTCCAGTTGACCTGGAGTACCCACGGGCTCATCCTTGCCACGAGCCCCGGGGTGCTGACCACTACACGATGCTTAGTCTGTGTTTCTTTCTGTTTCCCCAGTATGTGTTCTTTGTGTGCACCCCCAAGATCCAGACTCGAACTCCTTAGACGTCAGGGGCCTTGTCTAGTAATAAATCAATTAATGCAACTGAAATGTAAAAAACCAAAACACTCAGTAGGGGAAAGTAAACCCCCTTGAACTTAAACACACACACACACACACACACACACCCTCAGAGCTCCCCAGGGCCCTGTCAAGTCTTAGGGTACAAGAGTTGATCCCCAAGGCTGAACGCTTCTGCTGTGAGAGGCCCACAGACTGTCCTCGGCTGAATCTCAAGGCTTTGGGGAAAGAGCCAGCCACAGCGGGCTGTGACCCCATCACCCCCAAGGCAGAAATCTACCCCCACTCCTGGCTGGGCAAAGCCATCAGGCCTTTGGGACAACTAAGAAGAAGAAGGATGGTTGAGGCTGGGGGAGGGGAAGGAAAGTGGGGGAGGGGAAGGAAAGTGGTGGGGGAGGGGTGGTTTGGGGAACCAGAGAGACAGTGCGGGTGACAGCTCAGAGCTTGCTGAGGAGCAGCGGTACTGCAGTGAATACAGGCTGCGGGTGGACAGAACTGGACGGCATTTCAGGGTGATGCTCTTTTGATAGAGCTTCTGGAGTCTGGAGCCGGGCAGCTGCCCCGGGAAGGATGCAGGCGAGGGTTCTCGGGGGAGATGAACGGAATCCTGGAGGAGAGATATTGGACAACCTGCCGAGAGTCATTCCCGCTACCCCGTCTGGCAGGGGCTCCATTCGACACTGAGAGCTGTTTGGAGTGAGCACTGCTGCACGCCCCATGGCCCCCGCCAGCAGCCAGTAGAGTCTCTCTGTGACCCCCCTTCCCCTGGACACCGTGTCTACAGGTGAGTTACAGACCTTTGGCCTGCACTGCTTGGTACCTTAATAAGCAATTATTCGATGCACTGTGTGACCGGACAAGGTGATGCTGGACCTATGCTCTTAACACAAGTGGTTTAAGATCGCCTGGTTTCTTCCCAGCCTGGCAGGCATAATGCAAATCCTGCTTATTTTAAACATTCAGTGGAGGCGATGAACTTTGGCTCAAGGTGTCCAAGGAGTCTGGGCGATATGGAGGTGCCTGCCGCTGCCCTGGTTGGCGGGTGCTGCCACGGGGGGGGCTTTTCCCTCCTATAGCCCACCCGATGACCCATAGGCACATCTGAGCCCCTCACCAGACCCTGCCCTCAATCTCCCCCAGATTCCCGCTGTCAAGGAAAGGACTGGGGTGTGCAGAGGGAATTTTACAAAGGGAAACACGGTGGGGTGAGCAGGTATTTGGAGTCAGCTACACTGGGCTTCAAATTCTCGTCCTCCTGCCTATCAGCTGTGTGATCTAGACAAATTACTTCACCTCTCTGTGCCTAAGCTTTCTCAGTACCAAATGGAGGGAAATAGTACCTGGTTCCGGGAGCTGAAGGAGGGATCAAAACAGCCAACGTACATAAAACCCCTGGCCCGTAGCAGGTAGTCAACAGATCCATGTTTTCTTTCCTGAGCGCCCAGGATCTGTCTGTGCATCTCAACCCCTACCTGAATCATCAGTTCCTCCCTGGGGAGACCCCAGCTTAGGAAGACAGGGGACGGGCCGGGAAGAAAATCCTTTGGTCCCACAGGCAAAAAGCCCCTGGGGCCCAAACACCTAAAAAGAAAATCTCCCCAAATCCACAACCCAAAAGCTTCAGAGTTCCTCCCCCTCTGCTGGCTTTATATCCACCTCTCCTTCCTCTCCCAAGCTTCCCCGTCACAGACCACAGCACCCGGAGGATGTGGGGACGGGGAGATTGCCACCTGCTTCCCAGCCCCGGGCTGACGCAGCCCTCCGTGGCCCCCCAGCCTCTCTGGCCACATTTCAGTTCCCTGTGGCCCCTGGTCCTCTCTCTACAGCTCTCCTCCTTAGTGTCTTTGATGTCTCTGAGGGTGAATAGGATCTGGGATCGTAGGTAGGGCTGGCCCTTGAGCTCATCACCAAGCTCAGTGTGCGGGAGCTGCTGTCTGTCTCATGCGAACCAGCCGTGACTTGGAGGAACTTGAAATTCAGGGTGAATCCCCGAGTCAGAGAGAGATGTAGGTCTGCCAGCAGGGGAAGGAATGCACAGACACATACATCCATATGTACACACGTGCACACGCTTGCACACACACAGACCATCCATCGCTTGTGTGCCTTGCGGAATTTAAAAGAAAAGCACAATGAAAGAACGATTGCTCGACCGACAGTACAGATGCGTCGCACAAACTCTTGGACAAGTGAAGATGGATACCAAAGACAACAGGTTCGATTCGATTCAACTGACGCTGAGTCCGAAACAGGCCAAATGAACCCATGCTGTTAGAAGTCAGTGGAGTCATAACCAGCCCCTCTGACAGCCCCTGGGAGGGGGCATGAAGGTGGCTTCGAGGGGTTGCTGGCGATATTCTGCCTTGATCAGGGCGCTGGTTACCCGAAGGTGTGTGCTTTGTAAAAATTAAGTTCGCTTATAAACTATACACTTATTAGACTCAGTACATATAAATTAAGTACATATATAAAGACATTTATTATATTTAGAGCTTACAATGTGAATATTTTTGTGTCTATCTATCTTATACTTCCACAAATAGTAGCTGCGTTAAAAGAGGAGACAGACAAGCCACAGACTAAAAGAAAAATCTTTGTGAAACACATATCTGATAAAGGACTGCCATCTAAAAATATACAAAAACACTTAAAACTCAATAATGAGAAAACAAACAACCCAATTAAAAACTAGGCAAAGGATCTGAACTTTATCAAAGAAGATACACAGGTTGCAAATAAGCGTATAGAAAGGTGCTCACATCGTATGTCGTTAGGGAATCACATAGTAAAACAACGAGATACCACTGCATGCCTATTAGATTAACTAACATCCAAACGCATTTAAAAGAAATTCACAGATATTTTTGACAACATCCAGTGCTGATGAGGATGTAGAACAACAGGAGTGGTGCAGCCACTCTGGAAGGCAGCAGGGCAGCCTCAGAACTTAACACTCATACCTTATGATCCAGCAATCCCACTCCTCGGTGTTCTCCCAAATGGGTGGAGAATTTATCTCCATGCAAAAACCTGCACCCAAATGTTCCTAGAAGCTTTATTCGTAATTGCCAAAACTTGGAATCAACCAAGATGCCCTTCGATAGATGAATGGATAAACAAACGCTGACACATCCATACGATAGAATATTATTCAGCGCTAAAAAGAAATGAGTTATCAAAAGCCATGAAAAGACATGAAGAACCTTAAAAGTATATTGTTAAGTGAAAGAAGCCAATCTGAAAAGGCTACATATTGTACGATTCTGCCTATGTGATATTCTGGAAAAGGCAAAACTACAGAAACAGTTAAAAGATTGGTAATTGCCCGTGACCGGGGGAGGGATAAATGGGTGGGCACAGGGGATTGTTAGAGCAATGAGACTATCCTGTATGATAGTGTAGTGCTAGATATATGTCATTACACGCTTGTCAAGACCCATCGAATGAACAACAGGAAGAGTGAACCTTACTGTAAACTGTGGACTTTAGTTAAGGATGTATTAATATTGGCTTATCAATTATAAGAAATGCACCACACTAATGCAAGTTGTCAATAACTGAGGAAACTGGAGGCGGGAGTGAGGGATATATGAGAACTTTCCGTACTTTCCCCTCAATTTTTCTGTAAACATTAAATTGCTCAAAAATATCTGTGAATTTTTTTCAAATGTAGTTAAAACCGAAATAGACTCACAGACATAGAAAACAAACTTATGGCTACCAAAGGGGGGCAGGGATAAACCAGGGATTTGGGATTAACGGTACACTCTACCCTACTATATATAAGTAGAGAAACAACAAGGACCTATGTAGAGCGCAGGGGACTATATTCGATATCTTGTAATAACCTATAATGGGAAAGAATCTGAAAAAGAATAGATATATATGTATAACTGAATCCCTTTGCTGTATACCTGAAACACTGTTAATCGACTATATTTCCATTTCTTTAAAAAAGCAGTTGTATCACCTTGGATAATGTTTAAGCTTCAAGACCTTCATTTCAGTTTCCTTACCTATAAAATGAGAGTTTGACAAGGCAACTCTAAGTGTCCCTGGAGGAGGAGATCTGTAAAGGCAGATGGAACGATTTCCCACCACCCACTGTCAGTCTCTCAAAGGCATGAGTGTCACAAGACAGCTTGGCATCCACACACTCACTCAGGTGGTGGAGGCCGGATGCCTGGGCCCGATGGGCTTCCAGGACAGGGATGTTCAGGGCTGAACCAGAGAGGCTCCGGGCCCCTGCTCTGCTGAAGGTGAAGGTGTCGCCTTCCCTGCGTGTGTCAGGAGGCAAGAAGGGCTTCAGCGCCGTCCTCAGAGTCCGTACAGGATGCTGAGGAACTCTGATGGCGGAGAGAAGCTTTCACAGAGGAGCAGCCCTGTGAACTCGGTCCTGAAAAGCAGGCAGGAGCCTTCTGTCAACACAGGACGGACGGAGGAAGGGGCACAGGGGGCAGCTGGGCCGACGTCACAGCCCCGGGAGCTGCGGGGTCTGTGAGGCCCCTGGGGGTTCCATGGAGAGGCCTGTGCCTGCACACCCACCTGGCAAACCCAGCCCAGAACCCAGCCAACCCCGGCCAGAGTTTCTGTTCCTTTCCCAGAAGCAGATCACACGGCACAGAGACTGGTGTCGTTTCGGATTTGGCTATCCAACCTCAGCTCAGAAATTCTGTTTCGTTTCTCAGTTTCCTTTACCCCTTTCTCCACAATAGATTTTTTTCAGACTGGTGCTATCACCGCCCCAGGGTCTTCAGCATGAATGTGTTCTCTCCCTGTCTGTGTCCCCTTTGACCCCCCTTCCCCGGGACCTTCGCTGGCTCTCTCCCTTCCCTGACCCATCAGTCAGGTATGTCTATTCCTGGGCTTCTAGCTTCTTTCTTGATTACCCCTCTTCCTACACCCGCTTGCCTAGGCGATGCCAGCAACTTCCCTGGTTTCACGCATCCAGATGCTGCAGATTCCCAAACATGAGTATCTAAGGCCACATCTCTCCTCTGAGAATCAGATGAGCCAATCTGGCTCCTCCTGGACAGCATACTTAGATGTCCCACAGGGACCTAGTGAGATGCCTTTCCTACATAAACCCCATTTCCACCCCACCTCCCCCATGGAAGGGATATATCCATGTATTATTTGTGCCACAGAACCCTGACCCTCCCAGGCACACCAGTGAAAACACCAAGGTCACAGCTGGTCGGAGTGGACACAGAAACAATATTCCTTCTCCATTTGCCTACCCCAGAAGCTTCTCATTCTTTTCCCCTCACTAGGTGTCCCTGATCGGTCACTAAAACTGCCTCCCGGCCGGTCTGCTAACTCCAAGCTGCTCTCCACGTGCAGCCAGTGTGTTCCTTCTACAACAGAAACCTCCCTGGGTGATCCTCTCACAGAGCAAACCCTCTCTCCTGACACACCAGCCCCTGTACGACCCAGCCCCGATGCAGGCTCAGCTTCACTTCTCACCATCCCTCTCCTTACCCTGGACCCTGCAGCCAATGTGCGGTTTCCCAAATTCTCTGTTCTCTCTCCCCTGTGGACATTTGCATGTGGTTTTTGTTGTCCTGCCTGGAACATCCTTTCTCCACCCTTTTTGGCTGTATAATTCTTGATCAACTTTTAGTTATGCCCTTAACAGTCACTTCCTTGGGAAAGCTCTCGCCAGCCTTCATTCGCTCCATCCCATGACCCACCTCACTCTTTCGAGTTCCCTCTGAGTTGGTCTGACTCCATCCTGGACCGGTAGCCACTTGGGGGAAAATCCATCACTGGGTTTCATGGCCATAGCGTAACACCTGGCACATCAAACCTGTTGAATGAGGTGGTGCAGTGGTTAAGAATCCGCTTGCCAATGCAGGGCACACGGGTTTGAGCCCTCGTCCAAGAAGATCCCACGTGCCACGGAGCAACTAAGCCCACACACTGCAATGAAGACCCAACGCCGCCAAAAATAAATAGATAAAGTAAATTTCTTTTTAAAAAGCTGTTGAATGAATGAATGAACTTATCCGTGCCTTATAAGTATCACTTGTTATACACACTGAAGATTCAAAGATGAAATACAATATCCTGCATAAAAGAACTTGGGGGGAGACCAACAAGAAAGCAATAAGTGTGATAAAGTGTTATAAATGCTATAAGAAAGTATGATGTGAGAGGGTGGAGACAGGCACAGAGAAGGATGTGATCAATTCTATCATCTCAAGGGATGCTTGAGAGACTCTGTTTTCTTCTTTGTTTTTTAACTTTTCATTTTGAAATAATTTCAGACTTACAAGGGTTGTAAAAATAGTGCAGGGTTCCCTTCCACCCCACCCCGCAGTGCTCTCAACTGTTAATAACCGTGATTCAGTGACCATAACCAGGAAGCTCACGTTGATATGATGCTATCACCTAATTATAGACTTATTCAAACTTCGCCAGTTTGTTTTACTCGTGTCTTTTTTCAGGTCCAGGGTCCAATCCCTGATCCTACATCCCATTTAGTTATATTTAGGTGTCTTAATCTGCTTTCATCTGGTACGGTTCCTTAGTCTTTTTCTTTCTTTTTTTTTTTCAGTTTTACAAACTTGATGCTTTGGAAGAGTATTTGCTGGTGATTCTGTAGAATGTCCCTCTGTCTGGACTTGTCTGATAGTTGCTCATGACTCAATTGAGGCTGTGTATTTTGGGCAAGAATCCCACAGATGGGATGCTGTGCCCTTCTCTGTGCGTCCTATCAAGGGCTACAGGATGTCGCTGTTTCTCATTCCTGGTGATGTTAACTCGACCGCTTAAGGTGGTGTCTGCTAGGCTTCTCCACTGTTGAGTTATTGTTTTCCCTTTGTCACTAATAACTGCCTTGTGTGGAGATACTTTGAGACTGCAGCTTTCCTGTTTTCCATCGTATTTTCACATCCCGCTTTCAGCATCCACTCATGAGACGTACCTGCCACAATTATTAATGGACTGTTACCAAATTGTGGTTTTCTCCATCTCTCATTTCTTCTGCATTTATTAATTGGAATTCTACCGTGAAAAGAGCTGTTCCTTCTTTTTTCCATTGATGTATTTATTTATTCTATTATTTATGTCAGTATGGATTCGTGGACATTTATCCTCTTCTCTTCTACTGGTTACCATCTTTCCCCATCATTATTTATTTTATTACTCAAATCATCTCAGTGCGGGCCACTGGGATAAAGCTGATACTTTCCTAATATTCATCATAGTCTCATTGTTAAAATAGTTAATCAACGACCATTGAAAGACATATAGTCCAGAAAGCAAATAAAGAAATCCACTTGAAGCCACTGTTATGTAATTTTCTACCATTCTTGGTCATTTAGGAGAAGTGATTGTTGAGAGATGAGTAGATTCTTTGCAGCTAGAACAAGAGTGGGCACGACTGGTCAGGGAAGTAGCAACAGCAGAAGCACCCATGTGTGGAGCAGCAAGGGGACCGCAGAAGAACAAGGTGTTCCGAATGGCTGAAGCAAAGGGTTTGCACACAAGAGAGAGCCGGGCAAGATGTAAATCTGGAGAGAGACACAGGGTCCAAATCCCGGAGTGGCTGTGGGGACCGAGATGCCTGACTCAGGGCTGGCGTCTACACTGTAGGTGAGGAGATGCCACTGACGGGGCTCAAGTAGACGAATGACACATTTGGTTTCGTGATTTTTAAAAAGCCTTTCTGTCTCAGACTATGCTTAGGGTGCTGAGAGTCTTAAGAGGTGATACTGAGGAAAGTGTGAGGCTAGGCTCCCTCTGGGCCGCCCCCCAAACTAGAACAGCTGCACGTTCTGTTTTACATATTGAGCTGATTTGAGGGGCTAATGGGACATTCAGATGGAGTCATCCAGTAGGAAGTTTGCAATCTGGTACTCACAGGAGGCATCTGGGCTGAAGATGGAGGTTCTCGAGCCATGAACGTGGACAGAGTCACTCGGGTGAAGAGGGGCGGGGAGCAGGGAACACACGAGGCCCAAGGCACAAGCCCCGGGAACAGCTAGCTTCCCAGTGGGGTGGGAGGGAGGGAGAGACAGAAAAAGGAGCCAGAGCAGGAAAAGGAAAGCCAGGGGGTTTCCGGAAGCCAAGGACAGCTGAATGCCTCAGAGACGTCGAGTGGGAAGGTCGGGCCTATCACATTTGGCCTTGGGGAGGCTGTGCAGGACCTGATCCAGGGCAGTTTCAGTAATGAGACTGAAGCCTGGTCACAGTGGACAGAGCAGGACATGGGGGAGGGGAACGGGAGGTACCACCCGGGGAAGAACGGCTATGGCTACAGGGGAAGGAGGGAAGAGAACAGGAGGAAGCTTCCCTGTCAGCCCCCACGTCTCCAAAACTGAACTCATTCTTTTCTGAGTCTCTTACCCCATCACCAAGCAGAAAGATCATCCCGTTTTCCTCTTGCTCTAGAATTCCTCCAAACTGTGTGATTGGCAAGTTTTTTAAGCCAGAAATCCGGGAGTTTTCCTCAACACATCTCTCTCTGGGCCGTGCATCCCATCCACGGCCAAGTCCTGTGGGTCTTCCCTCCTAAGCATCTCTCGAGTCTGCTCCCTCCTTCCTTCTCCCCTGCCATCGTCTCTCCCAAGTCACCCATATCTCCCCTGGACCAACGAAAAGGCCTCGCGATGGGGTTTTCCCCTTCCACGTAACCTTCAGCCACCAGAGCGGCTATTTTAAACCTCAACCCCCAGTCACATCACTCTCAACCCAAAACATTCCAGTGTTTTCCCACTGTCCCCGGAGGAAAGTCAAAGTCTTCAGGAGATCAGGAATCCCCTGCCTGGTCAGGGAGCCCGGCGTCCCACCCGCTCTGGTTCCACTTTCTCCCTTTCTCCCTGGGCTCCAGCCCCCAGTTCCTCAAACACACTGTGTCCCCACCCACCCCAGGGTGCTGTCCACACCCTTCCTCCTTCCTAGAATGCACTTTCCCTCCATCCAGTCCCCAGTTCCGCCCCCAAGTCTGGCTAATTCCCACTCATCCTTCAGGTTGAAATTAACGTGATAATTCTTCCTTTATCCTCCAAACGAGGTTGGTTAAACCACTGCCAAGTGCTCTGTGTGCCTTGCTGTCTCTTCCTAGGATCTAGTGCAAACCAGGTCTGTCCCTCCCATCCCCTACCCCTCCCACTGCAGTGTATTCCAGGTCCCACGAGGGCAGGGCCACGGCTGCAGGTTCCATCCCTCCACCCGGGTTCAGGCACATCACAGGGACTCAGGATATACCTGTCGAATGAATAATGTTGAATAATAGCTCCATGAGATAGATAAGATTATTCCAATTTTTTAAACTTTTTATTTGGAAATCTTTTCACATGTATATAAAAGTTACAAAAAGTAAAAATAGGGCTTCCCTGGTGGCGCAGTGGTTGAGAGTCCGCCTGCCGATGCAGGGGACACGGGTTCGTGCCCCGGTCCGGGAAGATCCCACATGCCGCGGAGCGGCTGGGCCTGTGAGCCATGGCCGCTGAGCCTGCGCGTCCGGAGCCTGCCTGTGCTCCGCAGCCGGAGAGGCCACGGCAGTGAGGGGCCCGCGTACCGCAAAAAAAAATAATAAAATAAAATTAGTAGAAAGAACGTACATATGCTATTTATCCAGATTCACTGTAAGTATTTTCCCCCATTTGCCTCATCATTTGCCCTCTCTCTCTAGCAACCTTTATTATTCGTAATTACATATTATAGGTAACTTTTTTTCTGAACCAGCTGGGGGTAAGTTACATACCTCGAGGTCCTTTGCCCTTAAATACTCCCTCATGTATTGCCTGAAAATAAGGATACTGTCTTATATAACCACAAAACAGTTATCAACTACAGTAAATTTAACATTGATATAATTCTTTCATCTACTGCTTGAATTCCAATTTTGGCAATTATAGAAGCATAATTTGAGAAACAAATGCAAGCCAAGTTTTTAATTTAAAACTTTTTAGTAGCCACATTTTAAAAAGTAGAAACATGTGAAATTAATTTTAATAATATACATTTTCTTTACCCCAATATCTCAAACATATTGCCGTTTTAACATATAATCAATATAAAAATTATTAACTTGGTATTTTATATTTTTTTCTTCCTAAGCCTTTGAAATCCGGCCAAACCAAAAGATGTATAGGCACTGCCTAATAACTCGGTGCCCCTTCAAACCAGAGTTCTTCAAATATCTGTTCAATACTCTTTGACCCAGCAGGGAATCTTCCAGAAATTTGAGCTACAACTGTATTCACACCCGTAAAAATTAACACCTGTACAATCCATTGCAGTATTTCTGTAAGAGCAAAAAGTTAGAAATTCAATGTCCATCCACAGGACACTGGGAAAATTAACTGTAATATATCTATCCAGTAAAACATCGTATGGTTGATGTAAAGAATGAGGTCACTCTGTTTGTACAGATAAAGACCCACATCTCAGATATAACTGTTAAGGCAAAAGCAAGGTGCAGAATGCTGTATAAGGTGTGCCACTATTTGTATCTGAGGGCGGGGGACCCCTACTAGCTAGCTAAAGTAGCAATTAACACTCACTGAGCGCTCACTTCATGTCAGGCACAGCTCAAGTATTTTGTGTTTACCCCTTACAACAATGGTACAGGCAGATATACTACTTTCTTCATATCCCAAACAGAATTTAGAATGGGAAACAGAAATGAGAAAGATTTTTTTGCCTCTCATACAGAATGGCTTTGGAAATAATTAAAGAGCTATTCTGACCCACCTCAAATCAAGCTAGGGGAGAAAAAAAAAAATCACACACAGACACACACAACTTACACATGGGGTACCTCTAAAGATATACAAGAAACTGCTTATACATGTTGCCTTAGGGAGGAATTGAGGGTCTCCAATAAGTTATATCCCCTCATCCCCGTTTCAGTACCAGTGAAAAGGCAGAAGCTCAAAATACCACCTAGTAAACCTCTTGGAGAACTGGCGTTAGATGTTTTATACGAGAACGTTTGCCAATATCCCCCCCTCAATTTGCCTAACTTGTCCACACACCATCGCTGAATGTTGCAACTGCAGGATCTGTGCAGGTAAAACAGGAGGGGGAGAACAGAAGAAATATTGCCCACCGGCAAGCAAAGACAGAAGAGAGGGAAAAATCAAGCATCAGGCTCAGTTCCTTGTTCCGGAGCCGCCAATCAGCTCGGTCCCCCACAGACAGGAGGAGGACTGTGTTACCTCCATATGCTGCCAGCTAAGGTTCCCAACTCCTGGCTCACTGAACTCACTGAACTTACCCACTGAGCTTATGGTAATTAGGGGTAGGTGTGTCCCCCCAGGCCTGGGCGGTCTTGCCCTCATCATCAGTAGAAATTTGCCCAATACCAGCTACTGGTCCTTTGGGTGCTTCCTAGAACCATGGCTGGGCAAAGCAGCTTTGGTTGCCTGAAGGTCAGGAACAAAACAGGACAAGACATTTAAATTGACCCCAAGGCCACTCAGTACCTAAGCTGGAAAATGAACTCCATTTTCCGTCTCAGATCACGAAGCGCCATGTAGCGCGATAGAGCACATCAGAGTTACTGTGACAGGAAAGGACGCTATAAAAATAAGCACACTGTAAAATGCCAACACAGAGAAGCCCAAACTTAACACAAATTCACTCCCATGGTGAATTTCTGATTCTGCTCAGTCACAGCCGGGGGGGGCACCGAGGGTCTGGGTGGACCTGGGGTCCCTTCAGCGGCCACAGCTTGGGCCGTGTCTAGTGGAGAGGGGCATGGACCCTTCAGCACCTCAGAAGTGATGGCGGCCAAGTCTCTCATGAGCTTCATCTACAAAGCATCCAGGGGGCTAAGCTGTCGAACCCAACAGACGAGTGCTGTGCTGGCTACGTGCTCAGTACATCCCCAGCTCCCGGGGCAGGTATCTGAGCAGAAGTATATTCCCCGGGCTCTGTGGGTGATGCTGCGAAGGCCAAGAAAGAGACTCAAGGTGGCAGGGGGCGGTTGGGGCGGGGAGGAAGAGAAGACATGGACTCAGAAAATCATTTCCGTTCTACCAGGATGCTAGTCAGGCAATAGGAGACTGGGGTCTGGAATCCACTTAAACTAAATAGGGTCAAATCTCCCCCGACGGGGTCCTTTTGCCACTGTGTAAGTGCCATATGGGGGGAGGGAGACTATGTACAGGGTCCCCCTGAGACAGCACGGTCTAAAGACCGTCTTGTCCTCATACCAAGTTAGCAATTCGCAGTGATGGCGGCTCCACTGACCAGGTCTTCTTATCTGAGGTACCTTCTTTTCCCAACCAGAACAGTCAGAACCTCTGAATGTGCATTCTTTTCGGGCTCCAGGAGCTGCCTGAGCACGTCCGCCCCCTCCTGTGGGCATCCCAACGTAGGGGTATCCTTGCTGAGACCCGGCACGGTCTTCTCAAGCGCTCTTCTTCGTAGACCTTTCAAAAATATCTGCCCTTTGAAAAAAGATATATATATATATATCCGCCCTTTGACTATCATTGCTTTTCCTCAAATCTTTTCCTGCAGAGGTGAGATATTTCACGTGTTGTCTTCCTCTTGACTGTCCCCTGCTTCTTCCAGGCAAGCTCAGCTTTGTGTCAGTTTAACCCTTTATTTCATATAAAGCCAGCCCTTTCTTGTGTTTTCCAAGAATCATTTTCTGAACATAATCCTCCGGCGTCTTTTCTTATGGGATTTCCCACAATGGGAGATATGAAATCATTAATTCTGGGTCTGGTCAAAGTAACCGCTGTTTAGACAAATCTTACTAAGCTGGAAAATCCCACTCAGAGGTCTTCTCCTATCAATCCAGCGTCTTCTCGCGTCTGGACTTGTTCGGCATTTGTCCTGCTTGGCTGCTCTATCATGCATCTCATCCTTCCTGTGCTTTTCTTCAGAGACCAAATTCCATGAATTTCTCAGGTACTCCTTTAGACAGTGGCATTTCCTGGTCACAGTAAAGTTCACTCAATGATTTTTTTTTTCTTTTTAGTATTTCACACTGATCTTTTGGTCTCTCGTTGTCCAAATTTTCGTAACCCCTTTGCATAGCTGTCCAGTCCATCCTTCAGGGGGCCATTGTCAATTGTTCTTACAATGTACTTTCGTTCTGCAGCCGTCCTCCCAGGAGATCGAAAAGGACAGACACTTCTCAGATCTTCCTGGATCCTGGCTACCCCTGGGAAAGTCATTCCAGTCTGCTTTTTGTAAAATGTTGCTTCTCTTCTTCCGTTTAACCTTACTGGAATTCAAACTTTGTTTCTGTTCTAGACTTATCTAAAATAGGCCTGTCAACATTGTAAATCAACTACACTTCAATAAAAAAGAAAGATAAAATATAAAATATATCCATCATTTCAATTTCCCCCTTTTAAGAACATTTAACCTTGGACTTTCAGTTTCAATAAAAGCGATCTATTTCTCTTCCACACACTTAGAATTCTCTTTATGATAGAAGACTTGATTCCTTTTATTAGTTTTTTAAATAGAATCTACTACCTTTCTGTACAGGAAGCCACAGACCGGGTGTCTGATATTCAGAACAATAGTCAAAGTGTATCAGTAACAAATCTGGAACCACTTTGAAATCATAGAATGGGGGTTTCTCTTGAACTTGTGGTCAAGTTACAGGAATTAAAATCAAGTTCCTCTGTAGTTTTCTCTCTTTGCTCCTGAAGATAATTTAAAGCAATTTTTTAAAGTACAGAACTGGGGGGTAGTTTATTGTATGCCGCCTACAGTTACCGACCACTAACACTCTAAAATTCAAAACTCACTCTGTTCTACCAAATAGACAGAATAAGCCCTGGGTCTCCTGGCTCGGAGACCTTGCTGAGGACCACAGTAAAACTGTCCTACTCTCTCACACCAGAAGCCCCCATGAAATGCTCTCATTTCTCTTTAATGAAACCCTTGCCTCTTTCTTAATACCCCTTAATGTCTCCTCTTAATCAAATCCTTGCTGCTTCTGTCTCCTAAATCTGTCTAAAAGCAACCACACTTGCTAGGGTCCCAGGCCTCCCTCCATCCCTGTGTAAAACGCCCAAGTAGCCTTTGGCTGCAGGGACACACTGAGGGGAGGGTCCCATATGGCCAGTGCTTCCTAAAGCCTAATGCCTCCTACCCAGGCCATCCCTGTGAAAAGCCAATTTCATTACAGAGCAGTGAGAATGAATGAGATGAAACTAAACACAACAATGCAGACGATCTCATAAAAATCTCATAATGTTGTGGGAAAGAAGACGGACACAGTTCATAATGCATGATCGTATGTATATAAATGTATGTAAATTACAAAGGCAACCCAAAAATCTTTATGCTGTTAACGGTCAGGATGGCAGTTAGCAGGTCATACCTGGCGTGAGGGGGTCTATGGGGCGTTGGTGGTGTTCTATGTCTTGATTCAGGTGCTGAGCGTCCCGTTAGTAAAATTTCATCAAACTGTCCACCTATAATATGTGCACATCGATAAAAGGTTAATTTTGTTTTTTAAAGGTTAATTTTTTTAAATCCATCAAAGCCAGCTACATGACCTCATGTGAGCAGTAATCCCAATGGCCAAGGTCAACCACACCCCCTCCCCAAGGGTCCTAATTGCCAAAACCTAGCTCCCTGCCTCCCTGCCGCGCCCAAAGCCCTCATCCACACGTGTCACATGCTCTACGAATGACAGTTGTTATTTATTTTTCAATGTTCTCTGCTCCCTAATAGACATTAGTGTTTGGGGGAGTATGTTGGGTTGAATAGTGTCCCCTAAAATGATATGTCCGGGTCTTAAACCCCAATAACTATGAATGTGATCTTATTTGGAAATCGGGTCTTTGTAGATGTAATTAACTCAAGGAGCATCTTGGATTTACAGTACGCCCTAAATCCAATGACCAGTGTCCTTACAAGAAAAAGGAGAGGGAGATTTGAGACACACAGACACAGAAAAAGAGACCTGGGGAGAAAGCCACGCAGAGATGGAGGCCGAGGCTGGAGTTAAGCTGCCACAAGCCAAGGAACCTGGGAGCTAGCAGAAGAAACCGGAAGAAGCAAGGAATGACTCTCCCCTAGAGCCCTTGGACAGACTGTGGTCCTCCCAACACTTTGATTTCAGACTTCTGACCTCCAGAACTGTGAAAGAATAAATTTCTGTTGTTTTAAGCCAATCAGTTTGTGGTCATTTGTTACCATAGCCCTAGGAAACTAATACAGGGGGCCAAACATTTAACACTCCCTTTTCCTGCCCTTGCTCTAAACCAAGAGATACACATCAGACTCTAAGAGATGGATATCAGAATTCTGCCCTGATTACTCACGAAGCCACATTAGATGGCACGATTTAAATCACACCAAATTAGCCTATTAATAACGGCCTGAGAATTGAATTGACTGCTCTAGGTTCCAGACTTCCGTAGCAAAGGCTAGACTCTGCTCTAAAATGCTTACCAGAACAGGTAAGCATTTACATTTTATCTAAAAGGTATTCAGCATTTGTTTAAAGATGCTAGGTGCTTCCTGGGGGAATAGAGTAAGGATACTGTCTATCAGAGCAAGATAAATACTTTGTGATATCACTTATGTGTGGAATCTAAAAGAGTCAAACTCACAGAAATAGAGCAGAGGGGTGGCTACCAGGAACTGGTGAGTGAGAGACATGGGAAGACGTTGGTCAATGGATATAAACTTCCAGTTATAAAAGTAAGTTTATCTTACTTTACTAATGTGTATCATAGTGTTAAGAGTTACTCATACTGTATTATACACTTGAAAATTCCTATGAGAGTAAATCGTAAATGATCTCACCACAAAAATGAATGGGAATTAGGTGACATGATAGAAGAGTTACCTAATGGTATGATGGCAATGATTTTGCAGTATGTAAGTGTATCAAATCAACACGTACACCTGAAACTTACACGATGTTATATGTCAATTATAACTCAACAAAGGTAACAAAAACGACGACCATCACCCTGCAATTCAGCTCGGACCCCATACTTGCACACCCCCAATCAGGAAGAGCTGAGGAGTCCGTGACATCTGCGCTCTTTGAAAGCAGCTTATTAGCTGTTACTTGAGTACCTCCCTGGGGCTTTACCTACGCAAATATCCACCAAGTGGCTTATCAAAGGATTCTAACCACACATACTGCTGCCCCTAAGAGGTGTGATTACTGAAAAAAAGGAAATTCTGTTTTCTTCGACGTCATTGATGTTTCAATACCTCTCACAGAGTGTTGTCCCTGACAGCTCTTTGCCTGGCCTGCCCCCAATCCTGCTCTGCTATGGAAACCAATGGAGAGATATTCTCTTCAAGGTTATACAATCTAACTGTCGATCTGGAGGACAGAAAACAGGCTGGGCATAACCTCCAGCAACTGGAACGCTTACCTGTGACAACAGTTACCATTTCTAATACTGTCAAAGTAACCAGACCCCGAAAATAGAGGTGACAAATAAAGGCCACCTTTGGCCAAACCCCTCTTAGGGAGGCGGTCTATCACCCTTCCCAGTGGGTGTTCTTGCTGCCAAGCATGTGACCCCATCCTGGCCACCCGTTCTAGAGAGCCAGCCATATTCCTAAGTCATCTTTTCCTCTCTTTACTGCATCCCTTCTTCTTTCAGCTAATTGTCTGGGTAGAAAATGTCTGGGCAATAGTTCAACTAATCCCCTCTGAGGTACTGTTAGTGAAGACATGTATTCACGTCTCAGGGATACATGCATTTTAGAAGAAGGCAACTGATGACAGTAAGGCCTGAAATCTAAGGAAAGAAAGTCTAATGCTGCAATTTTAGCCAGCTTGAGTGAGCAGAAAGATTTCCTTACACGCCTCCAGTAACACCACACAGGCTGAGTACTAACCCTGCATGCCTAAAACTGGGGCTACTCCGTGCACTCGTCACCGTAAGATGCGGAAGTCACCATAGGAAGTTCCACTTTCTATCACAGAGACACACGCTGGAAAATATAGGAAAGATAAGAAATTAGGGGCTTCCCTGGTGGCGCAGTGGTTGAGAGTCCGCCTGCCGATGCAGGGGACACGGGGTCGTGCCCCGGTCCAGGAAGATCCCACATGCCGCGGAGTGGCTGGGCCCGTGAGCCCTGGCCGCTGAGCCTGCGCGTCCGGAGCCTGTGCTCCGCAATGGGAGAGGCCACAACGGTGAGAGGCCCGCGTACCGCAAAAAAAAAAAAAAAAAAAAAAAAAAAAAATGAACTTAGACTAGAAAGGCAGGCAGGGTTCCAGCACACTGTAGTAAGGAACTTACACTCTATCCTATGGGCGGTAGGGAGCTCTGAAGGGCTTTACCCAAGGAAACAACATGGTAAGATTCACATTTTAGCCAAATCACTGCACTGCAGTGCGGAGAATGGATGTGATGGAGCCGGCAGGCTCAGTTGGGACATTGTGACGTGGTCCGTGTGAGAGATGAGCAGCTCCGATACCAGCAGCCCCAGGCGACTGATGGGATGCAGGTGGAGAGACCTGGAGCCTCACACGCACCACTGCTCATACAGAGGAAACCAAGCACAGAGAAGACAGGGCAGAGCAAGGTCTCAGGCAAAGGCAGGCATCAGTGTGGAATTCAACCATTTCTACTGATGAGGTTCTAGTGCTTTGGTCCTTTAGGGTACATGCAGGCTTTCCACGGGGCACGTGAGCGTGGATCATCTGAAAGGTGTCCACCTCCAGATCCTCAACTTCCTCAAGCTTTGCTAAAACTGATCCATTGAGGATGGTGGCACCTGCCATCCATCGAAGTGTCAGGTTGGGTCTCCTTTCCCACCTTTCCTTCCTCCATTACTCTGCTCCCATTTTACAGATAAAGGCGCACCTCTCACCCATCCTGGCATCTCATGACAGCATGTTGCTCCTGGGCATTGCTCCTGGGACTTCCCTGGTGGTCCAGTGGTTAAGACCCCGTGCTTCCACTGCAGGGTCACAGGTTCAATCCCTGGTTGGGGGAAGTTCTGTGTGCAGCTTGGTGCGGCCAAACAGCGACAACAGCAACAACAAATCTCAGGGGCATCCAAAAGGGGGAACAGTTTGAAAAGTTGAGGTCAGTGAGGTCTTTAATCAAGGCACCAGGATGTGACCCCCG
>NW_020176571.1:3988618-3990152 GCF_003031525.2 Neophocaena asiaeorientalis asiaeorientalis
CTCCCCCCCCCCCCCCCCCCCCCCTTTTCTGATATACACATATTTCTGTTAAGGGCAAAACTCTGCGTTAAAAATGGTGTGTTTTGGATAATGCTGGGATGCTCTCAATTCAGGTAGACCACAGAACGAAACTAGAAGGATAGCAATGTTACTGAGTGATCTCTTGATCCCATTGTTGCCAAAGGCTATATGGCTTCCGAGGGACGGTCCTGTGACAGCAAAGCCCAGAGAGCCACAGCAGAGAATGTGAAAGGTGCTGCGTCCATATTTCATCCAGGTGACAAACTCATGGCAAGTGTCCTTGGCATTTCTTCCTATCTCTCTCCATCTAAAAATTAGAACTCAAAAGTGACAAAGTTATTAAAAGGATCCCTATTAACACAGCTCCTTGATTTGAAAAATGAAGGCAGGTTCTTTCTGACAGAAGCTGTCTGATTTGGCTGGTTAGTTATCCATGAAATATTTTCCACAAATTGAGTGAGATAAATCTGCACCACCAAGGTTCTGATGAAAATAGATATAAAGCGAGTGACAAAATAAAAGCATTTCAATGCAAAGATGTATTGGCAAAGATATACTGAAGTTAACAAATATTTCTACTTCCTGAAGCTTTCTGAGTCCATCTGGTTCAACAACGGAAAGAGTAAGACGTATACTTAACAGTCATTGACTATGTCTGGGTAATGCCTTCTTAGTTGCATTTCCAGAAATTGAAGGGAATGACACTATTGTCTGGGTAACAAATCCATTCTTCAGTCAAATGGCTTTTATTTCAAAATCTAACGGCTTTGTTTTTAACAAACCGAGGGAGGACATAAAGTATCAGCTGATAAATCATCGAATGACAAAAGGTAGTTTTGACGATGCATTACTATGCGATATTTTAGCAAATAAATTGGGAGTAGTTCAAAGAATTGAGTGACACTGTCACATAAAACTTCCCATCATTTACTTTTTCTGTGAACAAATGCCCATGAAAATGAAAAATCAGAATGGAATTGGTGTTGAATCACATAGGTAATATTCATCAGGGATACATGGGCTAAATTTAGAAGGCATTTCCAATAAAATTTTACCTTTTCTACCAACGATACTTCACATTTTTAAATTGTAAAAAAAAAATTATTATAAAAATGTGTATACAATCAGCCCTCTGTATCCACGGGTTCTAGATTCTTAATGGGTCATTTTCAAAATTATGTCCCAAATGACTTTAGAGGGACGCAAAGGCCATGCCTCGGTCCCTCCAGGGCAGCGCCTCCCCAGAGCCGTCTTCGCTGTGGAGCTGGGCGCCTGCCTGGATCCTGGCTTCAACTCCCACGTTGGTTCCCAGGGTGTGACACCGAACAGCGCTCTCTATTCCCCTCCTGAGTTTCTCTCTTTCCTTCACTTTCACACCCTTTTCTAGAGAGCGATTTCCTCTGCCACGTCACAGCCATCCAATTTGTCATCCTTTTTCCTGGCCGGGTACCCTGATTGAAGCTGCTTTTTGCAGGCAGTGCGCTGAGTGGATGCAGAGGGGAGCCAGCCCCTC
>NW_020176571.1:3990369-4014136 GCF_003031525.2 Neophocaena asiaeorientalis asiaeorientalis
CTTCCCCGCCATCCCCACCCGCCCTGCCAGCCCTCCCTGGAGGCCTCCCTCCTCCCTCCAGCCCAGCGGCCTCCAGCTCTGCGTCTCCTTCCAGGCGCCTGGGCCCGGCCCCCCGTCCTCCCGGGAGAGCGGAAGGTGGGCCGGATCGCATATCGGTAATCCCAGCCCGGCCCGGCCCGGCCCGGCCCTCTTCACGGACATTTCAGTCTCCCCGGCCTTTCATCCGCCTTTCAACCCGCGGAGGAGGCGGGAGGGAGAGGATGTGACCTCATCTGCAAGGCATCCGAGCCCAGGGGTGCCCCAGGGCTCCCACCCAGACCTGCCCCGCGCGCCCCTCTCTCCATCCGCGCGCCCCTCTCTCCATCCGCGCGGCACGCCACGCCACGGACAACCAGGGGCCTCGGCTTGGAAGGGAGGGATGCTGCGTTTCTGAGAAAAGGGCAGACAAGAAAGGAAATGGACTTGGCTAGATATGCACTTTGTGTAAAACATTCCCCCAACTGGAATCCCACGCACTGAGCTACACACATCCACTGCACGGGCGCGCGTACACACACACACACACACGCGCGCACATTCACACCCTAACTCAGTCCAGCCCCAACCTAATCAGAAGACATGAATTAAGGCGAAAGCCCTCAGTTTTCTCTTTCATTTCCTCCTCATATAACACTAGCTAAGAGAACAGCACAACCCTTCTGAACCCCGAGGTGCGGTGGGAGAATGGACGGACCAACATGCCCAGGAGGCCCACCTTCGAAGCTCCCAGCTGGCTGCATGGCGGCTGGTGGCTGTACGCCTTTCTTTCCTCCTGCCCCCAGAGAAAACGTGGTCTCCACTTCACATGGTGCCTGACTTTCCTGCACTTCCTTTGGTGTCCTCGACGTTTCCAACCTTCCAGGATTCTTGGCTTAAATATAATACAAGTACCTCCTGCAAGGGTGACACACTCACATACACTTCTGGGGGGAGGGGACAGGAGCAGATGGAGGCAGGGGTGAGGCTCAGAAAGGGCGGAGGGGAAATCCCTTTCCGTTTCCCAATCGTCTCCCAGTCCGCAGCGCCCAACCCAGTTGGTTGGTAACCTCAGGTGGGGTGCCAGCCCTTAAGCACCATTTGCAGGAGTGGCGGGGTGTGCTGCTCCCTGCCTGCGCGTACTTGGAACTTCCCGAAGGTAGCCCCTACCTGGGCTGCAGAAAGAAACCCCTGCCCTCTGGGTCTCTCCCTCTAAGAAGTTTGCAGAGATGGCTTTGCTCTGTTCTAGGTGTGCTTTGTGTCAGCTGGTCACATCTGTCACCCCATCTCAAGCGCCCTTCACCCCTCTGCTCTGCACACACACACACACCGTTGCCACCATCCACCCTGCGGACTCCCCACCCTCTGGGTCTCTATCGAAGGGGCCTCCTCCAAACACGCTGGCAAAAGTTGCCCTCCCCAGGGACTACTAAATTGCCCTGTTTATTTCCTTCCAAGCATCTGTCATTATCTGGCTTGATCTTGTTTACTTATTTGTTTATTATCTGAGCAGTGCCATCACCTCTCCCCACGGGGTCTCTAAGATTGTGAGCTCCGCAGATGAAGAGACCTTGCTGGTCTCACTCACCATTTGTGCAGCCCCAGGATGGGCCCAGCACCCAGTAGCTATATATTTGTTGAATAAATGAATGAAGGAAAAAATACTAAATGTTGGTGATGCCTGGTAACCTCTGTGTCTTTCTATGTAAAAGACTTTCAAATTAAATTATTATTTATAATGTATAAACATAGATATTAACACAGAACATATATTAGATACATTATATAATTATATGTACGTATACTGTGTAAATATGTATCATGAAATTATCAGTGTCTGTCTTCTGTACCAGACTCTGAGCAGCTCGAGGGCGTTACGCTGTCTGAGCCCTCTCTACCCCTCAGCATTCAGCCCAGTGCCTGATACAATGTAAATATTCTTGGCTTTGTTTGTTTGCCATGTGATGATGAGCAAAACGTTTTATTGCAGTCAGGAGAGTGATACACTTTGTTCAGTTCTTGAAAGACTGTTAAGTTCTTCCACGTCTGCTTCGTCCCCATAATTCTAAAGATCAGCGTAGAACGGCATTATTCCCACGGTACAGATGAGCAAAATAAGTGCCCAAAAGGTTGAGGAGTTTCTGCAGGGCAAGAATCGGTAAGAAAGGTGCATTGAAATCTCCAGCAGTGACCGAACTGCCTATTTCTTCCTCCAGTTGTATCAGATTTTTGCTTGATGTATTTGGAGATTCTATTTCCGTAAGTCCTTTGAACCTATAGAATTCGGAAGGACAGCCCCTCATGGCTTTTCTTCCAAGCTTTGTACTGTTCTCGATTCATCTGTCCCACAAGATTCAGTTCATACCTCCCTTCCTCGGAATAGCTTTTCCTGATTCCTTGAGCAGAAACTGTCACTGCTGCAACGGCACCCCTATTGCACCCACCTGCACACCTTTATCAAAGCTCTTAACACTTTCACTACTTCTTTGCATTTGTGTGTGTCTTCCCCACTGGATTGGATACTCTTCTCAAGGTAAAAGCTATGTATTATTTACTTACACATCTCCTGTTCCTAGCACAGCACCGTGTACCCTTGAACTTTTAGGCATACGTCAGCTGACAGCTAACTAACTTGCTTCTCCATATCATAAGGTGCATAAGGACGGCACCCAGAAATACAGGACAAACCGAGGGCTGGAAAGCCATTTGCAATGTGACCTAGGAAAGCACATCCCATTGGGAAGGCTGGATATATCAGCCCCTGCTCAGGGACATGGTGTGGTCACAAATGTTGGTGGAGAGTCCCATGCTCACCATGAGTCCCCCCGGTCACTGCCTCCCAGCCCACCTTCCCTCCTCTCCTGGGCAGCACTAGGTTCCCCCAACACAGGAGAAACTCTTGGCTTTCATGCTGTGGGAGCACATAAATAGGGCCCTAGGGTTCAAGGAAGTTTTCCGTGGGGAAGTGATGATTAAGATGAGACCCAAGGAAAAGCGGGAGGTGGCCCAGCAAAGAGAAGGGAGTGAGGGTATTGCAGACAGAGGAGGCAGTACAAATATGACAACGGTGGTCACTTACTGTAGTGGAGGCCCTGGGGCGTGGGAGACCATAGGCACTAGACAACTCAGGCCCCATCTAAAGGGACAACAGACTGTGAACACACAAGAAAGCGGGGAGGAGGGTATTAATGTATATTCCAATTTTTAAAGGAATCTGGAAACCTGGACTTTTATGAGAAATTCTCTAGTTTTAAATGTCAGCTCAGCTTAGAAAAAATACTGTGTGTGCCAAATAAAACACACCTGTGGGTTTTAATGGGCCAATGGGTAGCCAGTTTGGGGGCACTGGGTTAGAACGTATACAAAGGGGCCACCATGAGCGAAGACAGAGGCTGTAGCATCAGAAAAGACCACGTGGCAATGAAAGGCTACTGAAGGATCTTTTTTTTTCACCTTATCTTGTCTTTACTTTTTCTTTTCTTTTCTTCTTATCTCTGCTCTTCTGTCCTTTTTTTCCATGTAACTCGTCTTATTTCTTTTTTTTTTTAATTGAAGTATAGTTGATTTACAACGTCGTGTTAGTTTCAGGTGTACAGCAAAATGATTCAGTTATACATAGATGTATATATCTAGTCTTTTTCAGGTTCTTTTCCCTTATAGGTTATTCCAAGATATTGAGTATAGTCCTCTGTGCTATACAGTAGGTCCTTGTTGCTTATTTATTGTATATATAGTAGTGTGTATGTGTTGATCCCAAACTCCTAATTTATCCCTCCCTGAATGATCTTAATATGAGCGGGTTTGTGTTTCAGGAGGCCCAATCTGGTTGCAATATGGAGACTCAATGGGAAGGAATCAGAGTGTAAGGAAGAGGGTCAGCTACGAACTAATTACTGTGATAACACAGGTGAGAAACGTAGTGACCTTGTCTCAGGTGGTGGCACAGGAGAAGGGTAGAAATGGGTGCACTGGAGAGATAGTCTGGATTTAGAACCACAGGATTTTCTGTTGTCTGTGAAAAAAATAAAAGAGTAGTCAAGAATGATGTCTGAAGTGTCCACACTACTATATTTAAAATAGATAACCAGCAACGACCTACTGCATAGCACAGGGAACTCTGCTCAATATTCTGTAGTAACCCAAAGGGGAAAAGAATTTGAAAAAGAATGGAAAAAAATAAATGATGTCTGAGTTTCTGACTTAGACACCTGAGTGGTTTTTGGTGTCATTTACCAAGAGAGAAAACACAAAAGGAGGAACAGCTGTTGGGAAGAGATGAGTTTTACTTTGACCATGTTGAATCTAAGGTTCTGGCACTTCCAAAAGGAAACTTCCAGTGGGCGATTTCAAGGAAAGAAATTTGTGTTAAACATCTAGATTTTGGAGTCACCGGCAGGTCACGGTAAAGCCATGGTGGAGATTAAGATCCCCAAGGGGGAATATGTAGAAAAGGGTCCAGGACAGAGCCCATTTTAGGGGTGTGTGGAAGTGAGGAAGTTGCAAGTCTATCAAAGAAAAGTCAGAAAAGAAGGAAGAAAACCAGTAAAGTACTGGAGTGTGGTTTCATGGGATGCAGGGAGAGATGTGCTCTCAGGATCAAGTGGACACCTGCTTCAGAAGCTGCAGAGATACCAAACAAGGACAGGAAAGTGTCCATTGAATTAGGGACATGGAGCCCAATAGTCACCTTGGGGACCACAGTTTCATTGAAGTGGTTGGGATGAAACCCAGCTTGCAGGGCACTGAGGACCCAGTAGGGCTTGAGAAAAAGGACTCGATGGACTTAGACAGCTCTTTCCAAGATGTTGGCTCTGGAGAGAGAGAGAGAGAGAGAGAGAGAGAGAGAGGGAGAAAGGTAAGTCCAGAGGAGGGCGGGGGATCAAGGGGAAGTTTTTATATGTAGGAGAGGGTTGAACACATAATCTTTATGAGAAGCCTTTAGAGAAAGAGAAAGAAGTTGAAGACATAAGAGAAGGATAGTCATCAGTGGCCCCACAAAGGCTGAGAAGGTAGGAGACAGGCTCCCCAACAAACGGGGAGACCCCCAGACGGGAGGGGGTGTGAGTACAAGCTGGTGGTGAGCTGGGTGTCTATAGCGAGTCCCGTTTGAGGGCTTCTCTTCTTCCCTCTGAAATTAGAATTGATAGCATCAGGAGAGCGGAATGGTGCAAGTGGGGCATTCTGGGGGTTGGGGGGGAGTGAATAATCACTACTGAACACACCTGCAGAGAAAGTGAATGACTTGCCCTGGTTTCCACACTCGGTAAACGTGGGATTTTCCACGTGTTCTAGTTATCCTTCTTGCCTCCTTCAAAGGGCAGTTGGATTTCTAACTGATGGTCCACAGGACATGTAGCACTTCCTACACCTTGTAGAAAATGCTCTGGACTGGAGTCCAGGGGCCTCCGTAGAATCCCATCCCTACCACTCACTAACCCTGACATAAGGTAAAAACACCAGGGCACGAGTGGCCAGTGATGAGGTTGATGCCAAATAAAAAGAGAGAGCTGTGTTTGGATACTTACGTACCCAGGCACATGCTCCTGACTCCCAACTTCCAGCCGTCTCCAGTACGAATGCTTTACCTTAGTACTTGGTCCCCATCCTTCTTCTTAGTTCCAATCGTCAACATTCTGCCCTGAACTCTTGTATTCAACCTCCAGGACGCTACCATTCCCACACACCCAGTATAAGGAGTTCTCTATTTTCACTGCCCAAGTCTTTCACACCCAGGATTGGGCTCCATTCTGCTCCTCGCCCCCTCTTGCTAACACTAGAACAAGAATGTGGAGACGTTCTCCTCCGGCCTCCCCCTTCTGAGCTGGTCAGGTAGCAGGTCTAGGGAATAGCACAAGAATCAGGCAGCATTCGGACCCGTGATGCTACGTTATGCTGAGTGACCCTAGGGGAGATCCTTCTCCTCCCCGACCTTTCACGCTTGAATTGAGAGGGCTGGCGGGAATCTGCTGTGAAGGTCACATCACTCTCTGGCCTCCAAGAGGGCAACACCTGAAAGGTTCCAGACAAATTACTGACTTAACCTGTGGCTCGCTGCCTTTCAAGAAAGAGATCTTGGCCCCTCCAGCTCTCGTGGAAGTCAAACCTGTTTCCTTTCATCCTTTCTCGGTGTGCAGAGATGTTTCTCTTTGACCTTCTCTTTGAACTCTTGGAATCTACCCTGGGTTTGAAGGTTTCTCTCACACCTCAGCCTTCTCTTCTCCTGACGATATGTCCATGGTTCCTTCTTTTTTTTTTTTCTTTTCCCCACTAACAGCAATAAGACTATTATGGAACAAGATGAGAAAACTTGGATTTTCCAGAATTTCTCTTAAGAAAGAAACTGTATCTTTTGGCAGGTGCTTGGGCAGAACTATTTGGCTCAGGTCAAAGGAAGGACTTGCTATTGTTCATTTCTTCATCTTGAGGAAGGATTTGCTATTGTTCATGAAGAAAAAGGAGAGAAGGGATGAAATTTCCCCTAGCCCACAATCCTCATTAAATACACCCCACGGCAAAAATATCTAGATCTGATGGGATATTTTTGTGGAAAACAGTGAAGGGGCACAGACACTTGATTGTTAAGGCAAACAGAAATATGACCAATATCAAGATTTTTTTAAAGTGTATTAGCGCTCTATTGCATAAGAAATTACCTTAAAACCTAGTGGCTTTAAACAACATTTTATTATCTCATCATTTCCGTGGGTCAGGATCTGCACAGGGTTAAGTCGTCTGCCTCAGGGTTTCTTACAAGGCCACAGTCGAGGTCTCTTAGGGGGTGTCGTCCATGCTGGGGTCTCATCTGCAAGGTCGTCTGGAGAAAGATCGTCCTCTGAGCTCACATGATTGTGGCTGCCGTTCAACTTCTCTCTGACTGTGGACCAGAGGCTGCCCTCAGGTCCCTGCTACAGCGGATCTCTCCAGCACGGTCGCCAATGCACACGAACCAGGAAGGCGGTGGAGTCTATTAGCAAGACAGAAGTCACAATCTTCTATAATCTAATCACAGAAGCAACATCCCTTCCGTTTTGCCGTATTCTGTCAATTAAAAGCAAGTCACCAGGTCCAACCCAGGCTCAAGGGGAGGGAGTTATACAAGGGCATGAATACCAAGAGGCAGGGATCATTGGGGCCACCGTAGAAGTCTGCCTGCTGCAGATGGGCTCCGGATTTTCACAGGGCTGTGGAATGGACGTTCAAGCCAAGTTTAATCATATCTGAGAAAGGCAGAGTGGCTCGAGCTGACATTTGGCTTTTAAAGAGTCGCAACTCATGGACATGACCACGTGCCAGTCACTACGCTAAGCTGTGTACATGCATTTCTGATTTGCAAAACAATGTTACAAGTTAAGTCTTTTCACTATGCAGATTTAAGATGAAGAACTAAGTTTTAGGTTAAGTAATTTGTCCAGGGACCCAAAGCCAGTAAGTGGCAGAGCCAGGACACAGACAGAACCTGTCTGCTTCCGCACCTGTGCTGTTAACACCGGCTCGGTGCCTCCCCTACACAGCCAGGTCTGGATCTCAGAGTCTCACCTCTGGATCCCCAAATCTGAGTCAGTTAAGAAAGAGTTTGACTTTAATAACCAGGAACCAAATAAACCAGAGTTTCAATGAGAAGGGCTTAAATAAAAGTCCTTAGCCTGGGCGGTCTGTTTGAGTGGCTCCACGATTTTATCGTAGTCCCAAGTTCCTTCCATCTTTTAGTTCCACGAGCTACAGTGTGAATAAATGACTCCTCTGGGCTCTCACTCGTAATCCAGGCAGGAAAAACAGGACCAGAGTCTTCTCCTTTTGTAACTGTGTCTTTGTATTGGACATAAATCTTCTCCAAGCAGATTTGAGATCTCATTGGTTAGGAATGGTGTGACCCAGCTCTCCCTACTTGCAAAGTGTGCTGGGATAGCTAGAATTTTAGCTTTCCAACTTCCATTAAAGAACGGAAGAGAAAACAGGGCTACAAGTGGATTGGGGGCAGACAATTCACACGGTCTGTCCCAGCTTTATAATATCCTGCTGGCTGCAAATTCCCCTCTTCCCACGTGAAGGATGAAGAGATAAGTGCAATGAAACTTCTCATCTCCTCTCCCTTCTCCATCTCAAGATTTTTATTATTTATACTTATTATTTCTACATTGTCAAATCGATAGCATTTACTTTCTCTTCTGAAACCACAATACACACGTTTTAAAAACTGTCCTTCTCTATTTAAATCCTTCACCGTGGCTGCTCCCTTCATGTTTCTATTAAACTAAACCACTAAACTACTAATCATTGACCATTTTTACTCTAGAAAAATGCCGGCTAAATCTGCTCAATCTAGTAGATATTAAGGAGGATTTCTTAGGTGGTATAGTTCCAAAACTTTTGTATGCTTAAAAATATCTGTCAGTGCCTTTACATAAAATGACAGCTATTGGTGTGTAAAATTCTTATGACACCTTTTCCTTGACATTTTGTGGTGTTTGCTTCACTTTCTTCTAACGTTAGCATGTTGTTGACGCCTCAAGCCAGCCTGATAGCATTCTCCTTATACGTATGAGAATTTTTGTTCAGATACCCACAAGATTATTTATTACTTTTATCATTTTTTAATTTTAAAATTCTTAATCCTAGAATTTCAGTAAAATATTTTCTAAAAACCTACAGTGACATCACACTTAATAGTCAAATATTGAATACTTTCCTCTAAGAACAGCAAGGATGTCCACTCTCACCACTTCTGAGATCATAGGAAGTGTACTAAGGCAGGAAAAATAAATAAAAGGTGTAAATATTACAAAAGAAAAAAGTAAAATTTTATCTCTGATAGCATACTTAAAAAAATCTAAAGACATCTAAAAACAAACAGCTATAATTAATACATGAATTTAGCAAGGTTACTGGTCAATATTTACAAATCAATTGTGTTTATGTAGGCTATATTTATATATAGTCTATTTCTACATTTTCTATGTACTAGCAGTGAGTAATTGGAAATTGAAACAAAAAGCAGTCTCATTTACCATGGCTTTCAAAAAAAAATCAAATTCCAAATCTAACAAAGTATGGGAAAGAGCTTGACACTGATTATTTTTAAATATTTCTGAGGAAAAAAAATAAAAGAAGACCTAAATAACTGTAGAGATACGCTTTGTTCATGGATTAGTATGCTTACTGTTGTTAAGACCTCAGCTTGTCCCAAATTGATCTGTAGACCTCTAGATTCGATGCAGTCCCAAACAAAATCCCAGAAGCCTTTCTGAAGAAACTGATATGCTCATTCTAAATTGTATATGCATTGCCAAGACGATCTTAAAGATGGCAGAAAAACTGGGGAAGTTACACTGTCCTATTTCAGGAAAATATAAAGCTATAGAAATAAGACAGTATGGTATCGTCGTAATAAAGAGCGGGATAGAATAGAGAAGTCTAGAAGTGAAATCATTCAAACACAATCGCTTGATTTTTGACAAAGGTGCCAATGTGATTCAACAGGGAAAAAGAGAACTTTTCAATAAGTGGTGCTAGAACAACTGGATACCCTTATACAAAAAAATTAAATATAACCCCTATTTCACGCCATACGCAGAAGTTAATTTAAGATGAATCATAAAACCGTGCATGATTGCTAAAACCAGAAAGCTTCCAGAAGACTGAACAGGAAAATATCTTCATAACCTTGGAGTAGGAAAATCTTTTAAAAACTGGATGCAAAAAGTGTGAAATACAAAATTTTTCAATGATATATTAAACTTTATCAAAATTCAGAACTTGTGCTATCAAAAGACATCTAAAGAGTAAAAGGCAAGCCACAGAGTGGGAGAAAATATTCACAATACGTATATCTGAGAAAGGACAAATATCCAAAATCTATTTTTAAACTCCTACAAAATAACAGGAAAAAGACTTTTTTTTTTTTTTTGCGGTACGTGGGCCTCTCCCACCGCAGAGCACAGGCTCCGGACACGCAGGCTCAGTGGCCATGGCTCACGGACCCAGCCGCTCCGCGGCACGTGGGATCCTCCCGGACCGGGGCACGAACCCGCGTCCCCTGCATCGGCAGGCGGACTCTCAACCACTGCGCCACCAGGGAAGCCCAAAAGACATATTTTTTAATACAATTTTTTTAATTGACAAAAGGCTTGAATGGGAGCTTCATGAAAGATTATACCCAAAGGGTCAATAAGCATTTGAAAAGGAGCTCAATATACCATAAAGAAATTACTCACCTTTTTAAAATTAAGATCATTTATTAAAATTATGATCACCTATTCCTCGAAAGACACTATCAAAAACCACAGAGGAGGCAAAGACATGGGAATAATAGAACCAAAAAGATTAGTATCCAAAATACAAAAATTCTTTCGTATCAGTAGAAAGAAGACAAACATCCTCCCCCCGCCCAAATAAACAAAATTGTCAAAAATTTCACAGAAAATGAAGCACAAACGCTCCACACATATATAAAACTGTCAACTATTAATAATCAGGGAAATGCAAATTAAAATCACAACATACTTTTCAGACTCACCAGATGAGCAAATATTCAAAATTCTGCCAATTCCAAGGATTAGTGGGAATGGAATTATCATCCAGCGCTGATGGGAATTTGAAATGTCATAATCACTATGGGAAAACTATCTGGCTTTTACACATGTGCGCCAGGAGACTTTCACAAGAATGTTGTTTATAGTGGTATTCTCCGTGGAAGAAAAAAATGCAAGCGAACCATATGTCCATCAACAGTAGAATAGATAAGTCCCTTGAGCTAGAGTCACACGTAGAAATACTCTGTGCGTCAGCATGGGAAAAAGCTTCAAAATATAACAGTGGGCAAAAGGAACAGCTCAAAGACAGCGTACAATAGGATTCTATTTATATGAAGTAAATGATAGATCATGATTAAAGTGACTTAGAGAACTACTTAGGAAGTGAAATCTCTAAAGAAAAGAAAGTAATTAGCACAAAATTAGCTCTGAGTGAGGAAAGGGGAGCCATGCAATTGGGGAAGGGCATGTAGGTGCACACCTGTGCGATGATAAAGTTTTATTTCTTGCCTTAGATGGTGAGTACATAAGAGTTTATTCTATTATTTTTCTCAAAATTGTATAAATGCTTCCTCTGTTTGTTTTCTACAGTTTACAACTTTGAAAAGTAGTATGTGGGCTTCCCTGGTGGCACAGTGGTTGAAAGTCCGCCTGTCGATGCAGGAGACACGGGTTCGTGCCCCGGTCAGTCCCCAACTTAGGGTGGTTTGACTTATGATTTTTTTGACTTCATGATGGTGTACTTTCAGTAGAGTATTCAACACATTACATGAGATATTCAACACTTCATTATAAAATAGGCTTTGTGTCTGACGGTTTTGCCCATCTGTAGGCTAATGACTAAGCAATGATGTTCGTTAGGTGAGGTGTACTAGATGTATTTTAATCTCATGAAATTTTCAACTTACACTGGGTTTATGGGGACGCAACCCCATCATAAGTCAAAGATCTGTAACTCTTAAACATATGAAAAGATGTTAACCCCATTCATTACGAGAGAAATGCAAACTTACGGTGCAAATGAAATGCCATCTTTTCACCTGTAAGGTTGGTAAAGATTTTTTTTAAGTTCGATAACTGCTCGTGAGAGTGTGAGAAAACAGACCTTCACAAACTGCTGATAGTAGCGTGAAATGATCCATCTTCCGCCCAGTGACGTTTTCCGATTTCTGTCATAATTGCAGATTCGCGTACCTTTTGAGTTAATTTCATCTCTGGGCATCTAGCCTCCAAATACACCTGCACATGTGAAAAATGACGGTCGGGGACATTCGTTGTTTGTAACAACCATGCTGTGACATTAAGTCGGAAATAACGTAAATGCTTTGCCATCTGTATACATTTTGATACGTCCATGTAACATGATACTATGCATCGATTAAAAAGGGG
The DNA here is from genome assembly GCF_003031525.2 of Neophocaena asiaeorientalis asiaeorientalis. Taxonomy (NCBI): domain Eukaryota; kingdom Metazoa; phylum Chordata; class Mammalia; order Artiodactyla; family Phocoenidae; genus Neophocaena; species Neophocaena asiaeorientalis. The sequence continues at coordinate 4,002,303 of NW_020176571.1, forward strand.
GAGGCAGCTTTTTATCCTGATGCAGAAAAATTACTAAGATACATTGTCAAGTAAAGAAAGCAAGACGCAGAACAACGTATATAATATGCTACCACTTGTGTAAAATATATCGTGTGTTGGGTGTGTGTATGTGTCGGAAGCTGGTAACTGGGTACCTCTAAAGAAAGGAACCAGGTAGATGGGGGCCAGGAACGGATGGGAGGACTTTCTTTTCAGTAAATATCTATTTTTTGTGTACCATGAAAATACAGAACCTATTTAATAAATAAAGTAACATATATTCGTTGTAGAAAACAAAAACATTAAGGAAGAAAAGTAATAATTTCACCACCAAAGATACCTTAACATTTTGGTGATTACTTTCCAGCCGCTTCTTGTTTTCTGAGCATATAACTTTTTAGTGGTGGGTGTGTTAATATCATACCACATCTGCTTTTGATTTTTTCCTTTAATATTCTATAATGAACATTTTCCATTTCAAAATGTCTTCTTCTAATACAGATTCCTAACTTTTTACTGGTTCTGAACTGAGATGACATTGATACCTACATTTCATTTTACGTTACCTAGGCAGCATCTTCTCAGAAAGAAATACTTTTACATGTGACATAGGTTAGCAGCATCCAGCATCTTCTGACCTGTTTATTGAAGAAAGGAGCTGGAGAACCTCAGGAGTGCTCCTTATAAGGTATAATATCTGGCAGGGAGAGAGAAATAGGAGTGAGCGTATATTTCCTAGTTGAAGGCACCAAGTGGTAGAACAGAAGGGAGACATTAGCAATCACCCAGAAAGGCGTACAAACCTCCCAGGACCCTGCTAGGGGGAGCCAGGGGCCCAGCAGGGCCCCTGGGCCCCTGGGGGGGACCCAGAGACAACACCTCTAAGAATGTGCCCCAATTCTCCACCTTGTCCCAGGGAAAGATGTGCTATCCGTGAGGGCCCTTATAACCCAAGGAATAGAGTTAACGTACACTTTTGAGCGCCTGCTAAGCGAAAATAATCTACTAGACACTATAAATCAAAGATGATTAAGACACAGGCTCTTGCCCCAATGAGTTTCTAGTCTGGTAGAAAAGCTCCCTGTGGGAGCAATAACAATGCAGTGTGGTGACAGGGTACAAAATTGTGCAGAAGGTGGGAGGCAGCTGGAAGAGTGGCAAGACCTGACAGCACGGGGACATCAACGAGGCTGAGAAGGTAGGTCCCACGTCCCTGGATATTTGACCTGCACCTTGAAAGGCGACTGCACCAAGCTTCTAGGGGTTTTCGCAAAGTAGAGTCTCAGATATTTATTTGGATATGTGATCCTAGGGCCCAAGGAAGTGAAACCAGAGAAGGGAAAGTCTCTAGCAGAATGCTCTATCCATTGGCCACCACTAAGGACAGCTGATGCTGGATCCTACCAGGATCCTCCAAGGATCTTATGAAATCCATCTCAGGGCTGTGGTTCTGGAGAACAAAAGGATACAACACTTATCCTCCAGCTCCTCAACTCTTCTCTCGAGCGTAGCCCCACAAGTAGTGCTTGTGTGAGCGGATTCTTCCAGGGAGCCCAGGTCCTGGGGTAGGAAACAGGAGGCGAGGTTGGCTGAGTGCCGCGCTGCAGGGGTACCTGGGCAAAGCTGGGCTGAGCTTGTGCCTACCTGGTTGCTACACAGAGGGGGCACTTAGGCAGGGCCAAGACGCTCTGAAATGGCAGGGAGAGGGTTCCGTACACCATGGAAAGGCAGTAGGGGCCAAGGCCTGAGATGGCAAGGACACATTAAGGCCTGGTTCATCCAGCATCTGTAGGGGAGCATGGAGCACCGAAGGCTGAAACAGACCTGAGCTGTGGGAATAAAACTGTGACAAGTCCTGAATCCAGGTTAGATTTTTTTTTTTTTTAAGATTTTTTTTTTTTGACGTGGACCCTTTTTGTTTAAGTCTTTTTTGAATTTGTTACAATATTGTTTCTATTTTATGTTTTGGTCTTTTGTCCCTGAGGCATGTGGGATCTTAGCTCCCGGACCAGGGATCGAACCTGCACCCACTGCATTGGAAGGCGAAGTCTTAACCACTGGGCCACCAGGGAAGTCCCCAGGTTAGATTTTTTTTTAATAAATTTATTTATTTTATTTATTATTTTTGGCTGTGTTGGGTCTTCGTTGCTGCACGCGGGCTTTCTCTAGTTGCGGCGAGCGGGGGCTACTGCTTGCTGCGGTGCGCGGGCTTCTCATTGCAGTAACTTCTCTTGTTGCGGAGCACGGGCTCTAGGTGTGTGGGCTTCAGTAGTTGTGGCTCACGGGCTATAGAGGGCAGACTCAGTAGTTGTGGCACACAGGCTTAGCTGCTCCGCGGCATGTGGGATCTTCCCGGACCAGGGCTCGAACCACCATCCCCTGCATTGGCAGGCAGATTCTTAACCACTGTACCGCCAGGGAAGCCCTCCCGGTTAGATTTTAATGACAATGATGTACCTTCAGTGGAAATGAAAATAGTCCCTACTTCATAGGGTTGCCTCATATGATGCCTGATGCAACAGAGTCAATGTTGGTAAAGGTTCATTTCCCGTCCTGATAAACCAAGTGGTTTATCTCCCTTACCCTGGGGGAGAATTCAGGGTGAGACAAGCAATCCAATTTACTTGGGTTTTCCCCAGCTGCAGTTCTTTCAAGGGTGGTAACAATGCTTCTTCAAATTGTATTACACATATGTAACACACACATACGTATATAGAAAACCCAGGGCTTAGATAATAAATGCTGAAGGGGGGGTCTGACATTTCACTCAGTGTCTCACGTACAAGGACTGTGCTGCGTGCTTTATTTATGTTACTTCACTCCGTAGTGTTGATAACCTGTGACACAGGCACTATTGTTCTCTCTGTCTCTATAGACAAGGACACTAGGATTAGACACACTAAGTAGGGTACCTGGGATCGCACAACTAGAATGATGTGGACAGAATTTAACCCTAGATCTGTCTGATTCCAAAGCCCAAACGTGTGCTTTCACTGCCCGCGTGTTAGTTTCCCAGCACAGACCCAGCAAAGTGCGCAAACTGAGTGGTTTAAGGTAATAGAAATCTATTGTTTATAGTTTAGAGGCTTGAAGTCCAAAGGCAAGGTGTGGGCAGGGCCGAGCTCCCGAAAACCGTAGAGGAGAGTCCTTACAGCCTCTCGGCCTCTGTGGTGGCTGAGATCTGGGAGTCCTGGGTGCCCATGTAGCTGTAGCAAGTGTCTTGTCTCTGTCATCACTAGGCTTTGTCCCCTCTTCCTGTAAGGACACCAGTGATGTTGGATTAATGGCTAGCCCTACTCCAGGACAACCTCATCTTATCTAATTACACCTGCAGTGACCCTGTTTCCAAATAAGGATACTTTTGTGAGGGACTGGAGTTTAGGCAGCAGTCTAAACTTGCTTCGTCAGAATTTGGTGAATGGTTAAGAGATGAATGCATAAATGAAAGGGAGGTGGTGGCTGGTAGAAATGGGAGGGGTAGCCAGTGAATGATCCTCCCATTTGTCCACAGCTTTTGACTTACATGCAATTTCTTTTTAAAAGATTTTTCTTATTAAAGACATATTATCTTATTTTATTTTTTGGTAATAATTTTTTTAATTGAAGTATATTTGAATTACAATGTCATGTTAGTCTCAGGTGTACAGCAAAGTGATTCAGTTAGGTAGATAGATTGATAGATAGACTCTTTTTCAGATTCTTTTCCCTTTTAGGTTATTACAAAATAGTGAGTAGAGTTCCCTGTGTTATACAATAGCTCCTTGTTGGTTATCTATTTTATATATAGTAGTGTGTATATGTTAATCCCAAACTCCTAGTGTATCCCTCCCCCCTTCCCCCTTTGGTAACGATAAGTTTGTTATCTATGCATGCAATTTCATGTTGATAATTTTCATTCATTCCCAGAGGGAATTGCTGAAAAGTGAATCATCTCCCTTTATCTGCTGGAGAAAGACAACCTCTCCACCCCACTTCAGGTATATTTTTATCCACACCCCAAATCATATATCTCAATTCATTTCATCTTCACTATATAAAACAATATTATACCCATTTCAGGGATGGAGAAACTAAGGTGCAAAGGGTTGGGTGGCAAGTCCTGTGCAAAGGCGAGAGATCCAGGACTACAATCCAGAAATTTGGCCACAGAGGCATTTTTTCTTCTCATAAAAAAATTATCTACTTACTTTTTTTCATTACACATATAATATACAAACATGTGTTCACCCTACAAAATTTTTTTCAAATGACACAGAATTACATGAACTAAAATGTTCCAGGCCCCCTTCGCCATCCTCAGTCCCCTCCCAGGAGGTAACTATCCTTGTAGACTTAGATCTCCTTCCTGGATTTTTTCCTCTAATTTACCGCCCAATGTGTATATTTATGCCTAGTTTTAGGGCTTCTTTTTCATGCATAAAGGGGATCTCACTCTCCATGCTGTGCTGGTGCTGGCGTTTTCCACTTAACAACACCCTGGAGATGTTTTTCAAGTGTCAGCAAAGTGGATCCTCTGGCTGATGTATTTCACCTGGGGGACCCGTCTGACAAAGGCTGGTTCCTGCCTCTAACGGTCAGCGTCCGTTCTGACCAGTCAGCTGTCATGTTCAAGCAGGGGCCGCAGTTCCTGAGCATCACTTTGAGTATCAATACATACAGGTTTGTCTTATTCATTTGAACTGCTGTGTAATATTCCAAGGTATGGAGCTGTCATTTTTTTATGTAATCATGTACCACTAGTGTGCCTTTAGGTTCTCCCAGTATTTCAGCATCTCAAACAATGTTGCCCCCGATATCCCGTACGTGCCTTTTTGCACACGTGTGTGACAATGTGAAGTGCTCTCTCCACAGCTACTTGTACCCCCAGAGACCCACGTGATCTCCTTCTGCCCTACCGTGTACCCCTCCAGGAGCACCCCTGAGAGTCCGGAGTGGCCCCCAAGGCACACAACCTAGGACACTGGCCGGCCACCCTGGCCGCACTTAGGGACACCTGGGGAGATTCTGAATCAACACCTGTGTCTGCGCATCACCCAGGAAATCATATTTAACTGAATCAGGCTGGGTCCCAGGCACCAGGATTTTTTTTTTTTTCAACTTCCATAGGTGATTCAAATGGGCAGTAAGGTAAATAACCATTCACAAAGTGCCTCTAAATCTTTTATAAAAGACCTACCAAAACCTGAAAAAGAAAAAGTGTTAATGATAGAAAGGTGGAGAGGAAGGAAAAAGGAAGAGGGGAGGGAAGACAGTGTTGATCACATCCCAGGGATGCTAAGCCAGCGCCCTCTCCAGCCCCCGAGGTGCCAAACAGGCAAAACACATAGAACAGTGCGACAGAAGCGAGCCCTAATGTAAACCGTTGACTTTAGTTAGTAATCATGTATCCACATTTGTTTATCAGTTATAGCAAATGTTTTACCCCAATGCAAGATATTTGTAATAGGGAAACAAAGGAGGAGAGGGAATATATGCAAACTTTCTGAACTTTCTGCTCAAATTTTTTGTGAACTGAAAATAGCTCTAAAACATAAAATCTATTCATTAAGGAAGACAACTCCCCATCCTGAGTCCCAACCTCTGCCTCCCCGCATTTCTGCAGGAGGGTAGTTGAACCTTTAAGCTCTTTTGATTGAGAAATTACAGAATGGCCCAGGCCACTGTAAATTCCTAAAGCCTTGTAAATAGATGGCCAGTGATCATCCCAGCAGCCTCTGCGCTTGTTAAAGAGAACAATGTTCCACCCGGTGCCGGTCCCGCCCTCCCTCCAGTCCACTCGCAGTGATGCGGTGCATCCAGCCTCACGGGTCTCCTAAAAGGCTCTCCCCTTGGTCCTCCAAGGCCACCCAAGGGTTAAGAACCTCCGGGGTGCTGTGAACCCCTACACACTACCTTTTCCCTCACTCCACATTTCCGGGCCCAAGACTCCTTTTTAAGCTGAGGTTAATCTGATTAGAGTTAAGGTGCTAATAACTGGAATGAATGCCATTAAAGGGTACCAGATAAAATCTGCATTTAAACAGGGCCTCCCCAAGGGCCGGAGGCTGGAATGTCAAGCATCTGGGCAGGGCCAGAGGAGGGAGGCTTGAGGAGGGGTCCCTTCCCGACCCTTGGGTAGCCTCCCACCACCTCTCTAATAATCTCTTTCATCAGCACAGTATTTTATCATATGTAAGGCAATTTACTAATGATTTTCCCAGCACTTCTGAGTGTCAGTACCGTGCTGAGTGTTTTATATACACTATCTCATTGTATTTTCACAGCAACCCAATGAGGTAAGTATCATTGTCTTCCCTTCTTGCAGAAGAAGTGCTTCAGGTTGGGTGAGCTAAGATACTTTGCTGGTGTGGACAGAAGTGGAATTCAAACCTAGTTTGAATCCTATTGAATCTATTCCCTTTCTAATCTATTTCTCCCTAACTATTAGCGGAAGTTATACATAGTAAAATTTCTACCACTCCTAGGTGACAGCCGTGGATGGAAGCTGGTGTGCATGCAGCCTTCCCTCTGCCAAACCAGACCTTCCTCCCCTCTTCACCTCCCTGCTGGACCTGCCTCTCTCCTGGTCCTGCAGACCTAGCTAACATCAGCAGCCCCGGCTGGAGAAATCCTCGTCTTGCCCGACTTGACTCTGCCTTCAAGCCAACCTTGATATGGGCCCCTGTGGTCCTCACGGGTCTACAGATGGAGGCGCAGTGCGCCTGGTGTTTGGATCATGGTGAAGAGACCAAGACCCTGAGTGTAATTCACTAGTTCCTGCCCATTCATCGAGTGCTGGGTCTAGGAAACCAAATCGATGAAAATGAGGTCCCTGTCCTCAGAAAGCTCCCAGTGCACTAGGGGAGCAGGAAAGAAGGGTGGGACAGAGAGGTGATAATTGAGGCTAGGGGCTAGTGGACAGGCGATGTATTTGGAAAAACTCCACAAGGTTTTGCGTTTGCCTCCCCTCTATTGACAATCGATCACTTCACAGACTCTTCATACTTTCCTAGCAGCAATCCAGAGGTTCCACTCACCCAGTCAGCTGTTCCATAGATGTACAATTAGATTTACAAGACAGGATAGAGCAATGTATATGAGCCGCTACAGATCCGCCCCTCCCCATATGTATTTATTCATTCAAGAAATATATATCGGGTGCCTGGCACTGTTCTAAGCCCTGGGGGGCATAGGAAGGAAGCAAGATAGATGGAACTATTGCCTTCAAGGAGCTTAACTTCCCATCAGGCCAGCAGATCATAAATTGATAATGAAGTAAGCATGTAACACGATAGCAAGTGATGTTAAAGCACTAAGAAGAAAAAGAAAGCAGGGTAAGCTAAAAGGCAAAAAAAGCATTACATTAAAATAATTCAATATATAGAGTATGTGTCTCACAGGTGTGGCAGCATCATCAGTTCCCTCTGAAAAGCAGAGCACTGTCATTTGAAAACAAGGTAAATTGTAAATACAAATCACAGAACAATTAAAGGTATCCCACAGAGACAAAATAATGCCACGAGAAACAGGATCTGGGACTCAGGCATGGTATAGGTTTTACTGTTTGAGAGTTTGACATCGGACAGTCCGGGTTCAATTCCTGCTTCTGTCATTTGTTAACTGTGTGACTTTGGGAAATTTACTTGATCTTTTTTCATTTCAAAAACATTTTTTTAATTTCTTTTTTAAGTTTCCTCCTTAAAAAACGGGGAGAGTAATATCTCTCTTAAAGGTTGTGACGAAGTTTAAAAATAGATAATATTTGTGAAGTAATTGGTGCAAGATTGGATATTCAATAGGCACAGTAAGTGATAACTACTATTATTAATTAGTGTTGCCAAGAGCTGAGATGTTCTAAATATTTCTTCCTATTTTAATTGTTAGTAGTAGTAAGCCTAATAATTTGTATTTGTAATGCTTTATTTTTTTAAGTACTTTTACATACATTATCTTACTAAACCGTAGCAAATCTGAGTGTTGGGTATTATTTGAACCTAAGTGATATATTAAAGATCATACATGTTGAATGATAAAGCCAAGACTTAACCAAGACAATCTGAAACCAAATCCTAAATTCGTTTCACCTTTCAAATAAAGTGAAGATAAAAGAACAAACAAAACCCATAGTAGAAGGAAAGAAATCACAAAGATCAGAGCAGAAATAAATGCAATAGAGACTAAACAATAGAAAAGATCGACGAAACTAAGAGCTGGTGCTTTGAAAAGATAAAGGAAATTGATAAACCTTTAGCCAGACTCATCAAGAAAAAAAGAGAGAGGACCCAAATCAATAAAATCAAAAATGAAAAGAAGTTACAACTGATACCACAGAAATGCAAAGGTTCATAAGAGATTACTGTAAACAAATATATACCAATAAAATGGACAACTTAGGAGAAATGGGCAAATTCCTAGAAATGTACAATCTCCCAAGACTGAACGAAGAAGAAGAAGAAAATATGAACAGACCAATTACTAGTAATGAAATTGAATCAATAATAATAATTAAAAAAAAAAAACTCCCATCAAACCAAAGTCCAGGACCAGATGACTTCACAGGTGAATTCTACCAAACATTTATAGAAGAGCTAACACCTATCCTTCTCAAACTATGAGGCCAGCATCACCCTGATAACAAAACCAGACAAAGATATGACAAAAAAACAAAATTACAGGGCAATATCACTGATGAACATACATGCAAAACTTCTCAACAAAATATTAAGAAGCCAATTCAACGGTACATTAAAAGGATCATAAACCATGATTAAGTGGGATTTATCCCAGGGGTGCACGAATGGTTCAATATCCACGAATCAATCAGTGTGATACACCACACCTACAAACTGAAGGATAAAAATCACATGATCATCTCAATAGATGCAGAAAAAGCAGTTGACAAAATTCAACATCTATTTATGATAATAAATCGCAACAAAGTGGTTACAGAGGGAAAGTACCTCAACTTTACAAAGGCCATATATGATAAACCCACAGCTAACATTGTAATCAATGGTGAAAAGCTGAAAGCGTTTCCTTTAAGATCAAGAACAAGACAAAGATATTCAGTCTCACCACTTTTATTCAACATAGTATTGGAAGTCTTAGCCACAGCAATCAGATAAGAAAAAGAAATAAAAGGAATCAAAATGGGAAAGGAAGAAATAAAACTGTCCCTGTTTGCAGATGACATGATACTATACAAAGAAAATCTTAAAGACGCCACCAAAAAAACTACTAGAGCTCGTCAATGAATTTGGTAAAGTTTCAGGATACAAAAGTAATTTATAGAAATCTGTTGCAGTTCCAGACTAACAATGAACTATTAGAAAGAGAAATTAAGAAAACAATCCTGTCTACAATTGTATCAACAAGAATAAAATGCCTAGGAGTAAATCTAACTAAGGAAGTAAAAAAACCTGTATTTGGAAAACTATAAGATGATGATGGAAGAAATTGAAGACAACATAAACAGATGGAAAGATGTATTGTGTTCTTGAATTGGAAGAATTAATATTGTTAAACTGACCATACTAACCAGGTAATCTACAGATTCAATGCAATCCATATTAAAATAGCAATGGCATTTTTCACAGAGCTAGAACAAATAATTCTAAAACTTGTATGGAAACAGGAAAGACCTCCAATAGGCAAAACAATCTTGAGAAAGAAGAACACAGCTCGAGGTATAATGCTCCCTGACTTCAGACTATACTACAAAGCTACAGTAATCAAAACAACATGGTACTGGCACAAAAACAGATACATAGATCAGTGGAACAGAATACAGAGCCCAGAAATAAACCCACACACTTATGGTCAATTAATGTACAACAAAGGAGGCAAGAATATACAAGGAAGAAAAGACAGTCTCTTCAATAAGTGGAGCTGGGAAAACTGGACAGCTACATGTAAAAGAATGAAATGAGAACATTTTCTTACACCAAATACAAAAATAAACTCAAAATGGATTAAAGACCAAAATGTAAGAACAGAAACCATAAAATTTCTAGAAGAAAACCTAAGCAGAACACTGTTTGTCATAAATCATAGAATTACTTTTTTGGATGTGTTTCCCAAGGCAAAGGAAACAAAAGCAAAAATAAACAAATGGGACCTAATTAAACTTAAAAGCTTTTGCACAGCAAAGGGAACCATCAATAAAATGAAAAGACAACCTACTAAACGGGAGAAAATATTTGCAAATGATGTGACCAATAAGGGGTTAATATCAAAAATATATGAACAGCTCATACAACTCAATATCCAAAACAACCTGATTAAAAAAATGGGCAGAAGACCCAAATAGACATTTTTTCCAAAGAAGACACACAGATGGCAAAGAGGCACATGAGAAGATGCTCAACATCGTTAATCATCAGAGAAATGCAAACCAAAACTACAGTGAGATATCACCTCACACCTGTCAGAATGGCTATCATCAAAAAAAAATCATAAATAACAAATGTTGGTGAGGGTGTGGAGAAAAGGGAACCCTTATACACTGTTGGTGGGAATGTAAATTGATACAGCCACTATGGAAAACACTATGAAAGTTCCTCAAAAAAAAACTAAAATAAAACTACCATATGATCCAGAAATTCCAGTCCTGGGTATATATCCAAAAAAAATGAAAATGTTAATCTGGAAAATACATGCATCCCAGTGTTCATAGCAGCATTATTTACAATAGCCAAGATATGGAAGCAGCCTGAGTGTCCATCAACAGGTGAAAGGATAAAGATGTGGAGATTATATATATATATATATATGAATATTACTCAGCCATAAAAAAGAATGAAATTTTGTCATTTGCAACAACATGGATGGACCTAGAGGGTGTTATACCTAGTGAAATAAGTCAGAGACAAAAACTGTATGATATAACTTATATATGGAATCCAGAAAATAAAACAAACTAGTGAATATAACAAAAAAGAAACAGACTCACAGATATAGAGAACAAACTAGTAATTATCGATGGGGAGAGGGAAGGGCAGAGGGGCAATACAGGGGTAGGGTATTAAGAGGTACAAACTACTATGTATAAAATAAATAAACTACAGGAGGGCTTCCCTGGTGGTGCAGTGGTTAAGAAACCCCCTGCCAATGCAGGGGACGTGGGTTTGAGCCCTGCTCTGGGAAGATCCCACATACCACGGAACAACTAAGCCTGTGCACCACAGCTACTGAGTCTGCGCTCTAGAGACAGTGAGCCACAACTACTGAGCCCGCGTGCCACAACTACTGAAGCCCGTGCTCCACAAGAGAAGCCACCGCAATGAGAAGCCTGCACGCCACAACAAAGAGTAGCCCCTGCTCGTCACAACTAGAGAAAAGCCTGCACGCAGCAACACAGTCAAAAATAAATTAATTAATTAATAACGGAAAAAAAAAAGCTACAGGGATATATTTTACAGTTCAGAGAACATACCCAAGATTTTATAATAACTTTAAATTGAGTATAACCTTGGAAAAGCATATGAAAAAGAATATATATATGAATGTATAACTGAGTCACTTTGCTGTACAGAAAAAATTAACACAACAATGTAAATCAACTATACTTCAATTAAAAAAATTTTAATGGTATATACCCTGTAAAAATTTTGAATCATTATGTTGTATATCTGAAACTACTATAATATCGTAAATCAACTATATTTCAATTAAAAAATAAAAAAATTAAGTGAGGGTGATGGTTGATAGGAGCTATACACAGCAAGCACCATACCCTCGAAGTCATTGGCCAGATCTGAATCCAGAGCCCCTCCCTTAACTGCTGGGAAAGTTGTGTCCAGCAATTCTTCCAAAGTGACCATACCCCGCTCTGCTTCGAACTCTTCTGTGGCTTT
>NW_020176571.1:4014249-4056574 GCF_003031525.2 Neophocaena asiaeorientalis asiaeorientalis
TTTTTTTTGTGGTACGCTGGTCTCTCACTGTTGTGGCCTCTCCCGTTGCGGAGCACAGGCTCTGAACGCACAGGCTCAGTGGCCATGGCTCACGGGCCCAGCCACTCTGCAGCATGTGAGATCTTCCCGGACCGGGGCACGAACCTGCGTCCCCTGCATTGGCAGGCGGACGCTCAACCACTGCACCACCAGGGAAGCCCCTCTTCTGTGGCTTTTTGATGCTCCAGGGAAAATGTCCAAAGTATCCATTATGAGGACCAAGACCCATTTCCTACAGTCCAGCCCACTTCCCCGTCTCATTCCACACCTCTCTGCCCCTTCGGATTCTGCATCCCACCCACACTGGCCCTCTTCCAGTTCCAGGAACACACCCTGCTTCCTCTCCCTGTGGAGCCCCTGCCTGGGTGGATGCCTCCTACAAACACAGCTATTCCCCTCTCCAGCACCAATCCCAGTTTCACCCACTCATCCTTGGTAAGTGCCACCTACCCCTTATACACCCTCTCTGCCTGGGTCAAGTTTCTAAGTCAAATGCTGTATCAATTAGAAATTATATTCATCTCTAAACCACAAATAGCGGCTTAAACAAGATAGGCTGGGGACACCAGGTTGGGGCATGGTTCTTTTCTCTCTTGAAATGAGCCGCCCAGAGGTAGGCGGCCAAGACTGGTGGCAACCCTACCATGTATCCCGCACAAAGCCCCTTCCTCATGTTTACTCAAGAGCTTCCTGAGCTCCAGCCGTCACAACATCCATCCCCCATTAAAAAGAATTCCCAGAAATCCTACCCAAGAACGTTTACTGTATCTTACTGACCCCAGATGAGCTAAAAAGCCACCTTTACCTTCAGGAGAGGCTAGGAAAAGTCATGTTCTAGCTGGACCCACTAGTCCATCTAACAAAACGGATTCAGCGAGTAGAGAGGGGAGGCTGGATACTGAGGGGGCAATCAGCAGTCTCGCCTACACGCACTTTCACAGAACTGTCCCTTTTCCATTATAACACTTCCCCAAGTTCAAAGTTACACACTCATTCGTTGGTGTGTTAGTGTCTTGTATTAGTACCTGCCTCCCCACTGGGCTGTAAGCACCATGAAATCAGAGACTGTGTTTGGTTTTGTTCATGGTTGAATTGCTAATGACCAGCATGGCCCATGGCCCCTGGCCCCTGGCAGGTGCTCTACAGATATTTTTGAAACGAATGAATGAATTAAACAGTATGGAGATACTTTCTTCCTCCAGGCATTTCTAGCTTGACTATACCAAGTTGACTCCCAGTGACTCTGTAGGAATAAGGGTAAGGTAAGAGTTTTTGTTCCTTCGTATTCGGGGATCTACAGTCAAATGGGAAGAAGCCTGGGACTGGAAGGGGGTTATGGCCTCCCCAGAAGCTGTCTGCAGAGATAGAACATCGATTGCCCCAGGTCATAATACATTTGAGTAGCAGACTAACTCCTTCCTGGTCGGCCCTGGAGGGCTCCTCAGCTGTTGGCTCTCTGTGTGGTTTTTTGTAGTCTGATGTAAGAGGCCAGAGGCCCATGAATTCCTGACCTTGTTACATCATTCCCATCCAAGGCTTGACTTGAAAGTGGCAGGTTATTACCCCTGAGACGCACACACTCTCCAGAAGCCTCTGGCACACGGGAATCTACAGAAGAAAAAAGTCAATATGGTAACTGTCCAAAACAGCCCCCTTCATAACCACAAGCCGGGGGAAGTAAATCATAGATTGTTTGTCCTGTAAGAAACCTTAGCACTGACCTCTCCAATCGTCTTGTCTTACAGACAAGGACATGGAGGCTTGGGAAGACAAGGGGCTTCATCCCACAAGTTAGACTCAGCGTATGACACCTGGATCCCAGCCTTCACAGTAAACCACTCAGAACCCTCGGAGCAGTGGTGTGGAGGGCCCACTGTGAGAGCTGGGACTCCTTCCCCCCCATCTTCGTCCTCGTCTTTTCAAGGATGTTAAAAAAATACAGAAACCAAAAGTCCAGAAGACCGAAGGGTCCAGCAGTTCCCTGGCAACCCTCCATTCTTACCCCTATAAACTCGCTAATAAGGGATATGATTCTACCGTCAGACCCAAGTACACGGCATCTGTGGCTTTGGGCTTGTCGGCCAACATGTCAACAGGCGAAGCGGTGAAGCAGTCTCTCCAGGCACTGACTTATAAGCAGTGACTTCCCAGCTCCTGATCTCAAGAAACTTAGGTTCTATCCCAGTGCACAGGACACGGAACCAAAACAAGAGACAGCAGGTAGAAGTGGTGACCTGACCTGTGTCCAGAGAGGGAGCCCTTCAGCCCACCCCACTCTGGGGCAGGATGCAGGGGAGACCCCCGTGGTGAGGATCAAATGATTGCTGTCGAGTGTTTTCCTCTGAAATTCTAAGTCTAGGGGTCCTGACGTAATTCTTTACTTACTAATCTCATTATTATCCAATAAACAGTTTTATAAGTCAGTGTTTCTTGACTGACTGCCTGAATGGATTAATTAATAGCACATGTCATACAACCTGTGAGGAACTCTTGCAGAAAGCTTCAACCCAGATTGCTGTAATTATCACTTATTTAGTACCTACTAGTTCCAAGCACTTTACATACAGTATCTTTAATCCTCTCAATAAACATGCCAAGAAGGTATTTAAAGAGGAAATCATTTGCCCAAAGGCACGCAGCTTCCTAAGCCACAGGAGACAGGATCTGAACTCAGCTCTGCCGACTACAAAGTCTACAAAGTCTTTGGTCTTCCAACACCCGCTACCTTCCAACTTGGCAGAATAAATCTGTCGGCACAGACGTGGTCAGCCCTGTCTTTTCCACTTTGGAAGTCACATGAAGGGTGCATTTTTGTTTCTCAGCCCAGCGTATGTTGCTCTATTTTCTGGACCAGTAGACAAGCGGCAATTTGCACGCGTGAACACTTAGTAGGGGTAGAGTAGGGTGTGGGAAGGACCCTGCTTTCTGCAAACAGGTAGGAAGCGGGCAGTGGGCATTCGGAATATCTCCACCAGGGAGGTATCCTTAGAGTGATAGAACTGCTTAAAAGAAACAGACCAAGGGCTTCCCTGGTGGCGCAGTGGTTGAAAGTCCGCCTGCCGATGTAGGGGACACGGGTTCGTGCCCCGGTCCGGGAAGATCAAAAAAAAAAAAAAAAAACAGGCCAAGATAAAAGGGATTTCTCATCCTCTTTACAGACCGTGATCTGTTAGCCTTCCCTAACACAGAGAACAGAGGCCGATCTTTCATGTGACAGATTGTTTAGACAACCTCGCCTCTCTGGCGAAAAGGGTCTTGGGGTTAAATCTCCTATAAGGATTCTCCCACCAACTCATGTGGCTTGAATCTCTGGAGGTGGACACAGAGATTGGTTCCAGGGATGCACAGAAAGGAGGGAGGGGTGGCGGAGGGGAGGGCAGGGCTGCAAGATTCCACCCGAACCTGATGCAGAGTTATCCATCAACCTCTGTCCTTTCTGACTCTGGGTTGTTTACAAAAACCTCACCCTAGTATGTACTGGGCTGCCTGAAACAGCCTTTGCTCCAACCTTAAGAAGAAGGCGCTGCTTTTGTTAGAGCAAAATCAAAAACCTTGACAGAGTCCTCAGGCAGGACACACCCCAGAGCTGGTTCTGGGGAGATGGGGCTGCTTCCCCTGTGAATTCAACGCCCATGAAGGGTGGCTGCTTTCTCTAAATATCCCCGAAGACATTCTCTCTCCCCATCTCCCTCTTTCCCGCTGCACTGTTTATGTGAGTTTATCTATCATAAGCATGAATGGGGCCACCTGAGTGTTGAGGAACCTACTGGGTTCAGTGTCCCCTGGTTCAAAATACAAAGCGATGAAGGACTAAAGGTGGCAAGAAAAGCAGATTCTAAGTCATTTCGCAAAGATCTGTATCCCCGTAGGGTGGGTTAGAGACCATCTTAGGGGAAAATGTACGTCTCTCATCCCATATGCTCATTCATGGGTGAGGGAAGGTCGGGGGAGCTGCAATGGATAGCAACCAAGACCAATAGCCCCAGTGCAGGAGGGGCGTCCTCTCCCCAAAATCCTTCCTGTTCACACCAAGGGTCCAAGGCACAAGTAAGCCAACTGGTCAACCCGAAGTCAGACGATGGGCATCTCACTCCACCACGGGGTAAGTTGTTCCCTCTGCCCTCAGCACCGGCCTCTAGTCCACTAACCATCCTCATCCCATCCCTCGCACGATGAATGTGTGCTCAGGGAGTGCAGATTCATTTAAATACGACCTTAAAGCAGCTGAAGGTAGGTCCACCGCCTACCTCCACCAGGAGAAAACAAAAGATTCTTAATATTCCAAGGCTTTAGTATCCTGTATCCCCTGATCAGGGACACAAGTGCGTCTCAATTGACAAGTAAACTGTTGGAAGCTAGAGCACTGGGCACGTGTGCACTGAAAAGAACTAAGCAGTAAACTCTCTTGTGCAGGGTATCCCCATCTCCCGTTGCACGCCTTGGCTCCGGCAGCCGTGGGTGTGAGCCCTGGGAGGCGGTGGCAGAGGCAGCCCTGGGCTCTCCTTCTGCTGCCCGCTGGCCAGCCGGCTCCTACGGTGGGCGGGGAGGCCAGACGGGCTGCCGGGCTGCCGGTCGGGCTCCAGGTTCAGTGAAGCGTCTCTCACGGATTTACTTTCTGCAAGAGCTTGAGTTGGCAGAACTCAAAAAGTATTTTGCCCCCAGCATGTTCTCTGATTTTCATACCTTTCTGGATTTCAAGGGTAATATAATTGGAGGGTGTCTGATTCATTGGAAATAGCTCAGCAAAGTCTGGTTTGTGAGAGCTATTTGATGACTAAGATGCTAAGATTCCTTTTTTTTTTTTTCTCATGGTCTTCTGAGCCCATCTACTCCAAATCCCAACCCTGGATGGAAGCTGGAGAGACACAACCCAAGTTATAGAGGAGAGTGGAGCCCAGGCACGGTGTAGAAGTGTATCTAATTCCAAAATGTTCCATGATAGCTATGCCTATTTCACAGAGGGGAACACTGAGACTCAGATAGGGCCTTACAGTTTGTCGGTGAGAGAATAGAGCTAGGAATCGGATCTGCCTGACACCGGAGATTGCCTTTCCCGCTGGACCACACCACATCCCTGGGAAGCGAGCTGCTCAGCCCCAGCGTTGCCAGTCAATAGCTCATGCTTCCCTTGGCTTCCTCTCTCTGTTTCCTCATTCTGAAGCTCCCCCATCAGCAGGAATCTGGAAGGATCATCTCCAGTTCCCCAGCAAAGCAGTTCCGATTTACACTATGCTATTGGCATTGAAAGTTTGCCATATCCTTAGCTACTGATCCTAGAGGCTTGGGAGTAACTGGTGTACTTACCGTGTACACCGGTGCCATGAACATCCTATCGGGCCCCAGGAGGCCAGCCCTAACTGTGTCTGCTGCTCAGTGGCTGTGTCTTGGCAAGCCTCGGGGTCCCCACCCGCAAAACAAGATGGAGCTGCTGATCTCCAAGGCCCCTTCCTAATCTGACAATCTGCCACGGTAAGTCGATACAACCATCTTGGTGCCAGAGGACCATGCTGCTCCAGAGGGCATCTGAAGACAGAGCGAGAGGACACAGCTGTAATCACAGCCAGAGGGATCTGGATTAGAGAAAAGTGCTGCTTGACAAATTACTAAATACGGCGGGAATTCGAATTTCTTTCCTGGGAAATATACACCCATCACCCTAGCTAGGAAGAGCTTCCCTGGGAAGACAAACCCAAACCTCGAGGGCTTTTTAGCCTGGAAAGACACAGCTGAGAACAGATGTGAATCTCGTGTGGAGTTCTAGCCAGGAGAGCAAACCAGACCTGCTTCCTTGGAGTTGCCAGCTTCAAATAAGATAACATCTCTGACAGCATTTTGTCAGCTGTTCGGTGCCAAGGCAAGGACGACGGGTTTTTACTGCGTACAGGAGCCGGGGGTTCTCTCTTGAGGCTCTAAGGATAAATAAAAGCAGAGCTACTTTACACAGAAGGAAGCAAACCACCCAACGGACAAGAAAACAGGCTGAAAAGTAAAATCGACTCCAAACAAAACTCTAGGACAGTAGCGTTTATCATAGCTTTGAAGTTAAAATCAAGAGATGCGTCTGTGTTGGGGCTTCCCTGGTGGCACAGTGGTTGAGAGTCCGCCTGCCGATGCAGGGGACGCGGGTTCGTGCCCCGGTCTGGGAAGATCCCACGTGCCGCGGAGCGGCTGGGCCTGTGAGCCATGGCTGCTGAGCCTGCACGTCCGGAGCCTGTGCTCCGCAATGGGAGAGGCCACAACAGTGAGAGGCCTGCGTACCGCGAAAAAAAAGAAAAAAAAAAAAAAGAGAGATGCGTCTGTGGATTTAACCCAACCAAGAACTCCTCGTCCTCAACACTCTGTAGATCTGTAGATACATTCCTGGTTTGACCGTCACCACTCCTGATGGGGCATTTCAGGGAGGTATTACCCCATTTTCCAGATGAAGAAATGGAGATTCAGAGCAGTTACAGGAGTTGTCAAGGCCACACAGCCAGCAAGCGGCACAGCAGCCCCTTCTAACTCTAGCTGGAGGTCAATGTCCTTCCTGCTGTTAACCTTGCTCACTCGTGTGCTTTGTTCCTTCATTCATTTACGTGTTCATTCATTTTCTTAAATTTATTTATTTAGTTTTGGCTGCGTTGGGTCTTCGTGGCTGCGCGCAGTCTTTCTCTAGTTGCAGCGAGCGGGGGCTGCTCTTCGTTGCGGTGCGCGGGCTTCTCATTGCGGTGGCTTCTCTTCTTGCAGAGCACGGGTTCTAGGCGCGCGGGCTTCAGTAGTTGTGGCTCATGGGCTCTAGAACACGGTGTGTTCACTCATTTAACAGACATTTAGCAAGCATCTTCAAAACAAAGGAAACAGGAAACGGGAGCATATTTTCTTTCCTATCACGGTGCAAGATTGGGACATTTTCAGTGAAACCATAACTTCACATAATTCATGCTTCTGCACGAAATTCTCCACTGTCACCTCGTTGTCTTACCACGGCCGACAAGGTCTTAATGATTTGGCCCATCTCTCTGGCTGGTCCCCTGCTTCTTCCCACCTTCCTTTCCAGATTCAAAGTTCACTGACCTTTCAGTCATTGATGACACCAGCCAAGCTCATGCCTACCTCAGGGCCTTTGTACGAGCCAGTTCCCCGGTGCACACAGGTCTGCACCTTTCTCATAATTCAGGTCTGGGCTCAAATGTCACGTCCTGGACGGGATTCTCCTGTATGACCTATCACACACCCTCAACACACGCCAGCCATCTCCCTCACAGTGCACTTTACTTTCTTCATGGAACTTACCACTACCTAAAATTTTCTTATTTATTTTTACTTGTTTGCTGCCAGTCTCCCCCAACCCTCAGGAATGTGAATGCCAGGAGAGTGGGGACCTTGTCTGTCTAACCCACCAGAGGCGCCTCCTGTCCTGTGTTTAACACATAGCAAGCTCCCGGCACATATTTCTTGAAATAAAATCATTAATTACCAGGCAAAGTATCTACTCCATTGCATCCAACTGCACTGGGTATACCAGGCGGTCATTGTTATAAGCTACAGAAGAAAAAAGAAAAACCTTCTTTGCACTGAAATCGAATAGGTTCCACAGAAATCTAATTGCTTCTAAGGAAAATCATTTCAGCAGCCGTCATCAGATCCAAAACTTCCATCAGAAGCCTCCCTTTTTCCTTTGTTTTGTTTGTTTGTTTACACATGGCCTCAATTAATGTACAGTTTCTTTAGCTTGCAGGCTTGGCAACAGTATCAATAAGTTGAAGGTGGTGGACAGCAATCTCTTCTGAGCAACCATGAAGTAAAAATTACAGACAGGTCACAGAGGGGGCTGCGTGTCAGAGCTGAGACTTCTACCCCTAGGCTCAGAACTAGACCCACAGGAAACAAGGCTGGCTTCATTCTAGCTCTAGAGCCCCCTCTTTCCGCAGTCTTTCCCCTCATGGCTGGCCTATTTTCCTCAGTTACTTCTCATCCTTATTTCTCCCTCTTCCCTCATCTCACTTGCTCTAATGAAAGCAGCTACAAAACTCATTCATACTAAGGTGTAAATGACTGAAAACCTCCCAGGCACACCTGCAGAGTGAAAGAGAAGAAAGCCACGGTAAGCAATGAGGCTATAAGGGAGTTTTAGGCCTCCAGCTGTCCTGTTCCTTCTTATTCCAACTCTTAAGTGTCTTGAAAGAAAAAGACCTCACAGGCCATCCAATCACGCTGCTCAACACACAGACTCTGAATCTACGGGAATAAAAGAGCCTCCTTGCAAAGTTAAGACCAGTAACTCGTCACACAGCCAGAAGATCAATCTGGAGGGAATCTTCAAGGACTATGACTGGACTTTTTTTTTTTTTTTTTTGCAGTACGCGGGCCTCTCACTGTTGTGGCCTCTCCCATTGCGGAGCACAGGCTCCGGACGCGCAGGCTCAGCGGCCATGGCTCACGGGCCCAGCCGCTCCGCGGCATGTGGGATCTTCCCGGACCGGGGCACGAACCCGTGTCCCCTGCATCGGCAGGCAGACTCCCAACCACTGCGCCACCAGGGAAGCCCGACTGGACTATTTTTAAGGTCCTTAAAAGGACTTTTTTTAAGGTTGTCTTTTTAAATTTTTATTTGATTACTTTTTTATTTTGGCTGCGTTGGATCTTCGTTGCTGCACACGGGCTTTTCTCTAGTTGCAGCGGGTGGGGGCTACTCTTCGTTGCGGTGCGTGGGCTTCTCATTGAGGTGGCTTCTCTTGTTGCAGAGCACGGGCTCTAGGAACATGGGCTTCAGTAGTTGTGGCGTGAGGGCTCAGTAGTTGTGGCTCACAGGCTTTGTTGTTTCGTGGCATATGGGATCTTCCCAGACCAGGGATCGAACCCATGTACCCTGCATTGGCAGGTGGATTCTTAACCATTGCGCCACCAGAAAAGTCCCCAGGACTGTGTGTTCTTGATGTCCCTCATTTCTGTGGGAAATTTCCATTGGCAGGTATATCTTAAAGGCATTAGGTTATATAGAACTCTCATCTTGACCCCCTGATGTGGACTGGAATCAGAGAGAATGAGCGAGGGTTTAAGGAGCTTTAAGAAATATAATGACTCACTTACAAGGCACTTCTTTATAGCTTCAGGTACAGGGACCAGGCTCGCACCAGCTTCCTTGCTCAGGTTTGAACTATGTCATGTTCAATGTCTACTCTGAGAACAATGTAACAGATATAGCTTGTATTTGTTAAACAGTGCTTTATATGATGCTGATAAGGAGACTATGAAATAGGCATTACTTTTTACTTTATTTTATTGACGTATAGTTGATTTACAATATCTTGTTAGTTTCATGGGTACAGCATGTGATTCAGTTATACATACATATGTGTATATACTTATATTCTTTTTCAGATTCTTTTCCTTTACAGGTTCTTACAAAATATTGAGTATATAGTTCCCTGTGCTATATGATAGGTCCTTGCTGGTTATCCATCTTATAATACACAGTAGGGTGTATCTGTTAATCGCAGCCTCTTAGTTTATCCCCCCCACCCTGCCTGATTTCCCCTTTGGTAACCGTAAGTTTGTTTTCTATGTCTGTGGGTCTATTTCTGTTTTGTAAATAAGTTCATTTGTATCTTTTTTTTAGATTCCACGTATAAGTGATATCATATGATATCGCTTATATATATAAGCGATATCATATGATATTTGTCTTTCTCTGTCTTTCACTTAGTATCATAATCCAAATTAGACATTACTATTCTCATTTTTCAGAAGAGGAGAGAAAGAAAGCACATAGACATAAACTAACTTGCCCAAGTTCAAATAGCTAGGAGATGGCAGAGCCAGGATTCCTCCTGATTCTGAAGATCTTGATTTTCCCTTTAGTTTCCTTCTTCACGTGTGTAAGGCAGGGTAACGCATTGAAGCGTGAGCTTGTAATTCCCAATAAAACGTATGTGCTTATATTTTTAATTTCCCAAATTAGAAGTGAAGGTTCACACTGAGTGTTGAGTCATTTGCTTGAGTGTTTGGGGTGGCTCTACAGATACTCGTTTCTTTTTCTTTCTTTATAATGTATAATGACAAAAATAATGGTGTATATATGGAGTAATTAATTTTTGCCTTACTTGTATGAGAATTTTCTCTTCCTCATTCATGATATTCGTTTCTTAAAACAAATATTTACTGAGCAGAGACTGAGCGCCAGATGTTACTGGTGTTATAGGAACAGAAGTAAAGCAGTAAACAGAACAGCCCAACAGCCTTGTCTTCAAGGAGCTAACATTCTAGTGGGAGATGGAGAATAAATGAACAAGGAAAGCCTGGGCTGTGTCAGGTACCAGGAAGCACTGTGGCCTGAAATAAATCAGGGCGAGAGCATGGAATGCCAGGGTCCGGGCTGCAATTGTAACTCGTCTGCTCAGAGGGGGTTTTGCTGAGAAGGTATTTGTGGTGCACGTGGAGGTGAGGCAGCAAAGCAGGGCGGTTTTCTGGGGAAAGCTCATTTCACGGGTGGGAATCACAAGGACAAAGTTTCTGAGATGGAGTGTGTCGCTTTCACTCAGTTCAACACACAAATAAATGAATTTTATGAAAAATATCAGACTGGTAAGTTGTTTGTGTGTCATAAATGCAAAAAAAAGAAAGAGGAGAAAAAAAAGTCTTTAAATGGACCTCCCGCGATGGAACCAGGGTCGGTGGTTGCCGCTGCAGAGGTGGGCACTGCTGGGAGGGGGTGGGGGGGAGCCTGCTGGCCGTGGGTGTCTGTCTGGATCTGGGTCGGGGTGAAGTGCTTGCAGTTGCCTGCTGTCCACCTGTGACTTGTGTCCTTCGCTCCACGAAGTAATAGCTCAATTGTTTAAAATTTAAAAAAGAAAAGGGGGCCTTTGTTTTTCAGCCCAGCATCTGAAGTTACATCTTTAAAAGCTGTGTGACATCAGAATATTCAGTGCATGTTTCGGGGTTTCTCCTTTGCCAGCCCTGCTCAAGAGCCACTCAGAAAAATGACGGCTTCAGAGGAATGGGTAAAGAAGATGTGGTCTATATATACAGTGGAATGTTACACAGCCATAAAAAGGAACGAAATTGGGTCGTTTGTAGAGACGTGGATGGATCTAGAGTCTGTCATACAGAGTGAAGTAAGTCAGAAAGAGAAAAACAAATATCATATATTAACGCATATATGGGGAACCTAGAAAAATGATACAGATGAACCAATTCGCAGAGCAGAAGTTGAGACACAGATGTAGAGAACGGGCGCGTGGACGCCAGGGGCGGGGATGGAGGGATGAATTGGGAGATTAAGCCTGACATATATACACTACCGTGTGTAAAACACATAGCTAGTTGGGACCTGCTGTATAGCACAGGGAGCTCAGCGGCGGTGGGAGTGTGTGTGGGAAGGAGGTCCAAGAGGGAGGGGATATATGTGTACACATAGCAGATTCACTTCATTGTACAGCAGAAACTAACACATTGTAAAGCAACTATACCCCAATAAAAAAAAAAAGCACAGGGTTCAAGCCTCTGCTCTATGATCTGGGGAGATTGGATGATTCTCTCTGGATCTGAGTTTCTAAGCTATGAAACAGGGCTGAGGGGGCGTGGTATCCACCTTCCGGATTTTGGAAGACTGACCCAAGATAACGTCTGGGAAAGTTCTCGTTGAAGACAAGACCACGGACATCTTACTTAAACGTCATAATTTGGGATGTAGCCAGTTCCTGCTGGGGAGCCCCTGCAGGGTCACTGCGCGGTGGGCTCCCCCCCGGCATCTGTGGCTATTAGCTCTCACGCTGTCACCTTCTGCCAGGGACAGTAGTTCCCTCAGGTGTGTGACAGTCTACAGGAAGGGGAAGCAAACTGACTCCTATTTCTTTGGGGTAACACCACGCTAGGAAGGACCCCCCAAACTCAGTGAATCATCCCCTAAAATCTCAGCAGGTTTGATCAGCAGCTCTTTCTGTTTATCACCACCTCAGCCCTGTGCGATGCAGGTATGAGATCCCGGGCAGGGAAAGGCATGCCCATCCCTGAGATTCCCCAGGGATCACTGCTCCACTGAGACAAGGGAGGATGGGGGGGCACTTTCTTGCAGAGAATTTTTTTCTTTTTTGCGGTACGTGGGCCTCTCACTGTTGCGGCCTCTCCCGTGGCGGAGCACAGTCTCCGGACGCGCAGGCTCAGCGGCCATGGCTCACGGGCCCAGCTGCTCCGCGGCATGTGGTATCTTCCCGGACCGGGGCACGAACCCGTGTCCCCTGCATCGGCAGGTGGACTCTCAACCACTGCGCCACCAGGGAAGCCCTGCAGAGAGTTTTTTTTAATTAACGGAGGAACCACTGCCCTGATCCCAACACAGGAGATCCATTTAAAGATTTTTTTTCTCTCCTTTTTCTTTTTTTTTTTTTGCATTTATGATACACAAACAACTTATCAGACTGATACTTTTCATAAAATTCATTTATTTTTGTGATTAATTGAAGTCGGTCCCCCTTTTCTTATGGCTTCAGGTCTAAACAAAGTCAGTGATAAAATGCTCCCTGCCCCTTCAACACAAATCTTATATTTGGTCTAAGTTCTAAATAGTTGCTCTGATTATTGAGTTTAACTACACACACACACACACACACGCACACACACACACACAGACACACACGCGCGCTTCAAATTAGCACAGCTTCATCATTTTTACTAAGCATTGCATTTCATATGGCAGTTAATTTGGAGAACCAACCAGTTCTATAGTCCCATAGCCCCCCACCTCCCTACCCGGATGGACTCAGAGAAGGGCCTCTGCCCCCAGAGCGTCTTCCTGACGGCAGGGTGGTTCCCCATCACTGGTCCTCTCTTCCAGACACAGCCCCCACCTTCAGCTCCTGTGCTATCATATCTCCCTGCATGAAAACAGTTGATCTGAAATCAATGATGTGATGTTGTAACTTATAATAAATGCGTATGTTGATCTCCATTCGCGGTTCCAGGCTCACAGCTCCCCAACCATTGGAATTTCTTGAGCGGTAAGGGCAATGGGAGCATCTTTTGTTATAGTATTTGGTCTTTGTCCTCAGTTCCTGAAATAGCTTCAGAGCCCTGAAAGCGAAATGGGTGTCTTGTTATTCATAACGAGTCCCTTTCCATCACAACTAGGTTTATGATAATGAGGTGACTTTGGGAAAGCCATGGGGAGAGAGGGCCAATGGTTTAATCAATCCCGCCCGGGGAATGAAGCCTCCATAAAAACCCAAAAGGAGGAGGTTCCAAAAGCTTCCAAGGTGGAGAACCAGAATGTATCCATGTCCCCGGAAGGTGGCACGTCCCAAACTCCACTGGGACAGAAGTTCCTGTGTTCGGGACCTCACCCACATACATCATCTCTTTATCTGGCTGTTCATCCGTATCCTTTAATATCTTTTGTAGTAATCCAGGAATTTAGTAAGTAAACTGTTTCCCAAGTTCTGTGGGTAGCTCTAGCAAATCAATTGATCCCAAGAAGGGGGTCATAGGAACCTCTGATTTATAGCCAGTTAGTGGGAAGCACAGGTAACAACCTGGATGTTCCACTGGATTCTGGGATGGGAGAGGGTCTTGCGGGGCTGAGCCCTTAATCTATGGGATCTGATGCTGCATCCTTGTAGATAGTGTTGAACTGGGTTAAATTTGGGGGACACCTGGTCAGTGAGTCAGAGAATTGCTCGGTGGTGTTAGAAAAACACGGACTGGGGACAATCACAGCACAGAGATTGTAAAGGCAAAGAAACAGAATTTGGGTTCCTTCAATTCTGCCGTTTTATGTGAGGACTTTATTTGTGTTTAGAATCTAAAACAGTGGGACAGTGGGTGAACTGCAAAGTGTAATGTTTTGTTTGTCAGTGGTTCATTTTGGTTCGTGCATGAAGCATTTTACTAAATTTGGATAACGTCTTTAATGTTATTGTCTACCTTTTTCATTGTTATTTTAAAACTAAGGAACAAACCAAGAAAATCTTGATTATTACATGATGATTATGGAAAATAATTTTGAGGAATAGAGCGAGGAGGTATAAAAAATACAATCTATTCCAGGGGTTAAATACACTTAGGACATCAAAGAGTGTGTATCGTTCAACCAAATACTGCACTTCAAAGGCGGACATATTTTGCTCTCAAGCTATGTGTCCTTCTGCATTATTATTGCTACCCTTTAAGGATAGCTTCAGCCCCTGGGAAGCAAGGGGGTGATGGAGATCACCTATGAGAACTCTGCCCTGATCCATTCTTTCAAAAAACATTGATTGGGGCTTCCCTGGTGGCGCAGCGGTTGAGAGTCCGCCTGCCGATGCAGGGGACGCGGGTTCGTGCCCCGGTCCGGGAGGATCCCACATGCCGCGGAGCGGCCGGGTCCGTGAGCCATGGCCGCTGGGCCTGCGCGTCCGGAGCCTGTGCTCCGCAGCGGGAGGGGCCGCAGCAGTGAGAGGCCCGCGTACCGGAAAAAAAAAAAAAAAAACATTGATTGGGCACTTTTATTGTGACTTTGGTATGTTCAGAGCGCTGCACTTAACCCTGGAGAAGGTTGTAGGGCTGAGGAAACTAAGATTTCCCTATTAATTCCAAAATTGAGAAGAATAGCCAGAGATGAAGGTTAAATATCTTGGTCTTTAAATGGCTACAATTATGGTACCATTCCCAAAATGCGCCTATTAAAAAGGCAGGTTTGTAGGAGGGAGACACACACCTATAACGTAGTTGATAAACAGAAAGTCCATTTATGCTAGTGTATATTTAAGATGAGTCCTGACCTGCCGTGGAGAGACAAGTAATTGGAGAGGACCTCCCTCCTGAGGGAGACCAGTGCAAGCTGCAACAGCGTCCCAGCTCTTAAGAGCCTCTTGACGTGCCCTGGGAACATGTTGTAAAGTACACTTTCCTGATTTATTTAATAAAAGCAATTCTTGCTCATGAGTCCTCTTATTATCATTGGTAATAATAGGGTGTTTGAGCATGTTACTTTTTCTCTGGGATTGGCCGGAAGGGCGGGCTTATTACTCATCCCATGGTGAACCAACCAGTGTGAGCAGAAGATGCTGCCTGAAGGGCGGCGAGTCGGGGTCTGGGGAGTGTCCTCCCATCTGTGTCATCGCTCGCAGTATGACGCTCAGAAGGTGGCCCCGTCGGTTCCTCAGTCACCGTCTGGAGGCTGTCGAACATCACAGGCGGAAAAGCCTCCAAAATTGACTGTTGTCTCGGCTTTTGAAACCAGTCCTTGGCGTTATGGAGATGTAAGCCCAGGTGTGTTCTGTGACACGCAGGTGCCATGGTGGCCTCATTCATTAGACCCTTAAAGAGACGGGTTAACAGAAACAGCCACAACGTATACGGAAGATAGAGCCTCTTATTTCTGATGCTGTTACCTAGACGTGCAAGGGTGGCAAAAACCATGAGACATTGAAGCCAACTCCGTCCTTGTGACAGCAAGGGTGGAAATGTTCTCCCTGGCGTAAAGATAACGACTAGCAATTTCACCATGTGCTGGAGTTTGCGACGGGCTCACCCACAAGCAGTCTCACGTGGACCAGGTCTCTCGACTTCCCGTCGATCATAGATGCAGTCCTCCTGGAAAGCAGCTGTGGACCCCAAGAAAGCAGGCCGGGGATTGAAGTTCAGCTCCTCCATTTCCTAGAGGTGGGACCCTTGAGAAGTTACTCGATTATTCCGAGCCCCATTTTCCTCCTCTGGAGAGTGTAAACCTTAACCTTAAGCCTGCAGGTCCATTATGAGACTGAAGCAAACTCTGGTAAAAGCTAGCGGACACTGTACTTCATGAAAGGAAACTACACTTCTGGGCCACCCCTGTGACATCTTCTGTCACTGTCCTCTTTACAGCCCAGCCCACGTGGGGCTGTGGCCCTCAGTGTTCTTCCCTGCTTTTCAAAAGTCTGAGGAAACTCTCCTTTCCATATTGTAGTAAAGGTCAGAATGAGGAGAGGGAATTGGAACCTTTTCATTTATTTCCTCCCAAGGAATTGAAAGGTCAGTGATCAAAACGTTAGTTCACTGGTGTTTAAAAACTGCACCAAGGGCAAAGCTTTACGTGATGAAACTGGGGTCTAGAGAAGTGAAGGGATTGCTGAAGCTCATGTGATAAGCTGGAGCTTTCACTAGGAGTTCTGGGTTTGTTTGTTTTCCTCTTGGGGTGCTTTTCACTATTACTGTGCTAGTGAACAAGAAAATCCTTTCTGCAGTATGAGGAAACTGAATTGGAACCAATATTGATAAGCAGAGCTCTTTACAAGGCACTTTCACAAAACCATCCCCCTAATTTTGTGCAATAGGTGTTACTGTTATCATTTACAAATGAAACTGAAATTCTGAGGTGCTACTCGACCTGTCCAAAGTCATGGTACTCAAGTGAGTAGAAGAACCCAGATGGGTGTGTCTCCAAACACCCATTCCCCAATTATACATTATTCATTATGCTTGTGCAAAGTGAAAATTGTATGAGTATTTTGCTTAAAGTATACTTCCCCACCCTCATATCCCTCACCACCACCTGCCCCGTGCATTTTTTCTCTCAGTCCACCCAGCTTCTAATTTTCAAATCCTTGCTCCCCTGTTAAGCCTTCCTTGATCAGTACCTTCCTTTCAGATCCGTGGTATCCTGACTCTTTACCTCTCCTACACGCTCCTGACACTCAGAGAGCACGAGATGTGAGGCGTGCACTTGTAGATTTCTATTTTATCATCTGATGTTAAAACCCAATCCAGACTTCCCTGGCGGTCCAGTGATTAAGACTCCGCACTTCCAATGCAGGGGGCGTGGGTTCACTCTCTGGTCGGGGAACTAAGATCCCACATGCCAGGTGGTGTGGCCAAAACTAAAAAAAAAAAACCAATCCCTCATGAAGGCTAAGCCAACATTCATCTGCCTTGAAGCTTGTGTAGTCTGGGGAGTCCTCTCTAGGAAAGAAAAATAAAATTACGGAGCCTTGGAAGAAGCCCACGTAAGTGTGGGCACTAAAGCTCATGCTCCGTAGCCTCTTGGTAGGCTGTACCCAGGTAAGATACATCTCCCGTCTGGCTACACTTTGGTGAGTCCGCCTTGGACCAGAGGCTGAGCTTGGGGGCTTAGCCCACTAAACGCTCACAACACAGTCAAGAAGGTGTGACGTTTCCATTTTATAATTCAACATTTCTTGTTCATTGCTTTCAACTCAAGTCCGTGTTTCTTGGCCTCAGAGATCCAAGCTTTCTCTTTCTTGGCAGCATCTTCCATTGAACCCGACACCACCCTGAGCTCACAAATATTTTATGAATGAATGGATATTTGAACAGATGAAGGAATGAAGAGCACATGTTCAACAGCTACTCGTTGAATTTATAGTAGCAAGTTGAACGATTCTAACAATGACCATGTATTGAGTGTCTATTACGATCCAGTGGGAATTATTATCTCAAATTTATAGCTGAGAAAACCAAGGCTCTTAGAGGGAAGTTGCTTGCCCAGGGTCAGACAGGAAGTGACAGAACCAGATCCAATTAGCCCTAAAACCCAGTTCTTTCCACCTCACACTACATCTCAAAAGCCAGAACCAGGATGCTTCAATCGTCTGCCCTGGCTGCCCTGCTCATCGTGTCTGCCTCACCTCTCAGTGAGGACGTGAAAAGTGGTCCCTTCCTGCTTTCACTGGCTTCTCCTGACTCCTCTGTACCCATAGTCCCTTGGACATGCTGCGTCCACAAAACATACAAGTCACAAGGACATCAAGAGTGGGCAAGGGCTTCCCTGGTGGCGCAGTGGTTGAGAGTCTGCCTGCCGATGCAGGGGACGCGGGTTCGTGCCCCGGTCCGGGAAGATCCCACATGCCGCGGAGCGGCTGGGCCCGTGAGCCATGGCCGCTGAGCCTGCGCGTCCGGAGCCTGTGCTCCGCAACGGGAGAGGCCACAACAGTGAGAGGCCCACGTACCACAATAAACAAAACAAAACAAAAACAAAAACAAAACAAAACCAAAAAAGCGTAGGCAAAATTCTCGTAGTGGATCTGCAGTAGGAAGTAGAATGAAATAAAAGTTAGCTTGCAAACAGAGCAAGCCAGCCAAAGGGGTGCTGAGACTATAATTGTGAACCAGTGCCTGGGCCCCAGCAGAGGGCAGGAGACGAGCAAGATACTCCGGTACTTTCGCCTTGTGCTGCAGGCTGCCCTGCAGGTAAACCAGCACAAAGATGCCCTCTGTGGTCTCTGGACCAGCCAGACTCTGTGATCACAGGGGAATGTGAGGATGAACGCCAGATTCCCATCAGGTACTGGGAATGAGGAGATCTCTCCTGGGCAATTTTTCTGCGATGAGACTGGTGATGCTTTTCACAGGTTTCAAGGGCCTGGGGCAAAAGATGCTCCGATAACTCCGGAATGCGGTTCTCAAAGGCTTTCACCTCCAGCATTTCACTGAAGTCTCTCTCATCCTTGAGGGCTGGGAGGGAGGCAGTCCTAGTCATTCCCATTTCAGAGAGGGAAACTCCGGAAAGCCCAGAAGTTCACTGTATTTATTCTCTGTTTGGCTTAGCAGGGGACGGCCCCGAATGTAAAGAGTTTCTAGAAGACAAGGCAAAGTCCTGCCCCCTTCCTGCGAGTTCCGATTTCAGATTCCATTTGTCTTGAAGACCTACTGCCATGCTCTAGGCTCTGAGCTGGAGACTTCCTTCTGTGGTAACCTCCCTGGAGCCCCACGGTATCCTGGGAAAGCAGCAACATCGTCCTAGTTTAAAGATGATGAAACTGAGACTCAAGGGAAGTTAACGTACTTGCCGGAGCCATGACCCACCCCTTTAAGAAGCTCGTCTGCAGGACCGTCGCTTGGGAACCGTCTCTGGTTTTGGAAGAGTTGTGACCATAAAGAAAATTACTCTGATGACTGAGATGTGGGCAGATGACACCTGACCGAGTTGTTCTAGATCTGAAAGCCAAGGTTCAATGCCCCAAAGTTGCAAATGCTCTGTCGCTGAGCCTCGGGCCAAATCCATGTGACTAGAATCTGCTTTCTGTTTCCTTT
Organism: Neophocaena asiaeorientalis asiaeorientalis; assembly: GCF_003031525.2. NCBI lineage: Eukaryota > Metazoa > Chordata > Mammalia > Artiodactyla > Phocoenidae > Neophocaena > Neophocaena asiaeorientalis. Next base: position 4,033,270 of record NW_020176571.1, read on the forward strand.
GCCCGAGGTGAGGGAAATCTGCCCTTCTCCTCCCATGCGGTAATGCATACTTAACAAGTGTGCAATTACCATCACCAGTAAAGGCACTGACAGCATCTCAACTTCTGAACGTCAACCCAGCAACCCCTGCTCAGCCCTGCCACCTGGCCCTGGTCCAAGCTTCGGAGCTTTACCCATCAGAAACCTTAATGAAAACAGGAACCGGATCCCTAATGACCTAGCAGCTCACCCTGGCTCCTTTCTCGCCCCTTCTACCCTACACATGCCCTCCAGGCTCCGAAGGGAAGCTTTTCTCAACTCAGCAAAGGGCCACAAAGATTTCTGGCTTCTCTATTGCTCTGGTTTAGGGTTTAGCCTCTTAGAGCTGGAAGAGTTTTGTAAGTCCTTAGATTCACCCCCTCCCTCTGGGTTAGTCACACCCAGGGTTCCTGGCCACTCATTTTTTTGGGTCCGCATCTGGGCAGTCCTTGTGAATCCTTGAATCATATCCACCAGGCAGAGTCTAAGATTCTCACCATCCCGTACGAGCTAGAACCTTCAGCTGGTGACTTGGCAGCTCACATGTGCTACCTGCTTCTCAGAGGACCCAGGGTGTGTCGGGCTCCCTACCTCTTCCTGGCCTCCTCAGGGCACTCCCTCCTCCACGGTGTAACAGCACTAACAGTGTGCTCGGCACTTTCAACAATGTCCTGTAAGATTTTGTTAAATTCTCCTCAGTGCATGGGTTATTTTCCTAAATAAAATCTATTTGCATTAAGGAAGGGAGAATGTATCTTCTACTTTATCCTATTCCTACCCTGCCTAGCCTAGAGCCTAGCAAGTAGCAGTAATAAGAACAGAAACAAGTTACAAGTACCTGCTCTGTTCCAGACAATGCATTAGCTTATTTTATCTTGATAAGAACCATGCAATTAAATATTGTTACCATCTTAAAGACAAAGAACTAAGCATCAGATTCGATAGGGGATTTGCTCAGCCTTGTTCCAGGTCCTACAGCCTATAAATGATGGAATCGGTGTTCGAACTCAAGACACTCTGAAAAAAAGCTGTATTAGTCAGGCTAGGCCAAACTCTGCTGTGTAACAAACAAACCCTGCCATGTCAGCACCTACTGTATAATACACATAACAAATGTCTATTTCTCACCCAGGCAAGAGCTGCTGCAGATCTCAGTTTTTCTCCAGGGTTGTCTCCCTCCTTAAGGCAACTCTGCAGCCCTGTCTCTTTCCGTCTTGTTTCTGACACCCCAGCGTGCGAACTCCATATTCCCCTGTCTGAAGAAGACAGGACTGTAGGGTTTGCAGGAGCTTTACAGTGAGGCCTGGAGATCCCCTGATCAGATGTTCCATGAGTCACTCACATGCCCACCCTGACTTCTCTGTGTCCAGGAAACAGAAGAGCAGCTACGGGGAAGCCCTAGAATCTGCTCCAAGAGCTCATGTGTATTCCACCAGGCTCAGCTGACTCTAAAACCTAAGGTATAAAACAAGGTATTTTCTGATGGACATCACCACTAGGGCTGTCACTTGGGCACAAGAGTTTAGAGTGGCGAGGGGAAGTGTACGCAAAGCTGGACAGTGCGTGCGAAATGCTTTTTACACACACGTTCTTGTTCAGTCCCCGCAACAAACCTGCTTGATGGGGCTCTTTGTACTTTCACCCACTGTTCAGAGCAGCAAATCGAGCCTCCGCGTGATTAAATAACATTCCCACAGTTGCATGCAGGGATCTTCTGATTCCAAATCCCTGGACTTTTCCAGTACAATCATGCCTTATTTGTCCCACTCTCTTTTATTTTCTCAGTTGGGTTTCAGGTGCATTGAACTGCATTAATCATAATGCTTATTTCACGAAGCATCCTTAACATTGTTTCATGCATAATCCTATTTGTTTCATTATTATGTTTAATAATGTAACAAACTCCCAGAAACACACTACCCAACATACGGCTCTTCCTCCTGCCTCCCCCACATAATACAAACAAAATACTAAATTCTGAATGTATCATTTCCTAGCTTTCTTTTTTATATAATTTCATTTTATTTGGATGTATCTCTAAGTGGTTATTTTTTAAAATCATTTTTACTGTTATAAAAGGGCATAATTGTTGTAGGTGTATTTTGGGATTTACATTTGCAGTAAAAATGATGTCACTAAGCTCCATCCACATTGGGTGTCACAGAGGTTCATTCATTTGGAACATTGTATAATATCCCATTGTGTGAAAGCTTCATGCTTTAATCTATTCTCTTATCTCTGCTACCGTGAGCAATGCTGCCATGAAATGTTTTTTGATGTGTGTGAGAAGTTTATGTAACTAGGAATGGAATCACTGTGTCGTAGAGCATGTGAAGATCTTCCAAAGCGGGTGTAACAATTGACACACCCGTGAGCAATGAGAGCTGTGTGGACCTACATCCTCACCAACATTTGGTTAGACTTTTTCATTTGCCAGTTGAATGTCTGCATTTCTCTGATCACTAATGAGGTTGGGTTATCTCTTTGTTTACAGGCCGTATGTGCTTCCTCTTCTTTGAATGCCTGTTCACGCCTCTTGCCCATTTTTCCACTGGGTTGTTTATGCTTTGCTTACTGACTTGCAGAACTTCTTGACATATTCTTTAAGCAAATCTTTTGGTAACTTGTCTTTTTAAAGATTTTTTTATTGGAGTATAGTTGCTTTACAATGTTGTGTTAGTTTCTGCTGTACAGCAAAGTGAATCAGCTGTACGTATACATATTTCCCCTCCTTTTTGGATTTCCTCCCCATTTAGGTCACCACAGAGCACCGAGGAGAGTTCCCTGTGCTATACAGTAGTTTCTCATTAGTTATCTCTTTTATATATAGTAGTGTATATATGTCAATCCCAATCTCCCAATTCATCCCACCCCTTCCCTTTCCCCATACTTCCATATGTTTTTCCCCTACGTCTGTGTCTGTACTTCTGCTTTGCAAATAGGGTCATCTGTACCATTTTTCTAGATTCCACATATGTGCATTAATATGCGATATTTGTTTTTCTCTTTCTGACTTACTTCACTCTGTATGACAGTCTCTAGTTCCATCCACGTCTCTGCAAATAGCACAGTTTCATTCCTTCTTATGGCTGAGTAATGGTAACTTGTCTTTTCAGCTTCTTTAAGGTATCTTTTGATGCTCTTTGCTTTAATCTCTCTGAGGTTAGCACCTCAGAGAGATTCTGTGTGTTGAGAAACCTTTCCCTGCTCTAAAGCCTAACAGATATTCACCTATATTTTCTACTAAATTTAAAGTTTAAACTTTAAAATATTTGTTTTCTTTTTGACAGTTAAGTCAATCTGGAGTCGTTCTTTTCATGTGGTGTGAGATAGGGATCAAATTTCCTCTTTTCCCACATGGATAAACATTTTTTCAGCTTCATTTACTGAAGAGTTCCTCCTTTCCCCTCAATCAGCCACATTGCCTCTGTCACAGTCAAAGTCTCAAAGATGCAGCGTCTATGTCTATGTTCTCTATTCTATCCCATGAGTCAATGTGTCTACCCTTGTGGTACCACCGCAGTGTCAATTACTCAAGCAGTGTGAGATTGGCCTCTCCTGGCTCTGCTTTCCCTAATGTTGTCAAAGACTGCATCTCTCTCTAGAACCTTCCAGTCCAAACAAATTTCCTTTTCTCCCTAATCTACTCAGCCACAGTCTAAGACTCACGACACCAGAAGAGCCTCTATACACAGAAGGAGTTGGTAGGTCAAGACCTTGATCTCACAGGGCATCACTCCTGGGCACTCTTGTCTGGCTCACCCTACAGTGAACTCTGTCTAGACAACCACGAAAACCCCTATTACCTGTGGAACTCCTTGCGGTATCCCAGCTAGGCAGAGCCCCCATCTCCAGCTTTGCTAAAACCCAGGGAAACAAGTGTGATGACAAGAGGAAAACTCCGCAGCCTCTGCTTCGTGGATGGGTGGGTCCTGCTACCTAACATTTGATCCAGCCTAAATGAAAGACACTGTAATTTCAAAGTTTCTTTTGGTTCTTGGGGTACCTAAGAGTGGAATATCTGGGGCTTAGGGAAACTCCTCAAAGGAATTTTCAGATGTTCAAAGGAGATCTCAGAGCTCACTGCGATGTCAAGGTTAGATGCGAAATTGCTTTGTGAGCTGATAAACAGACATTTTGAAGTTACGCAGGATTGGGACGCAGTAAGAGAGGAGATAGGTGCAGAGAAGGGATCCCCAGCCACCTGGACGGAACATGGAACTAAGTAGGGGCATGGCCAGAGAAAAATATTACTTCTCGGGGAAGGGCCAAGAAGTTTCTAGAAGCAGCGGTGTCTGACTTTCCATACGTAGTTTTTTCCCACCCTGTTCCACCCAGCCAGCTATTCCCGACCCTTGGGAAAGTTTGCTAAGCACAATAGCTTTGTTTTAATGTTGCTTTGGGAGAAGGAGAATGGGCTGTAGCCTGAATTTCAGACAAGAGAGGAGTGAGGAAGTACAGCTGCCCCAGCACAGGGGTGGGGAAAGGGGAACAAAAGGTAAGTGAGAATCAAGAATTTCATAAGGGCAAGAATTAGAAGGCGAATATGACCATGAGAATATAAATCCCCAAGCAGAATCCTGGGAAATACTGGGGAGGGCTCTGGGCTTCCCATTGTCCTGGAATAGATGCTCAGTCTGTATTATTTGGATATTAAGGCAAAAAAGACCAGAGGATGTGGATTCACTTAGTGATGCACGGACAGAGGGGCTGCCAGGGATGGGATGGTCTTGAAAACTTATGGGGCTTCTTTAAGTCTGGTCAGAGCCCCTCATTTCACACTTTCTTTGTGGAAGGAGCAGAGACGGCTAAGTGGGCAACCCCAGAAGCTGAAGGATTAACTTCCCAGAGTTGAAAGACAAAAATCCATCCCTGAGGGGCTCCTATATCCAAACCACAGACCCGTCTCTGAGCAGGGGCCAGCCAGAGTCAGATGTCGGCTGAGATCTTTCTTTCTCCCTCCTTCCCTATTGCCCACAGGTGTGATGGCCAGAGAACTTCTCTCCAGTCATCTGAGGGTAGGCTGCTCCAAGCAAGCCTGGATGAAGGAAGAAGTAGCACTGAGTCAGGGAGCCTCTAGCCATGCATCACTGATAACTGAATCAATCTCTCTCTCTCCCCCCACCTCCATATGTTTTCCTATTGTGGTAAAATATACATGTTAACCATTAAAAAAAAATTTTTTTTTTTGGCTGTGCCACGCAGCATGCAGGACCTCAGTTCCCCAACCAGGGATCGAACCCGTGCCCCCTGCAGTGGAACTGCAGAGTCCTAACCACTGGACCACCAGGGAAGTCCCCATTTTAACCATTTGAAGTGTATAGTCCAATGGCATTAATTACATTCACCATGTTGGGTAACCATCCCCACTATCCAGCTCCAAAACTTTTTCATTACTCCAAATGGAAACTCGACCCATTAAACAACAGATCCCCATAAGAAATTCACAGACAGACAGTGGATCTCCGCGCATCCCTCCTAGCCCCCTGGTTACCTCTAATCCACCTCCCGTCGTTAGGAATCTGCTCTCGGTGCTTCATATAAGTGAAATCATGCAGCGTTTGCCCTTTTCTGTACGTCCGAATTTACTTTAGCACGATGCGTTCAAAACCCATCCACGTCGTAGTGCGTGTCATAACTTCATTCTTTTTTTTTAATTGAAGTGTAGACGATTTACACGGTTTTTTGTGGCTGGATAATAGCCAATTCTATGGATAGAACACATGTTGTTTATCCATTCTCTCTTGAGGTAGACTTGAATTGTTTCCTCTTTGGCTCTTGTGAATAAGGCTGCTCTCCGTATCTGTTTGAGTCCTTGCTTTCAGTTCCTCTGGGTATATATATATATCCCTAGGAGTGGAATTGCTGGATTCCGTGGTAACTTTATGTTTAGCTCTTTGAGGGACCACTAAATTGTTTTCCATAGCAGCTAGACACGTGCACGTGATGCCAGCAAAACGCACAAGTGTTCCAGTAGCTCCACATCCTCTCCGTCATTTGCTAGTTTCCTTTTTTTTTTTTTTTTTATAATAGCCACCCTAATGGGTAGGAAGTAGTATCTCATGGTGGTTTTGATTTACATTTCCCTAATGACTAATGATGTTGAGCCTCTCTTGATGTGTTTATTGGCCATTTGTATAACTTCTTTAGAGAGATGTCTGTTCAAACCCTTTGCCCAATTTTAAATTGGGTTGTTTGGGGTATTTTGTTGTTGAGTTTCAGGAGTTCTTTATATATTGGTATATTAACCCCTTATCAGATATATGATTGGCAAATACTCGCTCCCATTCTGTGGGTTGTCTTTTCACTTTCAAATTTTTAAATTTTGGTGGAGTTCCTCTTTCTGTCCCAAGGGCAATGAAGAGTTGATGGTAGACACCCCCGCCCCCACCCCAGGAGTTTCGTGTGGGGTCTTCAACCTGAGGAGGGAGAGGGAGCTCCAAGGATCTCCTAAGAACAGAGCTGAAAAGCTCCTGGGATACTAGCCCTGTTTCTGAGAAAGACATAGCATGCATCTGAATGCCAGAAATCCCGTCGTAGAGTCCAGTCCTGGCAGCTACAGAGAAGACCGTCACAGGAGCCCTTGCCTGGGAGCAGCCTGGCCCCCATCGTCAGTGTTCTCAGGGCTGTTCCTTCTTACAGCTGGGTCTCCCCACTCTGCCTGCCTCTGTCCTGCTGACCCTCTGTCTGCTCCAGCCTCAGCGCTAGAAGGCCAAGGGGAAGAGCAGGGAACAGGCAGGGTGAGAAAGCCTTCAGAGGACGTGAGGTGAGTCCCCGCTGCGGTCCAGGAGAAGGCCAGCGGCAGAAGTTGGAAACTCTGGTTCTGGTTCTGGCTCTTTCTCTCTCTTTCTTTTGCGGTATGTGGGCCTCTCACTGCCGTGGCCTCTCCCGCCGCGGAGCACAGGCTCCGGACGCGCAGGCTCAGCGGCCATGGCTCACGGGCGCAGCCGCTCCGCGGCACGTGGGATCCTCCCGGACCGGGGCACGAACCCGCGTCCCCTGCATCGGCAGGCGGACTCTCAGCCACTGCGCCACCAGGGATAGCCCCCCCTGTACTGTTCTTGACCTCAGCTTCCTCATCTGAAAAATGGAGAACGGCATCAGTTAAGATAATGCTAGCTACTGGAGCACCAGCTCTCAGTTCCTTAAGGCAGGAGAAGTTTCGCATTCACTTAAAGTGCACCTGGAACTGGGGCTGCGGAGCACCTCCACGCATCATTCAGGGACCCAGGCTGACTCAACATGGCTTCCAAGGATGCCTGGCTACCGACACGCAGCTGCCAGACAGGGGAAGAGAGGATGGAGGGAGGATTCATGGGGTGCATCTACGGACCAGGTCTGTAAGTCACTCTGACGCATTCAGCACAGACATCTCACCACCAGGTGGACTGGGAAATAGATGAGCTGTGTTCCCAGGAGCCATGGGAAGCAGGCAAAGCCCCTGCTCTGATGGGGCTCACCTTCTAAGGCCTCACTTCTCAGAGTGTGGTCCATGGACACGACCATCAGCATTTCCTGGGAATATAGAAATGCAGAATCTCCACACCTGAAACTAATAGGATATTGCAAATCAAATGTACTTTAATTTTTTTAAATGCTAATTCCAAAAAAAAAAAAAAAAAGAACCTAGAAACGAAGAATCTCAGACCCCAACCTGGATATATTAATACTCAATCAGAATGTGCATTTTTAACAAGGGCCATGGGTGGTTTGTGCCCACATTTCAGGTTCTAGAGAAGTGTCTTAATGAGGTGAAAAGAGGATGTTGGTCCAGCACTCCGGTTACTTAGTTAGCAAGGGCCAGACTGAATCCTGCCTCTTCCACTTGCTAGCTGCATCACTTTGGCCAGTTACTTAATTAAGTCTCCGCTATTCCGAGGGGAGTAATGACGGTCCTTACCTCTCAGGGTTATTGGGATTATCAAATGAGACAATCGACGTGAAGTTCTCATCACAGCACCTGGTATATAGTTTGTGCTCCATCGGTGTTAACAAGTACTAACCTTATTATGGCTGTTAATTTTCCTCCACTGTTGATCCTTCTACTTTCCCTAAACCAGCCCCAGCACAGGGATGGCAAATACATGGCAAGCATCTCACTAGTTTATTCTCCAGTGTCCAAGACAGACTTGCTAATCCATCAAGACACTTTCTCCCAGAGCCCAGACTCACCTGAGAGTCTGTCTCACACAGGGCTCCAGGCAACTGTTCCTAACTGAAGGAGGTATGCAAGGGAAAAACAATTTCCCATCTCTGGTTGACTTGGGCAACCCCAAAGACCAAATCTCCCCTTTAATCAACGGCATTGGTATTCTTAGTAGTGACAGGTATCAGGACAAAGAAAGGGCAGAGGGAAAAGACCAGCTGGAAGAGGCCAGCCTTGGAGACCATGAGAACAGAGGGATCAGGGGAGGGAGCTGTTCTGAGGCAGATGCTCAACTGGGGGCATGGTAAATCTTAGCCATCTCAAGATACTTAAATGGAAATATCAGAAGGAAGTTGAAGACACACAGTTGGATTTAGGAGGAACATCTGAGTTGGAGACAAAGATCTGGTCACCGTCTGCAGCAGACGCTGTTGATGACCCAACAACAATTTCCCCCTTCCTTTTAGCTAACTGCACCCCACTTTTGTTCACATGTGGAGCGGTCATGCTTGCAGAGGAGGCTGGACCCCAGCGCCGTGGGTGAACCTGGATTAGCCCAATACAATCCTAGGGAATTCCATTCCCCTAATCTGTGTTTAAGAGTGGGAATGTAATATGATTCTGGACAATGAAATGCAAGGGGATGTCTGCAAGGAGGATTCTGGAAAATTCTAGGAGTCATCTCTTTTTTCAAAAAGAGAGCAAAGAGAATCTTCCCTTCGCCTGCCTCTAGATGTGGCTCTGTGCGGAGCCATGGCCTGAAGCTCGGCAGCCCTTTTGTGACCATGAGGGGAAAAGCCTAAGGGCAAAAATCAACGTGCTAAGGGTAGCAGAGCAGCATGATGGAAAGAAAGGGGGTGTCTGATGATACTGAGCCATCAAATTATCCAACTCCAGAAACAAGCGCAGGACTCCTCGCTGTGTGATGATAAATGTCCTCTTTACTTAAGCCCCTTGAGTCAAGGTCTCCGTTCCTTGCTCTGCTAAGTATTTCAACCAATGCACCATCTATGCAGAGAAATAGCTACATGACAAAGGCAACAATAACGCCAACAAAGTGTGCAGGGAGGAAAAAAGCAAAGGGGAGGCCAATGGTTAAGGAGTAAGAGAGGGAAAGGAAGAGCAAGGAGACAGAGGAAGGGCACTGTTGGGGGCGGGAGAGAATTAGAGCCCCTGTGTCTTGCAAGTTCACGGAATGGAAGATTCCAGAAAAAATACGCAGACGTGGAATGAAATGCATACAGAAATCAATGACAGTAGAAGAAGGCAGAAGGCGATGGGAAGAGTGGGAGGGAATCACTCTTTGTTGGTTGACTATCTACCTGTGTGATTGACAGCTACCCTATGGTGGCCGGGATGACCCCAGTGTCCAAGACTTGGGAAGCTTTGACCCTCAAGATGAGAAAGAAGCGTCCCTCTGCAGATATGGAAGCCACATGTCCAGGGCCTCCAGGACAGAGGCTTTACAGAATGCTGTCCATTGTCAGACCGGGGCCCTGCCACCTGGTCCTGACCTATCTTCTGTAGGCAGAACACGATACACAGAGCTGTGTCTATCAGCTGTACCTCCAGGGAAGTCACTTTGTTGCTTTCTTGTTACCACGCAGGCAGCTCCCCGGTGCCCTCCTCCCTCCCCGCTTGGCTCCTGTGCTTTGCTGCCTTTGATCACAGGGGTCCCTCTACCGTGGTGTTCTTCCTCCCCATCCCATCTCTACTTGTTAAAGCATCTCTTCCTGTCCTTCAAGACTGCCACCTCCTCCAGGAAGCCCTCCCGCTTTCCCCCAGGTAGAAGTTATCTCTGGCATGTAAATGCTCCCATTGCACTTGGCTTGAACCTCTATCCTTCCAAGCTCGAGGCGGGAAGTATTTGGGGACATCTGTGGTCTGCTGGGAGACAAAAACACAGATCCAGAAGGAAATTCACTTGTACAAATAAAGGCAAGGCCTGCACACAGTCTGTCCCATGTGTGAGCAGAGGGTGGGTGCAGCAGGTGCAGAAGTGACCCACCCCCTCCACCCACCTACAGAATCTCCCCTCCCCGTTCCCTTCCCAGATGACCTCCAGGGCAGAATGACCTTGGCAAAGCAGGATGTGCCCCCCTCGCCTTCCCCACCTACATAGGGTAAGTGACCTCACCGGCCCCCAGATAAATGTCCACTTTCTTTGGGGCCATCTCACTCGGTGGCCCTCCCCGCTGCTTGGCCTCTCTCATCCTCAGCCGCCTTCTCTGCTGGGCTCCAGGCCCAACGTCTAGCCACTCTCTTTCTCTTTATCTTCCTTCTCCTTTATCTGGCATTGTTTCTTTCTCTGCCCACCTCTGTCAGACGCTGGCCTTGTCCTTCCTCACCCCTCTTCCTCACTCCCTCGGCCTCCCAGACTGAAAGGAAGATCCTTTAAGGAAAGCAGATCGGCTCCTGGCACACCAGAGGACCTGGGAAACAGACCCAAAGGACATGAGGCTTTGGGGTCTGAAACCAACCGGCAGAAACTTACACATGTTCATCAGACCTTGGAGTAAAACCACTGGTCAGAGTCCCGGAAGCCGGGGCCAGAAATGCAAACTGTGGCCTCGCTAGCATCTTAAACGGTGGCCTAAATGGCTTTGATTATGCGCCCCGGTCAGTTTTTTAAATTGAGCGGTGCCTTCAATATATGCATACCTACCTACTTCTAAGTCCTACATTAAATGAAATCGTCAATTGTGGCAAAGAATGCTAGTGGTCTCCCGTTAACCATTTTCCATTCTTCTACGGTATTGAAACCCCTAAATTTTAGCTGGACACATAGCCATCCACAATGAAGACTGTACTTTCCATGCCCGAGAAGTTTAGGCTTAGCCATTTGGATGAAGTTCTGGCCAATGGAACTGGAGGGCAGGGGACGGCTAAATTCGGGACCCTGCCCCCCTACCCCCCACTTCCCACAGGCTGCCCCCGGAGCATGGACTTGGTAACAAGCCATCCTGGACTTTGTGGAGAAGAAGGATAAGATCTAGCAAAGGCGAGGCAACAGAGGAGGAGCCTGGAACTCTGGACAGCCTGGTGGAGCACGGACCTCTTACCAGCCTGGGCCATCTGCCTCTGGACACTTCCACTTAACCTGAGTCCTGCTGTCGTGCACCTGAACCTACTATGTTGTCCTTTTATAATAACGTTGTGTACATCATTTTACGTACACAAATGTACACTATGAGAAGGAAGATAATTTTGACTAACTTTTATTTTTATTTATTATTATTATTGGCTGCTTTTGGTCTTCGTTGCTGTGCGTGGGCTTCTCATTGCGGTGGCTTCTCTTGTTGCAGAGCCCAGGCTCTAGGCGCGCGGGCTTCAGTAGTTGTGGCTCACGGGTCCTAGAGTACAGGCTCAGAAGTTGTGGCACACGGGGCATGTGGCATCTTCCCGGACCAGGGCTTGAACCCATGTCCCCTGCATTGGCAGGCGGATTCTTAACCACTGCGCCACCAGGAAAGTTCCGAACTTTCTATTTTAGAAAAAGTTTAGACTTACAGAAAATTTGTAAAGACAGTTCACAGAGTTCCCACGTACCCCTATTAGTTAGCTTCTCCTATTACTAACACCTTCCGTAGTAATGGGATTTACGAACAAATACTGATACACGATTACTTTCAAGCCCTTGCTTTACAATGGTATTTTCTGTTGTTGCTATTGGTTATACCGTGTAGCACGCGGAATCTTCGTTCCCCGACCAGGGATTGAACCCGCTCCACCTGCAGTGGAAGTGTGGAGTCCTAACCACTGGACCGCCAGGGAAGTCCCACAATAGTATTTTTTAAAATAAATAGAAGTTTACCATTTTCTTCCTGACCCACACATCTGGCACACCCCTGTGTCTGGGTGCCCCAGCAGGGGGACCATTGTCTAGGCCATCCCCTCTGAGTCCCCTCACTAGTCACATAGCTCAGGAATAAGGCCCTGAGAGGGGACACCAGGTGGAGAGAGGCCAAGAGTGTGAGTACTGAACACATGCTGGAAAATGGGGTGATCAGCGGCACGAAGGATCAGTCCCGGAAGCGTCTTGGAAGTTGGGTTTGGCGGGGGGTGACAGGGACTGATGGAGAGAAGGGTCTGGCATTTCCAAAGCAGAGACCAGCCCAAGTGCAGACTGACCCCAGGGGTGGCAGGAGCAGAGGCAGAGGGGGTGGTAGTGAGGTAGAATCTGGTTTGCATAAGGAACGTGGCCTGCGCAGCAGTGCAGAGCTGGGCTGAGTCAGGGAGGTGGGTGATGGACTCCTGCCCTGGGTCTCGGGTACTTTCCTTCTCCAAGAGCCTTTCTGTATTTTTTTGAACCCAAGGCTCTGTCTGTTCTGCTGAACTCTGTGTGTCCTGGTTCCCCATTGAGACAGTGGGGTTTTCCTTGACCCTTGGGAGTCCATGTATCCGGAGGGCGGCCACAATCTTGGAGAAAAATCACAGCAAAACCCCCCTTTTCAGGACAGGCCATGAGATAAGAGCCATTGGCAGAATCAAGGCCTTTTCTGGCACATATATAAGGAATGTACCCATGGCATACACTACACACCCCTTACTGATGGCTTCTGTTCAAATTCCGATTCCCAGGTTTTCTGTGACTGTGCAGGGAAGAGGCCGGTGGACTGGGGGAGGTCAGGAAGCAGGGATCCTGGGGTCCCCTGCATCCGGAGAGAAATGAGCCCATGGACTTGTGCCCGGTGGCCCAGCACCCTGGCCTTCAGCTAGGACTGGGTTATAGAAACAGGCACAGAACAAGGCCACAGATAGTCACAGGTGGAAGGAACGTAGGACACACGATATTGTACTGAAACGACTTCTTTCTCTGTCTAGCCTGTGCGCATCCCTGAGGATGGGCCTGGGTCCCTTCCTTCTGCATTTCCACGTCCAGCTCAGGGCCCGGTGTGCGATGCGTGTGCTGAATGAGTTGTCCATGCAAACACACTAATCTTGGTCACAACAGAACCAACAGGGGCTTGGGTAGCCTGAGCTTTGGGTCCTATTATTCTTTTCACCGCACCAAGTTACCGAATTGCTCCTGGACCTCGGTCTGGCTGCGTCTTGGCTCTGCCGGCCACTGTGCTCCTGCACCCCAAGTACGACCACACCAGCTCCTCTGTGGTTCACCCGGGCCGATGTGCTTACAGAGCTCACAGAGAGCGCTGTGGCCACAGGGCCGTTGCACAGCCGGCCGGTTAGCTTCAACCAGGCTGAACCCCTGGCTCTAGCAGGCTTCTTAGAGAAAAGAAGGTGCACACGGGGACAGACAGTGTTGCTTAAGCCCTTGACACTCAGTGGGGCTATAGTACCCGGAGGATAAAAGCCAAAATCTTTAGGGTAGAATTAGTGTCCTCCATAGTCTTTATGGAGCCCCCGTCTCTCCAATAGCGACTTCCACACTCTCACTCTAATCCTCACTCTAACCACCCACCTCCCCAAACATCCACGGCTCGGTCATTTAATATTTGCCATTCCTCACACTCAGCGTTTCTTGTCCCCAGACCGTGGCTCAAATCCTGCTGGGAGTGCCACGCCCGTCTCTCCCTACCAAAATCCCACTGTCCTCCAAATTCTGAATCAAATCCCTCCTCCTCTCAGCTTTCCCGATTCCCTGCCCACCTGCTGGGGTGGGGAGTCTCCCCATCCTCTACATTCCCAGGGCCCCATTCATCCCCCAGTGCTACAGTTAGTTTTATATGTGCGTTCAGCCAGAGACTCTGAGCTGTGGGGAGTATGGATGCTGGGACCTTTGTTTCCTGTCTCTTTCACCCTCATCTCTACACCGAACCCAGGAGATGCTCTTGGTATATCCTATGCTGAGGGTGGGGGAGAGTGGCCAGCAGACTCGTCTCTGTGTTGGAAAGGCAGAGCTTCCTTATTTGTCCACACTCTGAATCAGACCATCACAAATGGGCCATCTCCCCTTTAAGCTAGGAGAGGCCATTACTGTGTGCAGGAGGCAATGTTGGATCCTGGGGACCATGAGATCAAGCAGCGATGATGTGAATCGTCCTGACCCATGGCCGGAGGATCAGACCCAGGGGGAGAAGGCTGCTTGGAACCCGGCTAGAGGAAGTGGCCAGTCCCACCCTTGGGAAAGATCACCCATATTGCCAAATGGGCAGGGGGACTGAGTTACGGTTTCCCAGGAGGCTCAATGGACCCAGAAGAGAAGCGGAAGCCAGGCCAGAGATCGTTGCGAACCCACCCGGCCCCTCTTCCTATCCCATGGCTCTGCTCTCTTGTCCACTAGAGACGGGCAGGAGTGACAGCCTAAGGAAGAGACCTTGGGCAAGAGGGTCTCCCCTTTCTGGAATCTCCTTCAATACCCTTGTGAAGATGGGCTCCAAATCTGCCACCCGAAATTTTATTTTTAACCTGGAACAAAGCATAGAGAGTTAGCATCCTTTGTAAACGTGTCCACCCGGCACAAACACGTGGTTTGTCAAATGAATGTTTAAAACTGCTTCCTCTTTGGAAGGGTCTCCCCACAGCAGGTCATGAGGATTCTTGTTATGTCAGCAGTTCTGTCGGGCAGGGTTTGGGGCACCACCTCCCCTCACCCCCCGTCTACCTCCTCCCTCCTCAGAAGCTCTCCAGAGAAGCACCCCGTGGCCCTCAGAAAGTCACGGGGCTCAGAGCATTGGCACAGCTAGCTCCCAGCAGTGGCTTTATCCCAGCATCCTTCATGCCACCCCCTCCCCCACTTCCTCTGTGCCTCCCCACCACACATGCCATTGGGATCCTCACATGGAAGGTTCTTTGCAGCTCCATGGGTTCCGCAAGCAGCTGCTACTCCCCTCATCTCCTGAGTGCCAGTGATCTTCACCCGATGCAGCCATGACCCTTGGACGTGGAACCAGAATCACCAAACTCACCTTCCTCTTATCCTTCCAAGGAGGGTGGGGTGGACGGGCTTCTGCGAAGCACCCGGGCTACCCAGCGCCCACCCACCAAGCAACGCTCTGCCAAGAGCAAGGAAACAGCCTGGGATTACACTCTCCCTGCTTCCCTGAGAAGAGGCAGCTCACTGCCTGTGGACCACACCAGCTTTCCTGCTATCACCCGTCATCTGTCAGATCAGAGCCCTAGAGCATCCCCACTAGCCTAAGGGAGCCTAAGGAAGAACTGGCTACAATAATACAAAGTCATGAAGGATCTCAAACCCACTCTGCCGGGCTCTGGAGAACTAGGTGATTCTTTCCTTGCAGCTGACTTTCCTGAATCTATAGAATATTAAAATGTGTGGTACTCAGCTCTACCATCCGGGGGGTACCCCATGGAGGGGACTTTCCAGTTTTTTCCGTGGACAAAAATGTACTCCCTCTCTCTCTCTCTCTCTCTCCCTCCCACCTCTATCTGACCGCCCCCCACCCCAGCCAAGCAGGAACCTCCCAGTGTCCCAGTGACTGGTGTCACAAAGCAGGCCATGAGATGGAGGTCACAGAAACATTTGCCTGAGGTGTGACCGGTGCCCCTCAGGGCTCTGGGCTTGCACGGTCACCCCTCTGGACACAGTTTTACCTTCCTAGACACTGAGTAGCAGTTTTTAGATTCTGGCCTGTGACGTCAACTGGTCTCTCATAAAACGGTCCATGTCCCTTCTGCAGGACACAACATTTTAAGACTGATTTAAATAGCACATAACATGGCTTTTAAAACCAAAATGTACAGTAGTGTCTACCTGGGGCCACTGAGCCAAGGTCGTTGGCTTCACTGGCCCAAGGAGTCCCCAGTACTTGTTTCAGTCCCTCCGCTGGCCAATTGCACCCCAGCCCTACTCCCCCCCCGGGGTCCTGGGGGGATGGCTTTGCTTCTCTGGGCCTCAGGTTATTCATCCTGGAAAGGAGCAGGATGGGCCAGTTTTCCCTCCAGAAGGAAAACTCAGTAATGATAAGAGGAATAATGATGCCAGGTCTATCGTGTGCTTGCTGTGTACTCTCCATCTCTTTCCTTTAATACACACACACACGCCTGTATAACTCTAGTTGGTAAAGGGCTTCACCCTCAACACTCTTCCCCATCACTCACCTCATTTAAGTTTCACAAACAGTCGATTTTGCCCCCAAGCCCATCCACACCGGCATCCCCACCCCTGCCGTTAGTGGTTCAGCCCCTCCTGGCGTTTTCCTGAAGACGTCCCATCTCCGCTGCGGTTCGCCCAGCCCGCAATCCCACAGCTTCCAGACAGAGCCCAGACCTTTGGGGAAGCTTAGAACGCCCTGCGCACAGGCTGCCAAGTAGGCGCCACGGCGTTTATTATTGCGAGTAATTGTCCTGTTATCCTGCCTTTTTTACAGATGAGGAAACGGAGGCTCCGAGAGGTAAAGGCTGTTGCACGTGCGGCTGGTCAGGGGTGCAGCCGTGAGCGGAAGCCAACTCTTGCTGGCTCCAAAGCTGTCCCCTTGCCCGCCGCTTCTCACTCCCCTCAGTCACTTACACTCCCTGGAGGCGTCATGATGTTTAAAGCCTCTGGTCTCTTACAGGATGTTCTTTCGGGCTAGTGCGATACTCACACGTCTGCCCAGGAAACTCCTATTATGCTCCACTTTCTTGCTCCGGCTCTGTGAAATCTCCCCAGACCTCTTTCCGGACGTAGCATCCCCTCCTCTGGTTAATGCTCTCCCTTTCATCCCTCTGTTACTCCATCCATCTCATCACACAGTCATCATTTTTTTTTTTAATTTAAAAAAAAATTTTTGTCCGTTCCACATGGCACGGGGGATCTTAGTTCCCCGACCAGGGATCGAACCCGCGCCCCGTGCATTGGAAACGTGGAGTCCTAACCACTAGACCTCCGGGGAAGTCCCACACAGCCGTCATTGGACCACCTGTCAGCCTCCTCTCTGCCTCTGTGAGCATTTGAGGGTGGGGACCAGGTTTTGTTTGTCATTGGACCCCTAGCCCCAGTGAGTACGTGAGCTCACACATACTGAACAGTTTTCCAAGTGCTAAGTGCTTTACATGGACTGTCTTACTGAACTTTCCCAATGACCCTGGAAGATATCATCTTCTCCCTTTTACAGATGAGGAAATTGAAAGTGAGGGAGCGGTGGCACCTGCCAGATTTTAATCGTTGAAATTTATGGTTGCGGAGGTACCCCGGGGATTCGTCCTGAAGCTGGGTTTCGCCATACATTGTTTTCACTTTACACATTGTGTGTTTGGGGGTGGGTATGGCAATGACGAGGACTGACGCCCTCCCTGGGTGCCACTTCTAGAGGGAATCAGCCATGTGCCCAAGGTCACATGGCTGGGAAGTAGCAGAGTCAGGATTTGAACCCTGGTTAGGAGGTCGGAGGACCCCTGAGATGGGTGCCGGGGGCCGTTTAGTCCGAGGTCACTAGGTAATGAGGCATTAGTGTGGAGTTTACAAGAAGAAACCCAAAGGACTCAATTTTTTCTAGCTTATAGGTTAATAGGGGAAATAAGTCATTAAAACGTACATAGTGACACATACAAAAAGGACACACCCAGCAGGTACACAAAAATAGCAACTGCACCATTGTAAAGCAATTATACCCCAATAAAGATGTTTAAAAAAAAAAAAAAAAAAAAAATAGCAAAGAAATCTGAGTGTGGAGCTGAGCTGCTATGGGGTGAGGCGAGCGTAGTGAGTGGCTTGGTTTCTGCGTAAAAGGGCGTATGAATCAAAGTTTTCAAGAGGAAGAGGAGACGGGCTGTCCTGCAGCGCTGGCCCTACCTACCCTGTGGGTTCCGGCTTCCTCACCCACGCAGATGGGGCTTAGAGCCAGTGGTCTCAAGAACCCTCCCAGCCGTGCTCATTTATGATTCTGGTTTTGTTTTCAAAGCAGAGAAAATACTGAACACATACAGCACTCAGACTCTCCTCAATTCCTGTGATTTTTAAAAGATTTCTTGGAGAACAGCCGCTCAGACGTTTCCATGTGGGTCGTCTGTCTTGAGACTTGTCTGTGGCCAGGTCTCATAAGGTGAGATGCACGTTGAGGAAGGGGAAGTAGGATTGAGGGCATGGGTCTAGGGGGGATCTTTGTACACCAGGAGCAGCACGTGAGTCCGTGGTCTTTTCGGGAGATTCTAGCCAAGCAACAAGCATCTTCCACTGGAGGACACGCAGCCAAGACAGGCAGGCTGGACTCAGTCCCCCATCTGGTCTCGATGGGCAGTGCACACCTGGAGAGTACCCAGACCTCTCCAGCATCCCACACACAGGCTCTCCAAGCCCCACCCTGCCCCCACTCAGAGCGCCCCTCCCCGCCCCGCTACCATTTGGCTGTGCTGGGAGCAGGCAGCAGTGCCCAGGCCTGGCAGGGCTGGCACAGGAAGGGCTCCGACCCCACCCCACCCAGCTCTCTACCCTCCAGCTGTCGCTCCCCCTCCAAGCCCACCATTTGGCAGGTGCGGCCAACTCCCACCCCAGTCTGGTCCAGCAGGCACGGCTTAAGTTTCCACAGAAGCTCTGCCTTTCCTGGGGTTTGGAGCAGCCCGGCAAGCAGGGAGGTGGGTGTTTTCACCAGCCACGGTTCCAAATGCTGCTGGCTTCAGCACCCCCTCTCCTCCCACGGCTTCTGGCAGGGCACGGTCACTGCCACGACAGGGCCCTGGCAAATCCTGGCAGGAGAGGGTGGGTGGCCTATTGTTTGTTTCTATTCCTCGCCCGTTGCTCTCTGAAACCCAGAATAGCAACCATCACACTTAAGGGTCACTTTCAACCTCGTAAAGGACTTTCTAAATTTTATTCCACTTGATCCCCATGAGTTCCCCAGGATAATTCAGATAAACCCCTTTTGGCCAAAGGAGAAGCAGAGACCAGAGCGGGGTGAAATGACTTGCCCAAGGTCTCACGGCTGGTTCGCTGGCATGGAAGCCGTGGAGCCTTCCCCAGGCCACGTTGCCACTGCCACACCCTTTCCAGGTGGCACGACATACTCCCAGAGGTCACGGTGAAAATTTCTTTGCACTTTTCACAGCCTCCCTTTTGCATGAAAGAACCTGGAGGTGTAGGGAGCTCTTGCGGGGCAGCGGTGGGAAAGGACGTCACTCTTGGGCAGCCTCACCACGTCTGGGCACCAGAACCCACCCTCCGTTTTCTCCCCAACTTGCTGGAGACATGTGCTTTGTGATCAATTCTGTATCCTGGGCAAATCTTTTGATCGACATGAAAAGCCCCAAGGAAAGATGCTCTGTCTGTGTTTTTCCATAGGAGTAATGTAAGCTTCAGAGAGTAAAGGAAATTAGAAAACTTGGGAAGGAGGAGGGCAGAGGAGGAAGAGATGTGCACGCGTGTGGCTGCAGACAGGAGTTTCTGGGGTTTGCTCCATACGTGCCCACCTCTTGGAAGTTTCTCGTGTGGTGGACTTATTAACTTGACCCCGCCTGGCTTGAGAAGAGAACCCTCCAAAGGCAAGAGGCTCATTCCTGAATCCACAGGACCAAAGTCGTGGGTCTAGCCCACCCCTAACCTCCCCCAGTGGTGAGTCTGAACCCTGCTCTTACAAGTTTCCAGAGAAGGAGGTACCTTGATCAATTCCCAGGTCTCTAGGCGCTACTTAGAGTCTAACCTAAATCCTTCCTGCTGCAGTTTAAAAAGACCTTCGGATCTCTGCAGAGGAGAGAGCAGGCAGGGTGCCAACAGGCAGGAAATGAAATATGAGGCTGGTCATTTCCCTCTTTTCTTTCCTCTCCACTCCCCTCCTCCTTGCCCACCCCCCCACTACCCTCACCCTGGGGGCTGCTTGTCATATGTTTCCACCATGATGAGCAGCTCCCGTGTGGACAGTTCCTTTATGTGTTATAGATTTTTGCTGGAGCCTTCGGGCTTCTCCTTGCAGCCCTGACAAGGGAAATCCCATAATGAAGGATTTCACAGAGCTCGCGGGCTGAGAGAGGCTTTTCTTTCCATCTGTCATCTTACTTCACGCCCTGACCTTTCTGTTCCCATGCAGGGCGGTACCAGGAAGAAGCTTGGGCTGGGGAGTGAATGTCTGGGTTGGGCAGCGGACTGGGCAGTAAGTGAACCAAAGCAAGTAAGCTGGGGTCGGATGACCTTGAAAGGGTGCATTAAGGACCAGAGCACATCCTTCAGGGGTGTGAATGGAGGAGGGTGGGGTGAGGAGAAGGGTTTAGAGAAAGGAGAGAGGCTCTGGTGAGAAGGAGGTCCTCCGTAGAAGTGGGACCACGGAACAGACTAGGAGCCCCTGGCCAGACACCCAGGGAAGCCACTTTTGCCAAAGAAGCCAAGGCTTTGGGCTCCCCCAAGTCTGGGTTTAAATGCTGGCTCCACCCCTTGCTTGCTAGGACCTTGGGCCAGTCTGTTAACTTCCCCAAGGTTTATTTTCCTCATTTGAAAGTCAGGGGTGGGGACTCAAGACATCACTGGCAGATGGAAGAGGCCACTGTCCGGCGCTCAGCCTGGCCCCTGCAGGCGGGCAGCGTGTAAGCAAGGATGCTGGGCACGCTTTGGGGGAGGATGGAACCTCAACACCTCCACCTGGAAGATCATAGAAACCAGAAACCCCAGCCATGGCCTCTGTGCAGACAGAATACCCAAAACCCACCCCCTTCAACGGGGCCTCGGCCCCGGACAAGCAGCGGTGGGAAAGCAGCTCAGGGCTTTGATGACAGCGAAAAGGCCACCTTCCAACCAACTTTCCCATGTCGGGTCCAGACGGAGGCTGAAAAAAACCCCAGTCTCCAAGGCTCCACCACCAAATACCCGCCCGGCCCTCTGCTTTGCAAAGGCCAAAGCCTTCGAGATGCACAAGGATTGTGATTGTCTGCAATGCTGGTAACATTTCATCTTTCCAAGGACCTTGTTCATTTATCAGGGTTCTTAAAACCCTTTTGTTCCTAAGCTCGTGGTGAGCACAGAAAACATTCTATCTAATATCAGAGCACAGCTGTTCCCTGACAGACAGACTTGGGGAGAAAACCCTTAAAAAAAAAAGAAGGGGGGGTTATCCCATCAGGGACAGAAACATGGGAGAAGCAGCTGGAGCAGCGGCTGCCTGACAAGGATACGTTGTGGGGGGACCTTTGAGAAAGTCGCCCCCAGCGACAGTGGGCCCCCGGGCTCTCAGCACCGAGACAGAGGCCAGGTCCCAAGCCGGGGCTCCACCTCCCGTAGGGTTCCTGGCAGTCGCACCCAAGGACCCAGCCAGGGCCCCTAAACATGTTTGAAGTAGGTGTGGAGTCTTGAGTAACATCTTCTTAAGGGCCAGTGTGGCTGGAAAAAAAAAAAAAAAAAAAAAAAAAAAAAAAAAAAAAAAAAAAAAAAAAAAAAAAAAAAAAAAAAAAAAAAAAAAAAAAAAAAGCCTAGTGGAAAACTCTGTCCATCCAAGGCCACAGACAACCAGGAAATATTTTCTAAAAAGGGCTTTGATTGCTCCTGAAAGCCCAAGACAGAGTAAGCAGGACCAGGCCAAGGCGGGGACGCTGTGACCTTAGCCATTGGCCGGGGGAGGTGGGACAGGTCCAGAGTCTAGGATTTATTTTCAGCTCTTAATGATTTAGTCGGAAGTCGTATAAAATTTCATGAATTCGGACAAAAGAAAAATCACATCCGCACTGATGAAATGTCTGAAGAGTCGAAATTGCCTTAAATGGCATTTTATTTCATAAGTCAAAGCCATATTCTAAAAAGGAAAAATGATGAAGTTAATCAAGGTGACTTTTCAACACTGAAAATTACAGTTGCCTTGTAATCAATACTAGTATATTACAGGTGGTGTAATATATCAGTATACTACAGAGTTTAAATGCTGGTGCTGGGTGACCTTGAGGAAATGTCTCAGCCCCTCTGTGCCTGGGATTCCTCAGTGGAATGAGAACGAAGGCACCTACTTCACAGGCTTCCTGTGAAGGTTACAGGAGCTTCTCTAAAAGAAAAAAGTGTCTCCAAGAGGGTGAGAATCTCTTGAGCCTCTCCTTTTAAAAGGAGAGGCTAGAATTTTAATGAGTTGGAGGTTATCATGGTGCTTTGTTGTTTTCAGGAAACAGGTGGTCTCTGCTGGACCACTAATTGGATCCCATAACATCTCCCGACATGAAGGTCATGGGTCAAAGAAGCTTAGGAAGTAAAAAGGCATAGATAACTGTGATCTATAATTATCATAAAGTATTTTTCTCATGTAATTTATTCCCTCTCAGTCAGCAAACATCCTCATGCAAGAACTTTGAATGAGCAGCTAATCATTCTGCCTGATACCTGCAACCCAACCTTCCGCTGGATCCTTATTCTAACAAATCAATTGCAAAAGAGTGACAGACAGACAATCGGGGAAATTGGATATTAAGGACTTATCGTTCATTGTTTTTAGTTGTGCTCACTGTATTGTAGATATATATGTATGTATGAGAGGGTTCTTCTATGGGTACACTTGGAGTGTTTACAGATGAAATTGCGTGATATTTGGATTTCCTTTAAAATCACCTGTGCAGCAGGGGAATCTGGGGCTAGGTGTACATAAAAGAAGATCGGCCATATGTTAATAATTGTAGAAGCTGGGTGAGAGCACATGGGAGTTATTTATATTATATTCTCTACCTTTATGTTTGAAAAATTTCCATGAAAACAGGAAAAAGCAATACCAAAAATACCCAGAAGGGGATCAATGATTAAGCATCCATGACAGCAGCTGAGGACCAGGTAGAGAGTCCTAACCAGGGACGGTCGGGTAGTTGGGATGCAAAGAAGGCGCCCAGTAATGGGAGAAAGCTGGAAACTGGATGGCCTGCCGCAGACAAAGCCTTGAGGTGCCACCAAGTCACTTAATTTCTCCAGGTCGCTGTGTCATCTCCTTTAAACGGAGGAGATAAGACTCAAGTGCCCTTTTTAGCTTGAATGTGATATGATTTTTGAGGATTTCAAAATCAAGTACACTTCACCAGATTTTCTGAATGCAACAGACAGCTCTCACTTTCAAGTGAATGAAGCCATTTAAAATGTGTCCGAATTGCTCTCAGTTTAAAGATGCACGGTGGGAGAGTGTCTAGCTCAGCAAGAAATCTTTTGGTAAAGTGTGTACCTTCTTCCCCAATTTATTGGCTTCTGATGTACTTGTTACAGTAAAAGGTCCATTGGCCAAAGCCCACAGAGTTTAGAGAAGTTCTTCCAAACTCCATTTCTGGCAGCTGAAGGATAATTTTTTTTTTTTTTTTTTTTTTTTT
>NW_020176571.1:4056743-4078912 GCF_003031525.2 Neophocaena asiaeorientalis asiaeorientalis
TTTTTTGCCGTACGCGGGCCTCTCACTGCTGTGGCCTCTCTCGTTGTGGAGCACAGACTCCGGATGCGCAGGCTCAGTGGCCATGGCTCACGGGCCCAGCCGCTCCACGGCATGTGGGATCCTCCCTGACCCGGGGCACGAACCCGTGTCCCCTGCATCGGCAGGCGGACTCCCAACCACTGCGCCACCAGGGAAGCCCCTGAAGGATAATTTGAAAAAAAATCCTTTAGGTTTCAATTCTTGTTACAAAAAACCTCTCAAAGCCAGGCTTTCCTAGCTTAGCCAGCACGGAGAAACAAATGCCTCCTTCTTGGTGATCTTGGCGAGAGGCTTCTTCTGGCTCGAGGTCACCACCAGGCACCAGGTCTGACTGCCCAGGACAGAGAGGGTAGAGACCAAGTCCAGTCTACATGGATGCCCGGGCATCTTCTGGAAGGTGAATTTTCAACATCAATCCTGTAGGAGCCAGTTTTGTCATATGTCCTCCTACAAGTGGAGGACAGAAGAAAAGGACAGCAGTTAACAAAATGTTTTGGATTTTGGCTGTGTCACTCAGTCAACTGATGTGCGCCGTCTTCCTGAAAGCCTCACGTTTCTCTTTGCTAGTATAGACTGCTCACCCGCAGCACTTCTGATGCCAAATCTGTGGGTTTTGTCCCCCAACCAACCAACTCTCCAACTCTCTAGACACCAACTGGGTGTCTGACAGTTCGATACAACTCTGACTGTGACCACCTAGACTTAGCGCACACCCCGAAGATGAAGGGCTCAGCCAACAAGGCTTCCCCACCTCAGATGCCGGTCACAAGTCCCAGGTTGCCACTGGGACTCCTGACCAATCGGCCATAAATTCAGGGGATCCCACGACCCCCTCCTCGGGTTGGATCATTGCTAGAACAGCTCACAGAACTCAGGAACAGTTTACTTGCTATTACCGGTTTATTATAAAGGATAGTATGAAGGATACAAATGGACAGCCAGAAGAAGAGGTACAGAGGGTGAGGTCTGGAAGGAACCCAGGCACAGGACCTTCTGTCCCCTTGGAGCTGAGATGCACCACCTTCCCAGGCGTGATTGATTACATCATCGGCCACTGGTGATGAACTCAGTCTCCAGCCCCCTCCCCTCCCAGGAGGTAGGGGGATGGGACACAAAGTTCCAACCCTCTAACCATGACCTTGGTCTTCTTGGTGACCAGCCTCCATCCTGAAGCTCTTGAGGGACACACCAAGAGTGGCCTCATCGGAACAAAAGACACTCTTATCACTCAGGAAATTCCAAAAGAGTTAGGAGCTCTGTGTCACCAATCAGGGACAGAGACCAAATACATATGTTTTTATTGTGTCACGGTCACCTTGAAGACTTGGAATAAAATTTTCTAGGACTCTGCCTGCAAACCTCTCACTTCTCCCAAGAAGTACCTGGTTTTTGTCTAGCAAGGGCTCAACGCTATTTTCTCCTCTCAAAAGCACCCGAACTCATGGATTACCGGAAAAGCAGACTAGATACGTCTTTGAACAACCAATTAGCCAATGTTTCTTGAGCAACTACTCCGCAGAGGCACTCACTAGGAGCTATAGGAGGTACCAAGAAGGTCCTTGATGTGGTTTTGTTGAGGACAAGTTGGAGGCACCTCCCAGACTCTCATGCCTGACTGGGGTTTCAACACTGTGGTCCAGGGCCAGCTGGCTCCTTAGCTGCCAAGGACTGGGGCCTCGGGTTCCTCCTCTGTAATACGGCAATAATAACACCGACTCGTAGGGTTGTTGGAAGGATTAAATGAGATAATCCCTGGACATAGTGCCTGGTACATGCTAGGTGCTCTGTTAACTGTCTTGTGAGCCTCTGAGAGATGCATTCGTGCAAGAAGCTGCTACGGCCAGGAGACACTGTACCAGAGAGGCAGCAAGACATAAGTGCCCAAGGCCAGCTGGATGGTAGGGAGGGTACGTTTGCTGTAAGAATGGGGTTTCTCAGGAGAGAGGTCCCGGGACTGACTAGGCTGGCTTCCAGAGTATCTGAGGCTTTTATCACCGGAACGTCTGGTCTGAACCTCAGCCCACTGGGGACCCCTGCTCTGAATGAACGTGGACTGGCCTGGACCTCAGAGTACCTAGGCTTTATACCCCTGGAACAGAACTGTGCATTCTACGGGTTGGTCAGGAAGGGCTTCATGGAGGAGGTGCCCGTGCAGCCAAGGCTTCAAAGATGGGTAGGGTTTCAGAAGGCAGAGACACTGAAGAGGTCAGCTTCAGGGTGGCCCATGTCCTCTCTCTAGAGGCCCCTCCTCTGGGCAAGGTCCCGTGGCCACCCTCTGCCAGGGTTGCCAGGTTGAATTCCTCTTTCTCCCTGAAATCCCACTGGTGCTGCCCGAACAGAAACCTACTTTTTCTTGGCTGGCTCTTGGGAGAGCTGCTCCCTACGTCCCCTCGTCCACAGAACAGCCCTTCTCAGATCTGAAGGCTGAGGTCGTGCCAGCCCTTCCCCCAGGCTTTCTCTTCTCCCGAGGACCATGTTCTACTGGTCTCCTCGAAGCCACGACTCGTTTTGGTGCGCTGCCCAGCTCAGGGGTGCCAACCCGCCAGTGGGCTTTGAGGTCTTCCCTGGCAAAACCCCAGGCCTGTGGCTGCTGTCTCATCACCCTCCCCACCGCCCTCCATCTCCAGAGCTGCAGGGGCTTGGCCATCCCTGGCACGCCTTCGCAGTGCAGCTCAGAGACTCTATTCTCAGAACCCTGGCATCCCACCCCCGGCCCTCGCAGAAGATTTCAAGGGAAAAACGAAACCCAAACTGAGGAATGTCTTCCTGTTTCATCACAAAATATAAGCTGTGAAGCATAATCTCAGCTCTGCCACTTACCAGCAGGGTGAGCCTGGGCAAATGACATACCCGTTCTGTGCCTCAGTTTCCCCATCTGTTAAACAGGGATAATAGCGCCCCTCACGGTGTTGCTGTGGGGACTGAAGGAGTTGCTATAAAAGAAGTATTTGAGCGGTGTCTTGTGCGGGGTGAAGGCCCTATTAGTATACAGTCTGGTTGTGACCGTGTGGTTAAGGGAGCAGAGAACTGCATCAGGCATCCCTGGAGACATCACTTAACCTCTCTGAGCCCCTGTTTCTTCATCTTCTTTTTTTTTGCGGTACGTGGGCCTCTCACTGCTGTGGCCTCTCCCGTTGCGGAGCACAGGCTCCGGACGCGCAGGCTCAGCGGCCATGGTGCACGGGCCCAGCCGCTCTGCGGCATGTGGGATCTTCCCGGACCGGGGCACGAACCCGCATCCCCTGCATCGGCAGGCGGACTCTCAACCACTG
This sequence comes from Neophocaena asiaeorientalis asiaeorientalis, assembly GCF_003031525.2. NCBI lineage: Eukaryota > Metazoa > Chordata > Mammalia > Artiodactyla > Phocoenidae > Neophocaena > Neophocaena asiaeorientalis. The sequence continues at coordinate 4,060,055 of NW_020176571.1, forward strand.
CGCCACCAGGGAAGCCCTCTTCATCTTCTTAAAATGAGGATAATCACAGCACCTACTTCATTTGACTGTTGGAGGACCAAAGAGATGCTGCCCGCTAATGGTTTTATGTTAGCACCATAATTGACATGTAGTGAGTCAGATAAAGGTTTATAGCATGAAAACAAAACGAAGAAGAATCTTGAAGGAAAGAAAAAAAGAAAGGATGATCAACACTGGCTAGAAAAGTAATAACCAAACTCAAGAGAGATGTAAAAAATGCCTGCAACTCAGCCCCCCTCCTCCCCCAAGGGAGTGGCCTCATCCCCTACATCCTTACATCCCCTCGCTGGGCTGAGCCAGGGGTCTTGATGTAAAACCAGGGTTCAATGAACAGCATGTTTAAGCATGTCTGCCCAACGCCCAGGAAACCAGGGGAGTAAAAAGAATCCTTCGAAGGATTTTCCTGTACCTGGTCAACACACAGACCTCTATCTGGGACAGTGGCTGCTGTGGGTGCCACAGAGTGTGTGGACCCGCCACATGGCTTTGAGTACCGTGGTCAGGAACCCGGGCTTTGCTTTTGAAAGACTGTGGTTCAAGTCCATGATTCTGTCAGTTACTGGTTAAGGAATTTGGGTACATTTCTTCCTCCTTTCTAGCCTCAGTTTCCACCTTCCTAAAGTGGGAATTATGAAAAGTACCTCACCATGGAGCAGCGAGAAGTAAATGAATTTTTCCTAAGATGGCCAGCACACCGTCTGGTAGATGTTAAGTGCTTAATGAATTTCGGGCCATTATTATCCACTCTGGATTTCTCAAACCCCTGAAGGTGGCAGGGCATTCCATTCAGGAAGTATTTTTGGGGAAAATCTGCTCTCTTCTTGATTTTTCTGCTTGGGGGTCAGGAGAAGAAATGTGTGGCCATGGCCCTAACCCCCGGAATGCTTCTGTACAGTGCCAGCATCACTGACGTGTGCGCCCATGCTGCTTCAGGGTCACGGTCCCCCTCTGGCTGCAACTGTCATTTCCATCACTATCAACACAGCTCCTTCTGCAGAGATGTGAACACGCTGACGTTTCTTCTGGCCGATGGCTTCTCTCTGGCCTGTGATTGGTACCCCCGAGATTCCACTGCGGTCCAGGCATGCCAGCTATGTCAGCGTGACTCCAGCTGTGTGTGTCTGACATCCACATGGCCCCGTAGAAGGCAGGCTCCGGCAGAAGGTTATTTGGAACGCTGCTGAATGTTTGATGGCTGTCAGGTTATCGTTTGGGGGTTAGGCCATTAAAGTCACATCTAATGTTTTACGGAACAAAGGAGATAAACTGCCTGTTGAAATTCATGGGGCATGGAGAGAATTTTTACGGATGCAGACACAGCAGCAGCTAAAAGTAAGAGGGTTTTTTTTCCCCCCCCAAAACTCTGTAGTTTCAGGACTTCCCTGGTGGCGCAGTGGATAAGACTCCGTGCTCCCAGCACAGGGGGCCCGGGTTTGATCCCTGGTCAGAGAACTAGATCCCACATGCATGCCGCAACTAAGAGTTCGCATACCACAACTAAGGAGCCGGTGAGCCACAACTAAGGAGCTCGCAAACCACAACTAAGACCCGGTGCAACCAAATAAATAAATATTTTTAAAAAACAACAACTTTGTAGTTTGTCTTCCACATGGCTATTTCACTTGAATTCAAAGCAGAGACAACCCCCCAAAGTGAAGCAGAGAGATGCCGCAGTAACAGATTCACTAAAACTGGGGCTGCGGGGTCACTTAGAAAGAATGTGGACCCATCTGTCTGGTTCCCATCATCGCATCAGAGAGCGTCTGCTCTGTCCTTACACTCTCTGCCCAGCCTTCAGCATGCATCTTGAACAAAACTCCTTTTCCGGCAAACTGAAATCCCTCCTGGGTGCCTTTTAGTCCATGCCTGTGACATCCTTCTATCCCTGAGCTGCCCGGAGGTGGCCTGTGCTCGTGTGCTCCGGCCACAGCAGCCAGTTCTTGGCCCTCTGAGAAAGCGGGCACTTCGTCACGTTAGTTCCTGGGCTATGTCTCCTTTGCTCAAAGCATCCTTCCCCTCCATCCCCACCGTGATTCATCCAACCAAATGGCCTAATGAAGAATCCAACCAAATGGTAGGCACATTTTAAGACCATGATAGGAAGATGGGCAGACCAAGCATCAGAGCCTTCCCATCCTCCACGACTGGACTCAAGTGCCGCCTCCTCCACGCAGCCTTCCCAGGCATCCACTCAACTGAGCCCCTCAGTCTCCCTCTTCCTGCACTTGCATAACACTGAGGGGATTCCTATCTGCCTCACTCTTATATTAAAGGGAAAGCTATGTGTGTACATGTCTGCTCCCCTATAGACTGTGAGGTCATATTCTCTATCTTGGACCTCCTCTGAGGTCACAAAATCAAGACCTCAATATTTTTCTCCTCCCATGGACACCTGAATGCACGAGGAAGCAGAGAACGAGGATGCTTAATGGCACGTTATTTATAAAAGCAAAAACAGTGGTGAGGGAGGACGCCCAAATGCCCACTAATTGTAGGAAGTGGTTAAACTACGATACATTGTAACTATTAAAATCACTCTGTACTTACAATGAATGAAGCAGATCTATACCAGCTGGCATAGAAAGACTCCAAGAGATTACTGTTAACGAAAAAAAATCAAGTTACAGAACAATATGTTTGTCATAATCCTACTTAGATTTTTCAATTCTGATGCTCAAAAAACGAAAACCGGGCTTCCCTGGTGGCGCAGTGGTTGGGGGTCCGACTGCCGATGCAGGGGACGCGGGTTCGTGCCCCGGTCCGGGAAGATCCCACATGCCGCGGAGCGGCTGGGCCCGTGAGCCATGGCCGCTGAGCCTGCTGGTCCGGAGCCTGTGCTCCGCAACGGGAGAGGCCACAGCGGTGAGAGGCCCGCGTACCGCAAGAAAAAAAGAGAAAGGAAACCAAAAAGTAAAGATCTCTCTGATGTGACTGGGAAGGTGGTGGGTTATCTAAAAATGTTAGGAAGGTGAGAAATCATTAAAAGATGAATTATACACACCTAAACATTTATTTGAAGTGAATGTACCTTTATTTACAAATCTCTTGATGTCCATTCAAAGCCGATTTTTTAGCATGGGTCTGATGATGGAGTTCTCCCTCATCTTTCCTGGGCAAGCCACACCCATAAAGCACTGTCTACGATTGCTAGTTTCATTTTCTGTGAAGTGGAATGAGAACTTAAAGACACGGATGCAGTCATTTGAGTGCAGGTCCCTAAATTATGGTACGTAGAAGCTGCGTGTCCTATACAAGTTGAATAAGCTCTGTAAGCCTCCGTTTCTCATTTGTAACACAGGGCATGGTAATAGTAACCGTCGGTAACCGAGAAGAAAAAAGATGATTCCGTGTTCAACGCCTTGTGCTCAATAAGGTTTAGCTAATCTATGAAGCATTTTACTTTCGTATGATCTTAGCAAAGTAGGAAGACAAAGCAGCGGCAGGGGACCACCCTCTTTGGGACTCTGGCCACCTTCTCGTTCTGCCTCAATGATACTGATGAACCTAGGGGCAGGTCAGGAATAAAGACGCAGACGTAGAGAACGGACTTGAGGACACGGGGAGGGGGAAGGGGAAGCTGGGACGAAGGGAGAGAGTAGCGTGGACATATATACACTACCAAATGTAAAACAGATAGCTAGTGGGAAGCAGCCGCATAGCACGGGGAGATCAGCTCGGTGCTTTGTGACCACCTAGAGGGGTGGGGTAGGGAGGGTGGGAGGGAGGCTCAAGAGGGAGGGGATATGGGGATATATGTATACATATAGCTGATTCACCTTGTTATACAGCAGAAACTAACACAACATTGTAAAGCAATTATACTCCAATAAAGATGTGGAAAAGGAAAAAAAAAAAAAGATACTCAAAATGCATAGTTACCAGGGGGGAATGAGGATCTGTGACATGAGGCACAGATGATATGCCAGAACCGTGCCAGGTAGCACGGCAACATAGAGCTTGGGGAAGTTAGTCTCTGCTCCAAAGGACATGACAGTCTAATGACAAAGTGTTGTATATACACGGGAAGGTAATAATAATAAGTATCGGTTAGGATATTTTCAGTTGCAAATGATAAAATAAACCTAGCAAAGTAGCTGAAATACTAAATTTTTTAATTGGCTCAAGCAATGGAAAATTCCAGAGGTCGGAGGGACTTCAGGAGATACTTAATCAGGCCTGCAGCTCCAGTTCTCTTTGATTTTTCTCAGCTCTGCTTTACTCTCTGTGTCAGCTTTGTTCTCAGGCCGGCTTCCTGCTAGTAAAACGAAACGGCTCTAGCAACTCCAGGCCTCACATTTGAGGCCACATTGTCAAACTTCAGTCCTGAAGGTCGCTCTGGCCTAGTCAAGTTCGTGTACCCAAGTCTAACTCAATCACTCTGGCAAGATGGATGGGATTATGCCCATCAGTTTGGGCCAATCAGGGCTTACCCCTAGAGCTGGTGACGGAATCAATTCACATTCATCCTCACAGCAACCCTAGGAAGTAAGTGCTACTAGCATCTCTAGTTTGTAATTGAGGAAATCGAGGCCCACAGAGGTTAAGTAATCTTCCCAAGGTTGCACGGCTTGTAAGTAGTAGCGTAGGGATTCTGATTTTGGCCCTCTGACTCCAGACCTCGCATTCATAGCCACTAAGCCATAGGGTCTCCCAAGGCATAAGTCCCAAGGCGGTGCCTGATGTGTACTTCAGACAACACTTGCTGGGTAGATTGACGGGAATAAGCAGCTGGCCAGGCTGAGCTGGTGGAGGAGGCAGGGCTTGAGCAAGGTATTAAGCAAGGGTGGGAAAATTAGATCAAGTAAACTGTCACAGACAGGAATCATTTATACCAGGGATAACAAAGGCAGTGGGGTCAGACAGCTGCCAGGTTTGCCATTTACATACAAGTTGAGTGACCTTTTCTAAATTATTCGACTTCTCCGAGCCCACGGGTAAAATAAGAAGCCACCAGAGTGAATCGAAGGTCCATGGGGAGAATCTACAGAGAGAAGAGGGCAGAGAATACAGTCCTGGAAACCCTGAAAGGGACCAGTAAGAGCCCAGCCAAATCCTACGGAAAATGGAAAGCCTGTCAGGAGGCTAGAGTAGGACATCACAACTCATGGACTCACTGTAGAGAGAAGTCTACAGCAACTGTTCTACAGCAATCCTACCACTGCCAGCTAGGAAACAGGAAGGAGGGGGATCAAGATGAACCCTCAGGAACTATTACATGAGAACACCCTAATAGCTCCTCACAGTCACGCAACTCTGGAGCTTGATGGGACAACAGACAACATATAGCATAACCTGATTATCTTACAGATAAGAAAGGAACACATCTGAACACATACATGAGGCTTGTAGATAAAGTGCCTAGTACAGGGCCCGGTAAACAGTAGGTGCTCAATAGACAGTATTTCTTATTAGTTTTTGAAGAGACTTATCCAACGTATCAGAAATTGGTTAGTGACCAAAAGAGATAAGAATCCATATCTTTTAATACCCAGTACAGTTCCTTCCATTACTCTTAGCGTTCTTCTTCTATGGCACATTCAAGATGAAGGATGCCAGGTACTGCTAAAAGAAGGGCGAAGAAAGAAGAGTTATTTAGCCTCTCTCTCACCCAAAGCCGGCAACCCTCCTCAGTACCAAAGTGGGGGAAACTATCATGGAAGGAAAATGTTGGAATAAGTACTAGGCAAGGGGTTTGTAAACCAAGATTATGCCATTAACCAGCTCAGTGATATAACCAGCTTGAGCCCCAGCTTACTCATCTATAAAATTAGAGACTTGGAAAAAAAATAATCTGTTTCCTCCCAACCCTGAAATTCTGTGAAAGTAGGTTCTGCTCTTGCAGTTGTTCTACACTGCAGTAGATTTCTTTATAAAGTGAACATAATTGAGTTCTAGGGAAATTGTTATAAGGCAAAGCCACATAAAAATTGAAAGTGAGAAAAGACGTGAGAGTTGGCTTCAAATATTTGGAGCACTCTCTAGTCACAAAGGAGTTAGACTTACTTCGTGAGGCTCCAGAGGGCAGAAATAAGTACATGGAGTAAAAGTAACAGAGGCAGTTTCCTGCTCAACATAAAACAGATCTTTTTTCATGTATTTTGGGGGCTCATTTATTAGAGGCATATAATGTCTATAATTGTTAGGTCTTCCAGATGAATTAACCCTTTTGTCGGTTGTTCTTTTTGTCTCTAGTAGCAATTTTTGTCTTAAAGTCTGTTTTGTCTGGTGTTAGTATAGCCACTTTAGCTCTCTTTTGGTTAGTGTTTGCATGATAAATATTTTTTCATCTTTTTACTTTAAATTTATTTATGTCTTTGAATCTAAAGTTTGTCTCTTGTAGATAGCATATAGATGGATCATGTTTTCTTTATCCTGCCAAACAGTTCCTTTTGATTGAACTGTTTAGTTCATTTACATTTAATGTAATTACTGTAAGGTAGAACTGACACCTGCCATTTTGCTCTTTGTTTTTTATATCTATTATGCCATTTTTGTGCTTCTATTTTCCATTGACGGATTCTTTTGTGTTGAATAGTATTATCAGGTGTGTCATTTAAATTCTCTTATTGTTTCATTTCCTTTTTTTAAAAAAAAAAATTATTTTCTTGGTGGGTGTCCTGGGATTACAGTTAGCATCTTAATATGCAAAAATTTTACTCCAGTACAGCACTGTTCCCTCTCACTCCTTTGTGCTATTATTGTCATACAAATTACATCTTTAAACACTATAAGCCTACTGATAAAGTTTTATAATTATTGCTTACTGCAATTGGTTTTTAAATTAGATAGGGGAAGAAAACTGTTACCAAAAAAGAAACTACATCTATATTGCCTTTTACATTTACCTCTGTAGTTACATTTACTTTTTATTTTGTACTTTTTATTTGTGTGGATTTGACTTACTATCTAGTGTCCTTTCACTTACACCACAAGAACTCCCTTTAGTGTCTCTTGTAAAGAAAGTCTGTTAGCAACAAACTCACAGTTTTTGCTTATTTGAAAACATCTTAATTGCTCCTTCATTTTTGAAGGATAATTTTATCAGATACAGAATTCCTGGTTGACAGTCTTTTGCTTCCAGCACTTTGAACGTGTCATCCTACTGCCTTCTGGGCTACGTGGTTTCTGATGAGAAGTCAGTTGTTAAAATTATTGAGAATCCTTGGATGTGATGAGTTGCTCTTTTCTTGCTATTTTCAAGATTCTCTCTGTCTTTTGAAAGTTTGACTAATATGTGTATAAATGTGACTATCCTTGAGTTTAATTAGAATTTGAGCTTTTTGAATGTGTAGAGTACTGTTTTAAAATAAATTTGGGGAGTTTTCAGCCATTATGTCTTCAAATATTCTTCTATGTCTTTCTCTCTCCCATCTCCTTCTGGAGCTCTCCTTGCATGTATGTTGGTATGCTTGATGGTGTCCACAGGTCTCTGAGACTGTTCATTTTTCATCATTTTTTTCCTTTCTGTTTCTCAGACTGAAAAATCTCCATTGGTTTATCTTCAAATTGGCCGATCCTCTCTTCTGCTAGTTCATATCTGCTGTTGAGCCCCCTGCCAGTGAAATTTTCATTTAGTCATTATATTTTTCAAATCCACAATTTATGTTTTATTCTTTTTAATAATTTGTCTCTTTATTGATATTCTCTGTTTCTTTCTTTCTTTTTTTTTTGGCCATTCCGCATGGCACGCAGGATCTTAATTCCCCAACCAGGGATCAAACCCGTGCCCCCTGCAGTGGAAGCGTGGAGTCTTAACCACTGGACTGCCAGGGAAGTCCCAATATTCTCTACTTCTTATACTTTATTCAGAGATGGTTTCCTTTACTGCTTTGAACATATTTCTATTTAAATAACAGATTTAAAGTGTTTGTGTAGAAAGTATAAGATCTGGCCTGCCTCAGGGATGATTTCTATTCACTGCTCTTTTTCCCTGTGTTTAGGCCATACCTGTCTGTTTTTCTGTGTGTCTCATAATTTTTTATTGAAAACTAGATGTTTTAAATAATATAAGGTGGCGACCCTGCAAATCAGATTCACACACACACACAGAGCAGCATTTGTTGTTTTTATTCCTGTTGTTATTGCTGTTGCTTGTTTACTTAGTGCCTTTTGTGAGCTAATTCCATAAAGTCTGTATTCTTGGTCATGTATAACCACTGAAGTCTCTGTTTCGTTTGCTTCATGGTCAGCTAATGATTACATAGAGATTTCCTTAAATGCCTTGAGCCAGTAATGTCTCCTAGACTTTGCCAAGAGATCCAGCATGTGTGTGTCTGTGTGTGTGTGTGTGTGTGTGTGTGTGTGTGTGTGTGTGTGTGTGTGTTGGGGGTGGGGGCGTGTCTTCAGCAAGTGGCAGACAGTTTAAAACTCTTAACAATCACTTTCTGTCTGCACAGAGGCTCAAGGTCCACTGGTAGTGAGTAATTAGGGCCTGCTCAGGTCTTTCCTGTGTACACGCAAAGCCATGCACATGCACGTGACCTTCTAGATTCCCAAGAATATGCCAGAGCTGTTCAAAGCCCATATGGACAGCACATTTCCCAGTGTTTCCTTTTACTTCTCTTAGTCGCTTCTTGTTAGCCCAATGGATATCACCACCTCAGGTAGATGAAATGCTAAACAATTGCCGCTCATTGTTTTGGGCAAACACACTGGGGATAGGGCTGCTCACAGAGAGCAGCCTCTGAGTCACATCAAATAATGACAAGCTTGAGAAAGAAGCTTTTCCAGAGAACTGATAGATAAGTCAAATAATGACATTTCTCTGCCCTTAAAAAGGCAGAGAAGTTTGGAAAGGTGATAGGACAGAAGGAAAACCTACTTGGAGAGGCAAAAGTAACAGGCAGTGGTGGTCTGGTAAAAAGCAAGGCAGCCAGTCCAAAAGTTCAAAGTAGGGAAAATCATTAAAACAGAAACGATGAACAATAAGAAGTGTCTAAAGCCATTCAGAAAACAGAATCCATTTGTGAGTCACAATAAAATACTGACAGAAGAAACGAGAAGAATGGGTAAATTGTAACAATATAGTTTACATGAAAATAATCCACGCAAAGTCTTAACTTCTTTAGTTTCAGAAGTGAGGGGTGCTATGTTAGTCCCAGACTGCCACTGACAGGCTGTATGATTATGGGTGTAAATGAGATGCTGTTCCTTAGTTTTCTAAGGAAGAACTGGAGTTTGTTTTCTAAGCTTTAATAATTTCATACAACCTTCCAGATTTTTAGAACCCGTATCTATATATCACTTCTTCAACTTACTTAATTTTTAAAAAATGGATTCTTTTTTTAAACTTAAATACCATTATAATATTTGTGAAACTATGAGTTCGATATGTTGCATTTTTTTCTGATACTCATTAAAATAAACTTCAAAGCATTTAAATACAAATGCTCCTCCATGTACCAACTACCTCACTTTGATAAATAATGGATTCGATGTGTAAGGTTCTTTCCACTTCTATGACCGTGTAGTTGCGCTTTCCCTTGTCCCTTGCATAGGTTGGAAGATTACCTCTGAGTACATGTCTCTCTGAGGACGAGGTAATAGGAAGTCGAGAATTAACTGGTTTGAGATTAAACCATGTTGGCAGAAGCCACTGAGTAACTGGCTAATAGTGGTGTAAACGGTGGGTAGAGACACCCCAGAGCCATGATCTGGTACAGAAATGTCCATACTTTCATAGAGTGTATGAAATGCATTAATAATTCCATGGACTCCTAGAGCTGCACTGATTCTGAGAGTAGAGTTTAACAAGAATAATAGCTCCACTTATCTTTATCTCAGTGCTTAATAGCACGCCAAAGCGCTGTGCCAAGTACACTACAAACATTTATTCCTTACAACCACTGTGCTACGGATATTATTATCCCAATGTTACAGAGGAGGACATCTAGGCTCAGAGTCAATAAGTGACCCATCCATCTCCTTGTAACATCCCTAATTAGTTACTACTATAGGTCCTTTATTTGATTACTAAAGGTAACCCTTGCCATGTTGCAATGGATTACAGAAGAAGCTCTTTAAGTGAGCAGGAATATGCCTCTTTCTAACGTTTTATCAGAATCACTCGTTTTGTTCCCTGGGGCCACAGAACATACATAAGGTAAGATCATCCATAGTTTAAGTCACCCAACTTACAGATGAGAAAATGGAGTGCAATTTGGGGTTTCATTAACAAAACCAGCCTCCAGAAGATGGGATAACCATCTTCTCTTTCCTGTCTAGACTAGTATGTCCTCAGTGGTACTGGGGGATGCCTCAATGGTACCAGGTAAGTGGAGTGAGAGAAGCCAAAGGGTGGTCCATGGCTGTGTGTGTTTTTCTGTGACCCCCTCGATGATCTGCAGGTTTCTGAAGCTGTTCCAAGCTGCTCCATCTCATTAGTGACACACTAAGAAAGATACCACACTTTGAGATGGATATCAATGAACTAGTCAGGATCCAGAGGAGGGTAGCCCGCTAATGAGGGGCCAGCATCCAATAAAAGAGCTGAAGAGAAATAGATGAAGGGATGGCACCCTCAGATATCTGACCAACTGTCAGTACAAACGAGGGAGATAGCTAGTTCTCTCTTGTCCCAGTGGCCAGAGACAACATATGTGGGAAGAAATGGCCTAGAAGCAGGCGGCTTTGGGCCCCTGACTAGCTTTCAATGACTTTGAGTAAGTCATCGAACCCCTCTGTCCTTCGGGATCCTAATGGCACACGGCTCTTGGGAAGATCCTATAAGGCAAAGCACCTAGCTCAAGGTCCATCAGTAGTAAGCAGACACACACCAGTGATGCCGATGGAGCTTTGTGCTCAGTAAGAAAGAACGTATAAACTTAGAACAGACAATGGGGATAACTTAGAGGACGTGAGTTCCTCATCAGTAGAATATCTGAGCAAAGACATCACTTTTATCTGTCAGGGATGCTCTATAGGTGTTCCTCTGTGATAGATGGGGGTATGGACTGGGAGACCCATGGTTTCCCTGACAACCTTAAAATGTGGTAATCCCATAAGGGTCTTGCCCCGAGTTACACAGCCTACGGCATAATGGGGACTAGATCCCACCTCTCCCAACCCCAAGTCTAGCGCTTTCTCCATGACCCTATATACCACATGTTTAAAAAAATTATATGGAACACTGTCCAGAAAGTCTCCCAAACGTAATTGCTTATTAATGACTACCAGTTTCTCTTTCTCAGTAACCACACTTTTAAGAAGGAAACAAGTCTACAAACATATAATTCTATAAAGCAAATAATTTACATCTAAGAGGATTTTGGTGGAGTACAAAGAACCCCAATGAATGAAATTTGTCGCATGTTCAAAGCAATGAAAAGTGAAGGAGAAAAGTGCGACAGAGCAGAAAGCTTTCCTTGCTTACTCCTAGCTATTAGGACGTGCCAGAAAGCAAGGAGGGATATCTTGTCTAAAGATTGCAATGCTGGGAAATTTGCTTTGCTCTCTTTTCACCAAACAAGCTACCTGATGCTCCATGAGTTCCATGTAGCTCAGAGTAAGCCTGATTGAAAGAGGCCCACAGTCTCTAAGCTGTCACTTAGTCAGACCTAAAGAAGGATCTGCAAGTTAGGGTCCGTCCAAAACTCTGTGTTGATATGTGCTGTAAGGGGGGTTGTGTTTGACTTGTCGGAAGAAGCACTAAGTTAGTTTAACTTTTGTGCTGAGATTTTCCACGTATATGTGGAATCTAGAAAAATGGTACAGACGAACCTATTTGCAGGGCAGGAATAGAGACACAGATGTAGAGAATGGACGTGTAGACATGGTCGGTGGGGGGACGGGGTGGGATGAATTTGGAGATTGGGACTGACATATATACACTACCATGTGGAAAACACATAGCTAGTGGGAACCTGCTGTCTTGCACAGGGAGCTCAGCTCAGTGCTCTGTGGTAACCTAGATGGGTGGGATGGGGGGGGAGGTCCAAGAGGGAGGGGATATACGTATACATATAGCTGAATCACTTCATTGTACACCAGAAACTAACACCACATTGTAAAGCAACTATACCCCAATTACAAAAAATAAACAAAACAAAAAATCTAAAAATAAAGCTACCATATAACCAGCAGTCCCATTCTTGGGTATATATCCAGAGAAAAACTTGATTTGAATGTATACATGCACCCCAGCGTTCACAGCGGTACTTTTTACAATAGCAAAGACATGGAAGCAACCTAAACGTCCATCGACATAGGAATGGATAAAGAAGAGGTGGTACATATATACAATGGAATATTACTCAGCCATAAAAAGGAATGAAATCGTGCCATCCGCAGAGACGTGGATGGACCCAGAAACTGTCGTACAGAGTGAATTAAGTCAGAAAGAGAAAAATAAATATCATATAATATCGCTTGTATGTGGAATCTAGAAAAATGCTACAGATGAACTTATTTGCAAAGCAGAAACAGAAACACAGACGTAGAGAACAAACGTATGGATACCAAGGGGGGAAGGAGGGTGGGATGAATTGGGAGGTTGGGATTGACACGTATACACTACTATGTAAAAAACAGATAACTAATGAGAACCTGCTGTACAGCACAGGGAACTCTATACTCAATGCTCTGGGAAGGAAATCCAAAAAAGTGGGGATATATGTATATGTATAGCTGATTCACTTTGCTGTACAGCAGAAACTAACACAATATTGTAAAGCAACCATACTCCAATAAAAATTAATTTTAAAAAAAAGAAATGGAAACACTGAAGCTATCCCCAGGTCACAGTGCTGGAACTAGAACGTGTGCATTCTGACTCCTAGCCTGGTGCCCTTTCACCACCATGGTGCCAATGACAGGGACAATGTTTTCTGCATCTATTTTAGGAGGCGTCTGAGCTTATAATCAGAGGTCTACCTTCTGCTCTGTGAACATCTGGGTGATTCGGGACAAGTAAACGATCCACCCTGACCTCAATTTCCCTAACCAAAGAGTGAAATGCTGACCAATATAGTCTGTCAGATTCAGGGAAGGTTCATTCTGAGGAGAAACAGATGCTCTGGGAAAACCAGCTACTCACAGAAAGGACTTCTCGCAGTCTGATGGACCAAGAAGGGGTTTGGCTACTTTAAAAGGACTGACCAAACCCCAGACATGTAACCCAGACGTCCAATCAACAAGTTCCGATAGTTTATTAAGAACAATATTCAAGAATAATTTAAGAAAAATAACACTAGGCAGTCCAAGGAATAATTACTTGCCTAGACTGAGTTTTAAAGAAAAGATAAATTTCCACGCCCCTGCGTTAAGGTAGGTGGTGTAAGATGGGTAAAACATGGCATCATATTCTATGCCTTTTGTTCTATGTTTTATTATTTTCTTAAAGCATTCATGTATAGGATGTTAATTCTTTCCCAGGCTTGATCCCTAGACAACGGGCTTGTTAGGGACAGGGACTGTATTATTCAACTCTTTTTCCTTCCTGCCAGCCTTACAAAACATTCACTGAGTGTCTAACTACATACCCACGACATCCCCGATGCCTAGCACGCTGTTTGGCACCTGGTAAGGACTCAGCTTGTACCAAATAAATGAAAGAATAAAACGCAAAAGCCAGAGGCAATCTCCAAAGCACAGAAACCCCTGCATGTTTGACTCCTTCATTAAAACCATTTGAATTTTACCTTACAAATCTGAAGCGTGCCCCCGACAGGTTCTGATGTATCTGTGCAGAGACCTGTGCTGTTATCAGTTTAGGACATATGTGATCGCTCAGCATGAATACCTTGATGAATACTATATAGGATTTCAACTGCAGACTCCCAGACACAGAAGGCATATTCTGTGACGGGCCAAAATGTCACGAGGGTCCACAGCCCATTCCCCTGTTTCCAAGCAAGACTACATCTAATCTATAACAGAGAGCCAGGCTTCCCTAAATCTGAAAAGAGTTCCACTGAGTGAAACATACAGGCAGCCTAGGTTAAGTCGTAAGTGTCTAAATGGAAGGTCAGACCTTGATTTCTCGAGGTAAAGTATGGTTTTCATCCCAAGTATAGCAAATTTCACTGGAGTTTGATTACCAACTTACTTAACTCATTTGCTAGATGACATAAAACTGTGGGTAATTACACTACAAAGAGTAATTATCTGAATAATTTCCTTGTACAAAGGCAAGTAAATTGGAGCCTTAGTCTATATTATGTTAGGGAAATTTTAAATTAGGTACACCATTTTATTTAAAAAAGAGAAACATTAGAAGAATATATATTCAGAAGTAGGGGGTAGAAAAACTTGCTATTCACCAGTTTATTGGAATTATACAAAAGGGAGCTCATGGGCTACTACTTGAAACAACTAAATTTCCTGAGTTTAAATGATTTCAGGAAGACCTCACACACAAGATGGCTGTCCAGATGTAATGCATGATCTAGACTCCCCTCTCTCTCAAAATATTTCTTTAAAATGATATTTCATGATCCTGAAATAATTGGTGACTGTGAGATGCCAGATGTAAGACATTTCCTCCAAAACCTTACGTAAACCCATACCATTCGCTTTAGAACATCTTCCTTGACACCAGGAAAGGCTTTAGGTCCTGAGTTTGCATTAGCTAGACTGACCGCCCGGCTGCTCTCAAAAATGGAAACATATGTGGGCACGATGAAGGTAGGGATTTGTAAGTTAGGCAAAGGAATTTTCCTGTTCATTTTTAATCCTGTGCATTTTGTCCTCTTCCCTTAAGCAATACGTCTACTAAATTTTGGTGACTTTTTATTTTCAAAAGCACAAAATTGAGCCCTTTTGGTGTTGTTTCCCAGGACAAAAACCTAACTTCAGAGTCCATTTCCTTACAATTCGATCACAATTTTTAAAGAAACATAAAGTGAAGGCTCACACACACTCATTGGAAGAGGAGACAGCGGAATTACTATTATCTATTATCATCATCATCATTATTAAACAGGGCTTGAAGGAACACACCTCTATATGTCATAAAGAAAAAATTATTTGGTTTATAGCTGATGGGACCACAATGCAAGTGTGATTTGAGATGGCTAACAGCAGAAATAAATTCGGATTTTCTGTTCTAACTTCACCTTCCACGTAAACCCCTCTCCTCTGAATTTGTGCTTTTCTAAGTTGTTTACACAATGCATAGGCGCAGACTTTGTTTCAAGTTCATGTAAGAGCAGATGCCCTTACTTCAGGCTGAACAAAAAGGAAATGCATTCCTCCTAGGAGTCTAAATCCATCCTAGCTTGGATTGTCTAGCATACTTATACAAACTGCTTGCTTTCAGGTCAATCCTAAAATAGAAAGAACATCTCTCTCCAGAGGTGCACATTTTAAAGATGATAAAACTTTAAAAACAAATCTATTTCACATTTCAAATGAAAAATGCCAACCAAAGACCACCAAGAAAATAATTTTAGAAAAATTTTCAATCTCCCTCCTGAATTGTGCCACCAGGGAAAAAAGCCACAAACAACAACAAAAGCAACCCAAAACCTCAACAAGAAAATTATGTCTCCGGTTTTTATTAATGAGTTTTTTAAAGTTTGGAGAATATGAATTCAGGGTGTTGTAGAGTTATGCTATAAACTATACTAACAAATGCCGCCATCCTTGTGTTTAAAGGCTGAAAAGTAAAATATGAAATACGGACTATTTGTTAGAAATAGTTTACATTGCTTCGATTTGGTTGTAACTAATACACAGCTGGATGAAGCCACAAAATCGAAAGAATATTCAATCACACTAGGAAAGTGGACATTTTAAAGGCAAATGAACGTTTGAACTTGGGCAAAATGTTTATAAAAACATTTTTAAGTTTCATAAAACAAATAAAAATGACTATTGCTCCAGAAACATTTCTGGTAGGGGTAGTCTTGACATTTTACTAGGGATTTAAATCTACAAAACGTTTAACATGACCTCCCCGAACTTAAATGTCTCAAATGAAGCAGGAGTAAAATTTAAAAGACATTTGTCTTTTTGGCTTTTCAAACACTTCTTTGGTTCCTTCCCTTTTCTTTTCCTTCAATAATTTATTCTGTTTTTCTACCTTTGTACATACAAATCAAGTGTCCATCAAATCAGGCACCAAAAAGCAAGCTCTCTTAAATATAGTTCACTCAGACTGACCTTCAACAGCAAGTATTGACATTTTCATTAATTTTAACTCTTTTTTTCCCCCCAGAAGAAACAAAACAAAGTCTCTTGGGTCGGAACAGCAACCATTAAACGAAAAAGAAATAAATAATAAGTTAAAAATAGAGGGAATGTGTTAAAACGAAGGAAGAATGGTCATAACCAAAGTCTGACATCTTCAAAAAGAAACAGTTCCACACTTCATAACTGATTCAAACAGAAAGCTTCTCCTTTACATTTGAAACAAGTAATTCCACCTCACAAGCACATTTTCAAAGAAGCCCCTAGCTTTCTGCATCTGATTCTTGCAACATTCTCTATACCTCATCGAGGTAAAACCCAGTTCACATTGACTATTTTCCTCCCAAAGAGCCCCACAGAGCTTCTTGTAAAGTTCAGCATTATCACCGTGGGTTTTAAGAATGGCACACTTCTGGTATCACCCCCCCGACTGAAAGATTAAAAAGACTTTGCCCACATAGAGGGGAAATGAAGGTGCGCGGACTTACTCTGCAGCTGCAGTGTTTAGCTCTCGGGGTCTAAATGGTCCTCCACGAGCGCGGACACCCTGGGGGTATCCAGCGAGTGGGAGGGGAGTCGCCCTAAACGCTTGCCCATTTATTTGTGGAACTCTTTGGACGGGCGTTATTTCTAGACGGATTTGCTCCTAACACAGTAAAATTCGTCCAAAACTACTTCTATGCATCCTCGGGAGATGGATTGTCACATGTAATTTTCACAAAGTCAGCCAACCCAGCTGGTATCGAAATAGTGGATGGGGCGGGGGGACCAGGGAGGAATAAGTCGCGCGTAAAATACTGGCGTCCAAGTAAGTGCAGAACTCATTACCGAGGAACAGAAAGCACACCCACGTCTCCCCCGCTGGAGAGACGGCGGAGAGCTAGGTGGCGTCGCGTCGCGACCAGCAATCGCGATATTCAATCTGACGTCGCCAATGAGCGCAACTGGACGGCAACGCAAAGGAATCAGCTTTTCCCGGAGCTGAGAGCAGCTCGCGATTTCAAAGGGAGAAAACTCAGCTCCTCGTGGTGGAAGGTGCGGGGGCGCGGCAGGGAGGGCCTGGGAGGGGGTCGCCATTTGGCTCCGGGCGGGAGCGGAGGCGCGATTCCGTTGCCCAGCGGGCCCCTCCCGGGCGCCGGGGGGGGAGGGCGAAGGAGCGAGCCGGCCGGTTCCCTTTCCTCCCGGAGGCCGGGCCCCACCGACGCCGGGGGGCAGATGCCCCCCGCCCCAGATCTTACTGGAAAAGTCACTTTTATAAAGCGAAGACACTTCCAGGGCTATTTTCGGCCGCGTGAGGCAGCTGAATCAGACAGGAAGAGGGGGAAAGTTCGGGTCTCTTTACTTTTTATTTTTTTTTCAAGGGAGGGGAGGAAGATGCGAGGGGGGCGAACGGACGGCAGGCGTTCCTGACCCACGCCTGTCGCATCTGCCGCCCGAGGCACGCAGCCCGGGTTCAAGCTCGGACCCAGGGAGGGCGGCTGGAGAGCGCAGGCCGGCCCGTGTCTATCCTCGCAGGGTCTGGGCGCCCCGGGGCTGCCACGGGCGAGGGGCGGCCGTGCGGGGTCCCGGAAGCGCTCTCACACCTGGGTCCCAGTGCCTGGCGCGGGGAGCCACCCGGCGGCTTGTCCCCACCCACCTTCTGTCCCCTCGAGCTCCAGTTCCCGACCTGTCCCTCTTCCTTTCGCACATTTTTCTAATTTGCTTCCACTCCCTTCCCACTCCCTCCCGTCCCCTCCTTCTGCACCTCCTCGGCTGCCTTCCCGGTACTCCGGCCTCCTAGAGCCGAGACTCGGACCCTTGGCCATCTACTTTCAAGCGACCGTCGGGTTTTCGGTTTTGACTGCCCGTCCATCCCTAAATGGAGAAATACACCGCTCTGCTCTTGGGGGGGAGTTAGGGGTGGCGGGGGCGCCTGAGCCCGAACTCACTCCCCTCCCCCCACCCCGCCAGAGCGCCCCTAGGAGGACGAAGCTTGCAGCCGACAGCGGGATCACCTGGCTGGGCGGCATCTGCCAGGTGAGCTGGGACGTAAGTGTGTTTAGCGTTGCAGGTTCCTGCAGAAATGTGCCTATAAACACCCTGCACCTACAGGGGTTTGTACACTTTCCAACCGAAACTCCACAACGCGAGGGGTGGTGAGACGGCCAGGGAGGGAATAAAAGTCCAGTAAAACTGACGTTCGCTAAAGGTTATCATTGATCCTACAAAGGGAAGGAGGTGGGTTTTTTTCCCCCTTGAGGGGTTTAAAAGGAATAAGGAAGAGCCAATATTTTGTTTTGTTTTGTTTTGTTTTCCCTACAGTGACCAGTTTTGACTTAAAAGCCGGAGCACAGACGTTTGGTTTTTTTCTCTAAACCTAAGGCTACACTCAAAAGAAAATGCGCAGGTTTGCCCAGAAGGCAACGTGCCTTTTCCCGCGTGCGAGGAGGAGTGCTTTTTAGCAAGCAAAATTAAAGTTTTAACACATGGTCGGAGTGGCGACCAAAAGGGAAAACTCAGTTTCCAGTCCAAGCCTCGCGGAGACATTCCTGCCAACCTCCGCACCCTCGCACGCCCCACCCCGAGCCTTGGAGCCTGAACCACTGGGGGACGGATTCGCTGCGAGGTTGCTGTTCGGGAACAGTCCGTAATCGGAAGGGGAAGTCAATGGGGAACTTGAAGGGGCGAGCCTGCCACGCGGGGAGCGCCCGC
>NW_020176571.1:4079067-4079175 GCF_003031525.2 Neophocaena asiaeorientalis asiaeorientalis
CTGGGTGGACGGAGAGGGCGGCGGGGAGAGGGGCATCCGCCCGCGCCCCTCCCCTTCACAGCCGTCGGTCCCCCGCCCCCCGGCCCCGCTCCCCGCCGGAATTTCTCC
>NW_020176571.1:4079244-4080038 GCF_003031525.2 Neophocaena asiaeorientalis asiaeorientalis
CTTGAGCCATCACCACCCAGGTTTTCTCCCCAGGGTGGGCGAGGCCCGGATGACGACCACCCGCCTCTTCCCCGCCCCCAGCTGCCCCTCTTCAGGGGACCCAGGGCTCGGGATGCTTTCCCTGCAGGGAGGTGGAGAAAAGGCCGTGCTGGGTTAGTTACCAAGTGATGTCAAGAGGCTGGGAGCCCTCGCCGGCTTCTGTCCTTGCCTGTCGGGGCAGATTTATACTTTAAAAATACCTCTCTCGCCCACGCTGCCCCCCACCCCCTACCCCTACAGCTTTCTTTGATCCGCTCAAAGGTGGCTGAGCTGAAGTTTGAGTAAGTCCTTTATGGGGTCTTAAAATGTTAAGTTCACTTATTTACCCAGAGGGACCCAAGGCCTGAGTTGGGAAGTCCGCGCTGGCTGAAATCAAGAGGTGACTGTTAGGCACCGGCCGTCTCGCGAGGAACACCGTACTCAGCCCCGACTGTCATCCGCCGCGCGGGACTGTTTCATTTTGAGTTTGCAACTTGGGTTTTTCAGCGAGCTTTTTTTCTTCCAGAAAGCTAATGGCTTCCACCGCAATTAGACATTCTCCTCGCCCGCCCCTTCCCTCCCCTTTCTTTACATACAGTCGATTGGATACTAATTCCCGAGGCTATTGATAAGGTCGCCCGCGCCCCGGCCTCTCCCCAGCCCTCGCCCGCCCCAGTCCCCGCTCTCCCTCCGCCCTCCCTTCCTTGGCTTCCTTTTGATGTAGCGGGGGACGCGTCCTACTAAAAAAAAAAAAAAAAAAAAAAAAAAAAAAAAAA
>NW_020176571.1:4080138-4083327 GCF_003031525.2 Neophocaena asiaeorientalis asiaeorientalis
GCCCTCGCGCCCCGGTTCGGGCCCCCTTTCTCCGCGAGGGAGGTCCTGGGCCAACCTCGGTGTCTCTCCAGAGACCCTACCCACGCCGCGCTCGGCGCACGTGCCAGCTCCGCCAGCGCGCCGCGGGCCCTGGGCCCACTCCCTTTCTTCCCGGAGTGAAATAGCACAGACGGGCAGGGTGGGGGGTGGCGGGAGGAAGGAGGTGAGGAAACGCCACCAGATCCCCTCTAAAAGTGGCTTTGACCCGAGGATGCATTGGAGCACGTGTCAGAGCCGACCGCACTGGCTGCGTCTCCACCGTAGTTCCGCTCGCGGGGGGAAAGCCCTGGCTGCGAGCGACGCGTGAACCCGGAGGGTCCGCGAGGGTGCAGGCGAGGGACCCGGGGTGGAACTCTTGGGCCTCGGAGGAAAGGAAGGGGTGGTGTCGTTGGCGCCCGGGGAGAGAGGGGGAGCCAAACCTACCCCTCTTTCGCCCCTCTCCCCTCCTCCTCCCGGGCTATTTCCTAGAAAGCTGTATCAGTGTGGCCACGCTCGGCGCAGGCACCTCGGGCGGCTTGTCAGCAGAAGCAGGGCGAGGAAGCGGGTTTTTCCTGCGTGGCCGCTGGCCGCGGCGGAACCGCTGGTAGCCCTGCCCCCGGCCTGCGGCGGCTCGGGGCGCCTCCCCGCGTCTCCCAGTGGCGCCTGCGGCGCCCCAAGAACGGGATGGTTTCTGCTCCTGGGTCACATTCTATCACGTCGGAGAAGCGCCCCCTCCCTCCGGACCCTCACCCCTCCCCCCCAACACATCTGCGGGGGGGCGGGGGCGGGGGTTGGAGTGGGCGCCGAAGTTCTGGTCCCTTTACTCGGGTTTTGGAAACGGCTTCAACATGATCAGGAACATAAATTTCAGGGACATAACCTTTTTCTCTGGGTATGCGAAGTTGCTGTTTTCTCAGATCGCCCTCCCTCTTTCTCACGTAAGGGATCTATTTCTCAATTGTCTGAGCCCACCTCATCTTCAAGTAATCCACCCGTCATTCCTGGATCTTAAAATACATGGGCGGTAGTATTAGGATCGGTTTTGAAGTAGCCAGAGTCGGAGGGTCGTATTTTGGCAGGATGCACCTACAGAATGTGCGCAATTAGAGGAAATAAGTAGGAATCGGTGGGTTTTTTTTTTTTGTGGGTTCCCCTCTCCGAGGCCCCTGGCTTGCGGGGCTGCATAGAGGGAGAGGGCCTCGGAGAGCTAAGGAGAGGGGGCCGGGGGGCGGGGGACCGCGTTTGAAGTTTGGTCGGGCCAGCTGCTGTTCTCCTTAATAACAAGAGGGGAAAGGAGGGAGGGAGGGAGACACTGAGAGGAGGAGGGGAGGACCGGGAGGGGAGGGAAAGGGAGGAGGAACCGGAGAGGGGGGTGAGGCGAGAGGGAGGAGAAGTAACTGCCCAGCCAGTTTGCGTCACTGCCTCGGAGAGCAGAGAGCAGAGCGAGCTGGGGAGAGCAGACAAGTTTGAAGGGGAGGGCAGGCAGAGTCAGCAGCCCCCGGGGCGCTCCTCTCCCACCGCCCATCCCTTTCCCCTCTTCTTCCCCAGCTTCCCTCTCTGCCCTTCGCTATTTCCCCGAAAACCCCTTACTTAGCCAAAGGAAGGAGGTAAGGGGAATCCTCTCCCCTCCCCCCCTCCAAAAAACCCCCCCATTTTCCAGTCCGGAGATCGCAGGGGCGCGAGTGGGCACCCAGCTGGCCATGGAGCTGCTGTGCGGAGAGGTGGACCCGGTCCGCAGGGCCGTGCCGGACGCCAACCTGCTCCACGACGACCGCGTGCTGCAGAACTTGCTGACCATCGAGGAGCGCTACCTTCCCCAGTGCTCCTACTTCAAGTGCGTGCAGAAGGACATCCAGCCCTACATGCGCAGGATGGTGGCCACCTGGATGCTGGAGGTAGGTCTGCAGGCAGGCGCACCGTCCGTCCCCGCCCGGACCCCAGACCCCACGCGGGGACCCTGAACCTGCGAGAGGGCAGCCTCCGCGCCCGCCTCCCCGCTGCTGCGCGAGAGGTTACCCCGTGCCCTCGGCGAGACGCGTGGCTTCCTTTCTGTTCCTTGCGGGGTGCAAGATTAACGGGGGGAGGGGGGAGGAGGGAGGAGGCAAATCTGGGAGCAGCGAGGCTGTCCCGGGGCGGGGGTGGGGGAGCATCCCGCGCGCGGGTGCCTGCCTGTGGCTGCCTCCTCCCCCCCGCCCCCAACCCCGACCTGTCTTTTGCGAAGCCGAGGCTGCTTTCGGTGCCTTGAAGAAGGGAGTAGGAGCGGGAAGCCGGGACCCCAAAGTTAAAAAATCAGCCCCCCCACCAAAGGCCAGGGCAAATTCGTCCTAGCCTCGGGTACCCCCCCCTCGCCTGTGGTCGCGACTCCGCGTTGGCACTTAAGGGGGGAGGGCGGAGGGCGGAGGGAGAAGAGAAACGGGGAATTCAGGAGCCCCGGAAGTCACACTGAAGAAACGTGTGTTTTCGGGGAACCCAAAAGAACCACTTCTTTCCCCTCGCTCCGAACCCTTGCGGAGCGAGCCGTGTGCCCACGTCTGCACGGCTCCGGACCTGCCGTGGTTTCGCCATGTTGCTTTGTAAACTCGGGGTGGAGAGGCTGGAACGCGTCGCCCGCTCCCCCTCTCACCCCAGTATCCCGGCCCCCCACTTCTGATGGCGCCTTCGCCCCCGATCCCCCCCTCCCTCACGAAGGTTACTTACGTTTCGGCCTTCAGTTTCCTGGGTGCGGAGAGCTGGGTGGGGTGGGAGGGGGGAGGAGGTGTGTGCAGGGGCGATAGCGGGTCCCCCCCGAAGGAGAGGCCGGAGCCCCCCGCGCCTCTCTCCGGCGGCTCCCCGTTCTCGTCTGTCCCCCAGCTCTTCGCCACCGTCCCCGGCCTCTGCCCTTGTGGGCCGCGGCCGGACACTCCCGCCGCCGCGCTCACCCCTGCAAGTTTCCCCCTCGGTATCCAAAGCCCCAGGGGTCGCGGTCCAGACCTTCCCGGCACCCCAAACCTCCGTTGCGGGTAGCCTGGGTCCTCTGTGGGGTTTTCACGGCGAAAGGTCTTGTCTGGGGTATTTCCTCGATTTTTAATTATTTTTTGAACCCGTCTCCCCTGCCCCGACTCCGGCCGCCCAGGCTGCGCGGCGCTGGCTCCCTCCGCCCTCCCCCCCGCTTCCCCACCTCTCCCCACCCAC
>NW_020176571.1:4083507-4084909 GCF_003031525.2 Neophocaena asiaeorientalis asiaeorientalis
CGAGACCCCAGGAGCCCCCAGAATATTTTTATTGATTTTTTGAAAAGATGACGAAATCCAAAAAAGAGAGTGAGTGAGTGCGAGCGAGCGGAGCGGTGAGCGGCCCACGGGGGCGGCGGGGCCGGAGCTGCTGCGCCCTCGGCCTCGGGGTCCTTAACCCACCTCTCCGGTGAGTTTTTAGGCTCCCGGGGAGGACCCCAGCGCGGATGGCCATTCAGATTGACCCCAGTTTCCTCGCCTTCACTCTGATCGCTTATTCTACTCCCCTCCCCCTCCCCCCCGACAAATTCAATATTTTTGTCGTTTCCCTAGATTGTGCGGTTTCCCTTTTTTCCTCTTTTCCTGATACTATGGTCTCCCCCCACCCCGACCCTGTCCCACTCGTGTCATAGGTCTGTGAGGAGCAGAAGTGCGAAGAAGAGGTCTTTCCTCTGGCCATCAATTACCTGGACCGCTTCTTGGCCGGAGTCCCAACTCCAAAGACCCATCTGCAGCTTCTGGGGGCCGTGTGCATGTTCCTGGCTTCCAAGCTCAAAGAGACCATCCCGCTGACCGCTGAGAAGCTGTGCATTTACACGGACAACTCCGTCAAGCCTCAGGAGCTGCTGGTAATGACTGCCTCCTTCCCCCCTGCCTTTCTGCTGTCCCCTATCCTAATAATATACTTTGATGCCACTGCTCCCAGAACAGATCCTTAGGACCCCAAATTACCCATCACTGAAGTTTTCACACTTCTGGGAACTCTTTAACACGACTCTCCTTGCGTTCCTACTGTGTGCTGGGCTCTGTGCGAAGTACCGAGACTCCACCCGTGAATAACGTCCTCGCTCAGGGAGGTTTGTGTTGGTGAGATTCATTTGCAGTGTGTGTGCGCCCGCTTACGTATGCAGAGGAGGCATGAAACACGGTGATAAAATATTTTAATTAAATTCCAAATTTTCAATCGCTGAATTCCGAGACAGAAATCAACCTCTCACATGATTCTCCAATACGCGTGTGGCGTGTCTCCTAAGAACCGGGAGTTCAAAGGTAGGTCTTAGGCACCTCTTAGAGTCTCAAGATACCCACACATAGTAGCTGTTCACTTAAATACCAGCTCGTTGGCTTTTGAGCAGAGTCAAATTGGGCCCTTTGTCAGAGGGTTGGGAGGCCTGAATTCCTGTCTCTGGTGGGGCTGTTACCTCTGCATAGACACGGGGTCCTGTCTGGACTCTGGTTTTCTGCCCGCAAACCTTTTGCCCGCCCGATAGGACTCTTTGCCCCCTGTAGCTTCATACTTAAGACGGCCATGTGGCAGCAGCGTGGCATTGGTTGGGTGGCTCCAGAGGCCCACCTTCAGTGATCTGCACAGCCTATCTCCCAACTGTTTGGAAAAGGGGCCCCCTCTTACCACCCCCTCCCC
>NW_020176571.1:4085257-4087212 GCF_003031525.2 Neophocaena asiaeorientalis asiaeorientalis
GGTCCACAGGGCCAGGGACTGCCTGCCTGAACTGAGCTCTTTGTGAGAGGCCTTCCTCCCTGAGGCTGTGCTGCCACCTAGCGGCAGACATGTGCAAGGATGGGGAGGAATCTCCGAGAATGCAGAGGGGCATGAATGACCTCACCTTTGAACAGTTGCCAGATTTCAGCTGCTTCTGGTTTGGTCCGAGAGGCCCAGAAAGGTGCTTTCTTCTGGGAGATCTGCTTCCTTTAATAATGGTACAAGTCGAGTGGTTTATACTCACATTCCCCGGTGAGAAGGAGAGCTGGAATTTCAAGCCATCTTGGAAGACACTGACTGTTCAGTAGTCTATCTGGGTTTTCACCGCCAACCTCCCGTAAAAAACCAAGGCAGACTTGAAGGCAGGTAAAGAGAGCATGGTTAAAATTGGCATCCAGTTATATTTCTCACGGGAGACGAGGAAAACGAATCTTCCTTTTGCTTCACTGTTCCAACACGATGGGGGACTCGGGTATGTTTCAGAGCACCCCAATTTTTTTCCAGGGGCTTGCCAAGCTAATTTATACTGCTGCAGACAAATCTGCCTTTTTCCAGTCTCTGTCTCTTTATCCCAGAAGTTGAGAACTGGAGGCGTCCTCCTATTTTACCAACAAGAAAGCCGAGGCCAGGGAAGGGGAGGGAGTTGGCCCAGACCACACAGCCAGCCGGTGCTGTGGGTCGCAGGCAGAATAGGGCTCTGGTGGCCGGCTTGGCAGGTGGAAGACAGTCGGTATCTTGGGGTGAATGGGGGAACGGACTACAGTGGTAAGCTGGTCGCTCATTCTGCTGATGACGATAGATCGATGGGCCTGTTTTTCCCTCTGACTGCACGTAGTTTTAAGGCTTTCTCTTTGGCTTGTTTCCCTTTGAGCACAGTTCCCCCCAACGTATCCCAGGAAGGGAGAGAAACAAGGTTTTTCACTAGGTGGGTTGCTGGTGAGAGGCCCACAAGAGACAGGGTTGCACGGTGCCAGCATTTGGGCTGCGGGCTTCTATGACCTTGAACAAGGACCTTCACCCTGCCCTGAATCACCTCCAGCTGCGCAAGGGGGTTGCCAGTGACCATGAGGTCCTTCAGTCTTGGTAACAAAGGCCGGTGAAACATTTCAGTGGAAGGGTATCCCGTGTCTGAGTATCATTTCCCAAGATTTCTGCATTACGTGTCATGGGGAAAGTTTTAGCAGCAGAGAGAAAAATGGCACTTTTTGGCACCAACTACGAGCAAGCTAATTGGCTGCCAAGGATTTGGGCCAAGAAACCTAATTTTGAGCTTTATTCTGTGTACCTCATTTTTCCACGAGGATTAAAAAGACTATTAATCTGGTGATAGATATACAATAAATTGCTACCAAAGGGCTACAATGACCTTGGCGGTATCTTACTGTAGATTCAACTTTCTGGGTGGGCGGGCAGAAGCATCCCCTAGAATGCAAGTCAGGGTTGGGTGTGGGTCGGGGAGCTGGAGAGGCAGAGAAATAGAAGAAGGTACCATCTTGGCAACAGCTGCCTGGGCGCTCATTATTTTCAGTGGAGCCTGACCTTCGAAGCCTAAGAAGAGCCGTCACCCACTTCAGAGCTTTAGGGCCACTCTGATAAATGGCCCCGCCTTCCGATCTGGCTGCGTGTCCTAATGAGAATCGTTATGAAGACTGGTCTGGATGCCAAGCCCCCAGTCCCGGATGCCAGGTCAGCCTGTGGGTTTTATACTCTTCCCTTCCTCCCTCCGTCCCCAGGAGTGGGAGCTGGTGGTGCTGGGCAAGTTGAAGTGGAACCTGGCGGCCGTCACCCCCCATGACTTCATCGAGCACATCCTTCGCAAACTGCCTCAGCCCAGCGAGAAGCTGTCTCTGATCCGCAAGCACGCTCAGACCTTCATCGCTCTGTGCGCCACTGGTAGGAGCTGCTGGAGCCCAGTGGGGGCCGGGTGCTGGGGC
>NW_020176571.1:4087309-4088050 GCF_003031525.2 Neophocaena asiaeorientalis asiaeorientalis
CTTCCGGGGATTGGGGGGTCGAGGGGAGGGGGTCCCAAGTAATCTAGAGTCCAAGGTTTCATTCCTGCGCTGTTTCTTCCTTTATCTCAGCTGGTATATTTTCTCTCTCTGCCAAACTCATAAATGGTTTATGAGGACAGGTGTGGTGAGGGGGAAAAAAAAATAGCGCCTGTTAAAATATTCTTTATGGTGTCTAAAGTGCTCTTTGAAGATTATATATACTGCCCTCTGGTCGTGTTTCAATCTTTCATCTTTGGAGGAAAAGGATGGCTTGGAGATAAGCCCAAGAGGAAATTTGGAGGGGGGCGGGATGCAAATATAGGTCCGAGGAACGCTGTCAAGATAAATACCGCCTGCCCTGATAAGTGGTCTGGGAGGCCAGAGGAATTCTTTTGGCTGCAGGGCATTTACTGCCTTCCAGCAGCTCCTTCTGCAGGGTTCGGGTGAACATGTGGGGTTTTCAGCAAGGACTGCTTCCTGCGCCTGGGCTCTGCTGCCCTCCCTCCACGTGTTGGGGTTTTAATTGCAGCCTTTTTAACGCTGCAACCGCCTTTTCATGTTAAGAGCTCTACACCCACCCCATTGATCCCGCAATGGATACATAGTCCTCGTTGGCCCGTTTGCTTTGCAATTAACTGATAAACTAAAGGCAGTGGTTTGATACCGTCTCATCACACTGAACTTTGGCCAGTTTCCGCCGTCTTCTCCCTCCCCCCATCTTTTTCCCCCCACCCCACACGC
>NW_020176571.1:4088313-4233303 GCF_003031525.2 Neophocaena asiaeorientalis asiaeorientalis
CCAGGGTAGAGCGTCAGGGGTTCATATTTTCAGTCAGAAGTGTTAGGGAAAGAACTTGCTTGGGTGGACCTTTCCCCCCTGCCCCGGGTGAGAGGGCAGGGTTCACGGTTGCCAGGAGCATGTACTGGAATTGCAAAGGTGGGCCTGGGGCTTGACTTCTTTCAGTATCTTGTTATGTGTTAAGATGAGCACGTTATCTGCAATGTAGCGTACGTGCCCTGTTCACAATCAAAAGGTCGGGCTTTGCTACTTACCAGCCCGCGACCTCTCTGAACCTCAGCCTCTTCTGCAAAATATGCCTGTTGACACGTGACGCTCCTACAGCCTTTTCAGGCGGTCAGGAAGACGGACATCAGAAGAGAGATGATGTACAAGGAGGTCCTTTGTCAACCAGGCAAGGTGTATGCGATGTGCCCTGCTACCAAATGTGAAAACGTCTCCGATTCTGACTTTTACTGAGTGGATACGATGACTTTCCTAACCCTGACCCTGCTACCCCCATTTGAGTGTAGCAGGACGGCGTGCTCGGCCTTCGTGGGCTCAGATGCAGGGTCCAGCCCCCCCACTGTGGATCCCAGAGCAGGCTTCCTGTCCCTGAGCTTCCCAGATCCAGGCCCAGCCTCGTGGAGTGTCCGTGCCCTGTGCCCTTCCTGCAGCCCTGGGGGACCATTCTTTGCCCGTGATTCTTGCTGCCCTGCACACCGTAGCCCTTCTTCTGCTTCCTCCCCTTCTGCTGTCTGGCCTGGCCCCTAGAGGTCAGCCCCTCATTGACTTGTCATTTTGTCTCCCAGGCCCCGCTGTCCCTTCCTCTCCATTGTCACGATTCACTGTGGAGAAGGGGTCAACCAGCCCTTTTCTCTCTAGGACAGCTGACCCCTGACCCTGCGCTCCCCCATCGCCCAGCTGTCGATAGCCAGCGCTCTGCTCTGACCTTGTCTCTTGACGGACATATCTTTTGGGGTCCATCTGCCCACTCCCCGTCGCTGATCTCTGACTCAGGTCGGGAGGGTGGGTGGAGTGACCCAGGCCAAAAGCAGATCCCCGGATTGCCTGAAGGCCCACGCTGAAAAATTGGGGATCCCGTCCGCCACTCCTGGCCTTCTTGGCCAGGTCCTTGGGGCAGCTGCCACGTTTGGGGCCCGAGGAGGGAGCCTGGGATTCCAGGGGCAGGGGATAGAGGTCCGAGGGGAGGCAGAGGAAGTCGGGAAGACTGCCCTTTGAGAGAGGAGCTAGCGTGGGGCAGGGGCAGGGAAGGATGGGAATAGGAACACCTCCAGCTGGGTACTGAGCACCACGTGTGGACTGCTCAGAGCACAAGGAGGGTTTCACACGTTTCTGGGTCTAGAGGGGATGAGCCTGTCTGAGAGGCATTTCTTTCCCTGATCTGCCCTTGAGTGTGTCTGCATGGCCGAGTCACGTGGCATCCCGCTGCCTGGGGTTTTAGGGCCATGGCCCTGACGGAGTAAAAGCCAAGGGGCTGCTTTTCTTGAGGGGACCATCTTCCGGCTAGATGAGATGCCTCGTTCTGGGGCCAGGGTGTGTGCGCGATGGGCGCGTGCCTGGGACAGGCCGGCAGGTAGCAGGCATGAGTTACAGCAGCACAGGTCCTGCTCCGTTCCGCCCAGGGATCCTGGCCTTTCGGGGGCAGCCGCGACCCTGGGGCTGTGTGGCTAGTTGAGGGGGAAAGCTGCTTGTGAAAGAGCTGGCGGTGGTCCCGCAGTCCGTGGAGAGTGCCTGTGTGTGAAAGGGGAAGACGCGGGAAGGGCAGGGCTGTCAGTCCTCCTTCCGGGGGCTTGAGGCTTCACATGGTGGTGAGACGGAGAGAGGTGTCCTCTTCCCTTCCCAGCCCTGAACAGCCTCTGGGGTGGGGACTTCGGCTGGTACTGGTCAGTGGAGGCCATGGGGTGAGGGGGAGCCCTTCATATCCGCCTTCCCTAGAGCTTTGGATGCTGGGCAGCTCACTGTTCTTAGCACCCCCCTGGTGCCGCTCTGATGGCAGAGCCCCCAAGTCTGCCAACGAGGAAAGAGACCATTGGGATGACTCAGGATCGCGCCGGCGTGGGGGAGATTCCGGATGCATGACATCATGCTGAACAGATGATTCCAGTTAGTTGAGAAGAGCCAGTGGCATTGAGTTTGAACTTGGCGCGGGCGGGGGTGAGGGAGGGGGTGTTTAGCCTCCCTTCCCACGGCACCCCGCATCTCCCTCTGCGCCTAGGAGCCCCCCACCCCGAGGTGCTGCCCTCAGCTATCCAGGCTCCCTGGGCCCCAGGGATGGTGATACCCCAGAGCTTCCCCGTCCTCCTGGCTGTACCTGGATGTGTCTCGCGACGCTTCATCCCTGGTTTACAGCCGGACAGTGGTGGCCCAGAGAGGGTCCACGACTTGGCCCCTGATCCAGAAAGGGAGGTCTGCCTGGGTGGTTGGAAGGTGGAAGGAAGAATGGAAAGCCCTTTCCATCTGCGACCCTCTGAGTTCCCTCCACCGAGGAGCGGTCACGGGGCCCCAGGGAAGTGGACTGTTGAACCGGGAGTCTCAGTTCTTGCATATGGGCAGCTTGACAGGGCCCATCTCACTTCCCACCAGGCTGTAAGGTGCGTGGGGAGCAGGCTGAGGGTCCTCGTCCAGCCCCCCACCGGCCCTGGCCTTTGAAAGGCCCACCTGAGGCAGGTTGGAGGAGAGGGAGAGAAGGGCATCCCTGATTCTCTTCCCCTTGGAGCGAGCGCCTCTCGCCCCCTAGTGGTGAACAGAAGCACAGTGGTCACACTTGCCGGTCAAGGCCTCGGCCACCATAGTCAAAACAATGGGGATGAAGCCACCCCAGGGCCGCGTAATCTGTGGTTTCTAACCCGCTTGGCTCAGAACGCTTCCTTCAGTGAAATCTTAGCCAAGTTGATGAGCGTGGAGCAGCTCCTCTGCCCTTGTCCAGATTAAGGAGCCCAGTGGGGCCCCAGGAGGTCCTTGGGTGGTAAAGCGTCTGTGCAGGATCCCACAGCAGGCTGGGGCCACAGACGGGAGGGGTTCCCATCTCCTGGACTCCTGAGCCAGGGCTCCTTCCTTTGGCCTTTTCTCCGGCCTCTGATGGAAAAGATGGCCGTGTATTCCCAGTGGGGCGTGGGCGGTGCCTCTGAAGAGCTCTCTACCTGTTGGTGAGTCTCAAAGCGCAGCGTCCAGATGCCTCTCTCCATCTTAAGCCCAGGCCCGGCATCAGACGTTAGACAGGTCACTTAACCTCTCGAGATTTCATCGATTCACCCGTAAAAGGGAGTGTCTTGAAGCAGGTGAATTTCACCTTGTTCTTTGCTAATTCCTTGCCAAGTAAGCAAACAGTAGGAACACTGCCTGGGCTGGTCGGCGGAGAAGGTGGAGGTCAGGTCAGGGCTGCTGAGCTATGGGACCTGTTCCTTGGTTCTGGGTGACCCCAGCTGAATGAATAGTCCAACTTCTCTCTCATTCCTTGTGTGCTTGTGCCCTCTTTCCGTCCCCCTGTGAGGCCTCAGCTTCCCCCACTGCTGACAAAGCAGCAGGAGGCAGTGGGGATGCGATGAGGCCGGTTCTGAGAGGGAGGGAGAGAGAGAGAGCGCGCGAGCACGCGCGGGAGAGTGAAAGAGCCTCAGGGCGGCCAGAGCAGAGCCCTCGTTCTCCCGGCCTTGCTGTGCAGGACCTGCTGTTCCCCGCTGAACAGAATCTCCGGCAGTCAGAATCGCCCGCCCCGATCCCCCAGCGGGCCCCTGGGGTAGGCATAGCGGGGTAGTGGCAGTGATGCTGCTGGTGGGTGTCGTGGATTGTTTACCGAGAGCCAGGCACTGTTCTCCGAGTTGAATCCTCAGAAGTACCCTATGAGAGTATAATTATTATCCTTATGTGTAGGTGGAAAAATGGAGGCTCAGAGAGGTCAGGTATCTTGCCCACCTTCACGCAGCTGGTAGGTGGTAAGGTCACCAGCCTCCGTGGCCTCCACCTTCCAGTGCTCGGAGCTGCTTGGCCCAAACCCTTCCCACCTCCTTTTGGGGAATGCTCCTAAGTGTCTCTCATGCTCCTATCCACGTGGGCACCTCCCTCCTTTCTTTGAGACATTTCTTTAGAAGTCACCTAGCCATTTAGATCATATGTCCCGTGTCTTGTGGGGGAATCATCATGGTGCTGCCTGGAACAGGGAGGGACACGTCGTAACTCGATCAGAATGGGTCCCTGCTCAGCTAATTGCCTCTCACTCTGGGGGGCGGGTTCTTAGGAGGTCACACACACTTCACCTTTCCAGGTGGGCAGCTGAGGATGGAGATGGGCCCTCACCCCCGAGCACACCTTCAGCACCAACATAGAGCTTGTCAGCGTTTTTTGACCAAGAGATTCAGAGATCTGGGAGAGATCGTTACTTTGTATTTTATTTTTGCAAATAGCGTCTCCCCCACTGGATGGTGGGGAAATTTACATACATCTTTGTATTTTCCTAATATCCCCATGTGCATGCATGTTGATGCATTTCTGTTTACATATTTATGGACAGTTGCAGTCTTGATCATAGCACGTGCTCATGAAGCCTGATTTTATTTTTGCCCCCTCCCTCAAGTAGATATTGTGAATCTATCCATCCAGTTCCATAGCCAAAAGTTTAAGGTTTCCAGAAATGGCTGAATGGGTTGGATGGAACTTTCTACGGGTGAGTGTGGAGGTTAGCTAACAAGAGCTAGTACAAGGACACGACCCTTCAGATGTTTTATTCAGGTGTTTTTCTCTCTGCCATTTCCCCTGCCAGCAGAGAGGGGGGTGTCCCTGGGTGTGGTCTTGGGGTAGCCCCTGAGGCCATGCAGAACTGCTGGATGGAGAGAGATGTCTTGTGACTTTGCTGCCTGGGGGAAGCTGTGCTGTGTTCTATTGTCTCTTCCTTATTCTTTTCCTTGAGAGTCATTTTTACTCCAGAGCCTTAAGTAAAAAGCCAGTTAGAGCCGGAAGGACCCGAGAAGATTAGCCAGCCTACCTACCATCTTCCAGCTTTTTGGACCTAAACCATAAAGGAAGAAATGCATTTTATAAAGCAGTTCAGGATAACTGTCAATATACGTCAGATCGATACAAATGTTTCTTAAGACAGTATTGACTCTCACTATTTGCATTACTTCCTGATACTTTCTATTCTAACATTTTGTTCAACTCAACAACAACAAAAAATGCTGGTCACCACCTACCAGTGAATTTCATGACCCTGTACTGAGTTGCAGGTGGAGGTTAGAAAAACTAGTTAGTTCGCTGCTCTACCTCTACCCTCCTCATGTAGACAACTGGGACTCCAAGGGGCTGGGAGGGAGGAAGTGACTCACTCAGGGTCCCACGGGCTGGACCTGGCTTTGTGGGAGAGCCGGGCAGTTGTCGGGGCCCTAGAGGGGGTCACTGCCCTGCTTCTCAGTTCTGGGGGGCGGGGCAGGGGACAGTGTCCCTCGGCATTTTCCCACGAAACGAGAAGGGAGGTACGATCCTCTCAGCAACCCCAGGACCATTCATCCACACGCCCTGACTGCCAGGATCAGTTCATTTGCTGGAAGTGGGAGTTGGGTTTGCAGGCAGCGGGATGCAAAGATAGGCGTGTGTGGGCTGTGCTTCCTGGGCTGAGGCCTGGGGTAGGGGGGCCGGGGATCCCCTCCTGCCCTGCCCTTCCCTGCCAGCTGCTCCCACCCGGGGCCTGTGTGGGCCCAGGGCCACGGGCTGGCTGCTGCCTCTGCATTGTGGATGTCCCCGGGGGGAGCTAACGAGGTTACTGGGCAGAGAAACACTCCTGTGTGACCCCATGCGAAGAGACCTACAGCAGAGCCGGAGGCAGGGAGGCTGGCTTCGTCACTGTCCGGGGACAGAGAAGAGGCTCTGGATGAGTTAGAGCACAGCAGGCTTTGGGTGGAATGGCGTAATATATATACATCCCTCGAGAGGTGGAGATGGTGCGTGGGCTAAGAACAGAAGGCCATGGAGAAAGACAGACAGACGGCCAGGCCTGCTGTGTTCATGGCATTCGGCCAGGAGGGGAAGGGTGTGTGCCTGGTTGAGCAACCCAGCGCAGTTTCTGAGGACGCCACTGACCTGATGTGGACAGTGGGGTCACTGATAGAAGTGCGTCCTTGGACTATGTTGATAGAATAGCAAGAGGGGGAGATAGTAGGTTGAACTGTTTCTGTAGGTTAAACGCGGTGCTTATGCTGGGAATGGAAGTGTGACCCACGTCTTCCCTCTACAGCAATCCCCCTCCCTCCAACTTTCCACTTCTACGTGCAGTGAATTCACTGGGATGATAGCAAAACTAGAGAGAACCCTTTGTGGAAGATGCTCTCCACTCCGGGGCTGCAGTCAGGATCAGGGACAAAGCTCTCACCTCTTTCATCTATCAGCACAGGACAGGGTGAGGGCAGTGGAGACTCAGACAGCTCGGTTTCTCATCCACGACGTTAAGGTACTGATTGTACACAGCTTCTGTGGCTGACGGCTGGATCACACAGGCTGTGACGAGTCAGGTCCTGGCCGTGTCGGCAGGTGGGAGCCCTTAGCAGCAGGAGCAGGGCTAAGGGGTGTGTATCCTTACCTCCTCGCCGTGGACAGCAGGGGCCGATTTGGTTGCCGGCCCTTCTGGGGGACACCCCCCCACCCCAGAAGAAACTGGTGTTTGGGCTCCCAGGCTGGTACACAAAAGCATCCTCTGTAGTTGCTCTTGGAGAAATGGAAAATGAGGGGGTTCGAGCCCATCCAATGTATCATCGTTTTTCCACTTGTCTCTAGCAAACCGCTCTTTTTTTTCCCCAGCAAGAAAATGGGATCTTCAGGCCTCAAAGCCATAAAATCTAAAGCAAGTCGTTCCTCTGATTAGGACAGCTAATAGCGGGAGTGTGATTGACTTCCTGTCCTCTCTTCTAACGTTCTGAGGGCCCTGGACGCTGGGTAGAAGTGGGGAATTGTGTGAAAGTTGCCCCCCAGCACCCACCCCCCATGGCTGCTTCTCCCACTTTCCTTGCATGGCCCATGGGATCTTAGTTCCCCAACCAGGGATTGAACCCGGGCCCCCTGCAGTGGAAGCATGGAGTCTTAACCACTGGACCACCGGGGAAGTCCCATCCTTTTCTTTTTTTTTCAATCAAATCATCTCTTTTGTTCTGAGCCGTCTCAGTCCTTGATGCCTGTCCAGAGAGTCTGGCAGTCACGTCAGGGCTGTCGTCCTTCCTAAGATTTACCTGCTCGTACTTCCCCCTCCTTCGAACACGTGGAGTCCTTGGCTCGTGTCACTTGTGTAGCACGTGGGCTATCTTGTCTGTACTGGTCTCAGACCTCCCTGTTCTACTCAATCTCCTCCTTTTAAATCTGGAACCGCCACAGTCATGGGCAAATGAAGGGCGTCTCGTGAAGGAAAGACTTAGGAGAGGATGCGTCCGTGGGGGTCCTGACCTTCCGCCTCTCGTCCTCGCAGACTTCAAGTTCGCCATGTACCCGCCGTCGATGATCGCAACTGGAAGCGTGGGAGCCGCCATCTGTGGGCTCCAGCAGGACGAGGATGTGAGCTCGCTCACGGGCGACGCCCTGGTGGACCTTCTGGCCAAGATCACCAACACCGACGTGGTAGGTGGCCCCCATCCATCCTCTTGGCT
This sequence comes from Neophocaena asiaeorientalis asiaeorientalis, assembly GCF_003031525.2. NCBI lineage: Eukaryota > Metazoa > Chordata > Mammalia > Artiodactyla > Phocoenidae > Neophocaena > Neophocaena asiaeorientalis. The sequence goes on from NW_020176571.1 coordinate 4,095,933, forward strand.
GAGACCAGGCCTCTCTTTCCTCAGCTCGGGGAAAGAGACAGTTGGTTCAATGAGGAGGTGGCAGAGGTTCTTTGTTGCTGTTGGTTTCTGTTTTCTAAGATCGGCACCCGCGGTCCTACAGAATTCAGCAGGTGAGGCCTCACGTGCCATCAAATAGAGAAAAGAGCTTCGCAAGCAGAGACGGGCGGGGAGGGAGGGCTGCTGACCAGTTTCCTGTGTGGTCCGGGCTTCCCCGTGGGTCTGACTTGTCGCCTGTTGTTTGTTTCCATTTATGTACAATGCTTAGCCTGCCTCTCCTCCAGCGCGGAGCTTTCTTGCCTGCTCACGGGCGCTGAGGCTGGCAGGCGGGGCCCGGGCGAGCCCCTCCTGCACCTCAGGGCTTGGGAGACGGAGGGGCCCCCCACCGTCAGGAGGCGTCCACCTCCACAGACCTCTCCATCCCGCCTGCCTCTCACCTCCCTTTAGTTCAACGTGATGACGGATTAAAAAGCACTTTAAAAAGAGTTAAGTGCCGTACAAATGCAAGGAACTATTATTAGCGATAGATTTTTCCATTCCGGGTGCCCTGTGGACAGTGCAGAGGCTGGAACTCTGGTTGCCAGCATTCGGAGCTCCTTAGAAGAAGAGAGGTTTGGGGGACAGCCCAGGGTCCGGGGAGGCTCTGATTCAGCTAGCTGGAAACTGTGGTCCTCAGAAGGTTCATTCTGTGAGGTCAGAGAGGGGGAGAAGCCGGGGTCACCGGCCTGGGACCAGAACCTGGGGGCTCTGACGCCCAGCCTGGGAACCCTGCATTCCTCCCTCGCCGCAGCTCCTGGGATCTTTTTGTTTGAAAAAGGCCTTTGGTTTAAAGCCACTTGAGAGAGGGGTGTCAGCTCCGAGGCCCCTCTCAAGTCACCATGGAGAGGCTCAAGAATGCAGGGGAACTTTGTGATGACCCCCTCTAGATGGTCAGGGGGATTCTGAATGCCCTGCTGTGGGCATATATTGACTTATAAGGGATAATGTGGCTTACAGGCCTGGGGCCGGTGCCTTCACCGGGGATGCTAGGCGAAAGGGTAGATGTCAGCACGCCTAAGACTGCAGTTGGCTGGCCTCCCCCCCGACCCCCCCCCCAGATTTTGCCTCAGCCTTCATTACCATCTCAAGGACATGGCACAGGGAGGGGTTCTCCTCTGAAACAGTTCTTAGAGATGTTTTTCAAACGCTGGCTCCAAACAGGCTTCCGAAGCATGGTTTCCAAAATATAGATGGAAAAGACCCTCCGGTGCAGCTTCCTGGGAAGAATGCTCTTCGAATCCTCTAGAGGCAAATCTTGGACGGAGCTTAGCATTTATAGAAATGATATGCTTCCCTCCTTTTCTGAATATCTCCTATTAAGGCTGCCTTGCCAAAAGGACTCCCAACCCGCTGAAGACCAGCCCCTCCTCGACCCCCGGGGACAAAAATGTCAGTGACAAGTGTTTGATTCCCCCCCACCCCACCCCCCACCAGCATAGTAACCTCCTTCAGATATTTCTAGATGTGCCCTGATGGGCTGATTGCCCCACGGGGTCTCCAGCTCTCTCCCGCATCTCTCTGTCACCCGTTACTGCAGGCTTCAGATGGACAGAGGTCGCTCCTGGGGTGCCAGGGAGCTCGTGGGCTGTGCCTTGCTTTTCAAGTCCGCAAACCAGTCTCTCGTTTCACACGGGAGACACTGCTTGCCCCTTTCAGATACTATGTAGCCAGGCCATCCTAGTCGCTGTCAGACTGGGTCAACTAGACCCAAAGCTGGCTTAGAGGTTCCTTCTAAAAGTCGCGAGCTGTTGAACGTGCCTCGTTCTCACCAGTTGGCCCCGGGTTAAACGTTTTAATGTGAAAAACCAAGCATGCATGTACCACTGTTTCAGAGAACAGCTGGAGAGCTCAGGAAGTTCCCAGCTTACCTCGGGTCCCCAGAGCCGCACTCCTACTCTCCCTGGGGACGTCCTCGGTGCCTCAGCTATTGTGTGTGCCGGACTTCGGGCGCTAAGTGCTCCCACCCATCAGCCTGTGTTCTCTGGAGAGCTCTTGGTGCAGGCTGTCACCTTGTGAGCGAGGCCCGTGAACAAGCAAGGCACAGACAGCATGGAAGAAGTTGGGGGGTGGGCGGCACACGGAAAATAAAAGACGAGGTTCCTGTCATCAAGGAACATAGCGATTGTATGGTGAATCCACGGTAAGGCACGTAAAACCCCAGCAAATGAAGATCAAGTGAGTGGATGCTAAGCAGGTGTTTGGAACTAGACGTGCAGTAGGAAATCAGCCCTCGGGAAGGAGCTCTCCGGGCCTAACGTAAAATACAGAGTAGAAGCCATCACTTGGTGGTTGAAAATGTCCTTGGGATGGAGAAAGAAACTGTGGTATGTGCATGCCATAGGACATTATTCAACCTTAAAAAGAAATGAAATTCCGATACATGCTACACTATGAATGAGCCTTGGACGTGTTAAGTGAAATAAGCCAGACACAGACAAATATTGTGGGATGCCACTTACATGAGGTCCCGAGGCCCCTAGACGTAGTCAAATCCATAGAGACAGAAAGTGGAATAGAGGTTCCCAGGGCCCAGCGGGTGGGGGAGTGATTGTGTAATGGGGATGGAGTTTCCGTTTGGGAAGAAAAGTCCTGGAGAGGGTGGTGGTCTCACGACACAGTGAATGTACTCAAAGCTGACGCTGTACACTTTTAATACTGATGAAGTCGCTCAGTGCTGGGTGGTGTATATATTGCTACAACAAAAAGTTGTAGATACCCACATAGACATAAAATGTCCTTGGGCCACACTGAAGTGCCCAGGGGTTTGCGTTGAGCCCCCCTCCCACAGGGAAGCCCAGTGCCCAGACCACCTTCTGCCCTATGGGCCCTGGTGCATGGGCAGATAAGAATCGGGAAGTGCCGGCCTTTGACCCCAGAGTCCCTACAGTTGTGTGCTAGCCCCGTGCACCTTGCACCTTGCACCTAGAGACCTGGGCCAGCTGACGGTGTCCTTTTTCCGGGGATTGTCAGAGATATGACTGTAGAAAGAGGATCCCCTCTTTCTCCCCTGAAACAGCCAGAGCCATCTCTCTGGCTCTCTGGCCAGCGGCAGAGAGCTTTGATAGGAGGGACCCACGCGGCCCTGAGAAAGCTGCTCTCTGTTGTTTGCTCTGGTTGTCAAAATAAACCGGAACGCTTCATTCCAAAGAGAAAGCTGAGTGAGAAGCCTGACAGTTTTACAGGGAATAAAAGTCTCAGAGGGTGGTGTATTTTAAGTACTCTTTCCTTCTACTCCTAAGTGTTGCTAAAAACAGACACCAGCCAGAGAGGCCATTCTGGCTTTGGGGGAACGTCTACTGGGGCTTCCGTTGCCAAGGGTCCGCTTGCGAAGGGGGGGACCGACTGGGCCACTTCCCTGGCAGAATCGGGGTTCCTCTTCCGTCCCCTCGGCATCCTGCTAGAGCTTGGTGCCAGCCTTTATCTCCCTGTTCACTTGTATATAGACTCTTTTGAACGAGACCCAACTTTGACTCAGCCTTTTCTCCAGATCCCCTGGCAGAGTCATTGGGGAATGATGTAGGGAGGGCGGGGGAGGAAGGAAGGGGGACAAAGGCTGGGCAGGTGGGTTTCAAGTGTGTTTCTAGTGCTTTGGTCTCCCCAGGTCTTTTGGAAAAGCTAGATAGATGTTAACATTAACAATATGTCAGGGTCCCCTGAGTTTTACCTGACTTTATCTTAGAGCAAGTCACTTTGTTTTCACGTGACACCATTTTCCTAAGTCACTAATGAACAAGTAGAATTGGGGCTCACGGGCCATGAAGATGGGAAGTTACTGGAAGGTATTTAACAGGACAGGTACAGATGGGAGTCGTCCTGTCATTACATGTATCCTTTTCTACCTAGATTACACCAAAACTGTCTGTTGCCTTCTTTTTTCTTTTTTATTTTAAAGCCTTTATTGAATTTGTTACAATTTTGCTTCTGTTTTATGTCTTGGTTTTGGGGCCAGGAGGCCTGTGGGATCTTACCTCCCTGACGAGGGATCGAACCCACATCCCCTGCATTGGAAGGCTAAGTCTTAACCACTGGACCGCCAGGGAAGTCCCTTGAATTCTTAACTATTGCCCAGGAAGATTCCAGGCCATCCCTCCCCTAGGGTCATCCGCAGCGCCAGGGAAGACTCGATAGTGACTGCATGTCAGAACCCCAGGGTCCCCACCCTTGCCTTGGTCCCCGGAGCCCTCACAGCACACCTTCTCCTGAGGGCCCCCGTGTCCCCGAGACTGCCCTTTGTGCCCCGAACAGGGCCTGTGGTCAGAAGCCCGCAGGAGAGTCGGTGGACGGGAAGCTGGGGGCGGGACGGCAGAGGAAACAGAAACGGAGGCCGATGCTTCCCGCCCCTGCTTGAGCTCGAGTTTTGCCGCGGGCCTCATTTGGTATTCAAGGAAATAAGCCCAACAGGCTGTGAAGAAAGGAAGAATGAGATAGTTTCCTAAGTTGTCTGTGCCTGAGTTGGCCGCGGGTCTGGGGCTCATTCAGCCCTTTGTGGCCCTGTTGAGTGCAGTGCGTGTGTGGTGACAATGCCGTGATGCAGTGACACTGGAGGCTGATGGTAGCAGTTCCGCAGCCCATTCAGAGGGCCGAGGAGGGTGCGGGGCGCGGGGCTGGAGCCAGCACGCGGAGGAAGTCGGGCCGGGGAAGGAGCCGGGCATCACAAATGCCGCTGTCAGGGCTCTGGGCCGGGGGTGGCGGGGGGAGGGGCCCGAGCATCCTCGGGCTGGAGGCCTGCCCGACCCCCAACACTGTGGAGTGCCACCTGTCCAGGCTGACAGACGAGCATTATGGCTCTCCCTCTAATCAGCTTAATTTGGGGCATCTCGACACAATGGCTGGTGCTTCTGGAGGCTGCGGAGAAGCAGAGGGCCCGGAGCCGCGGCACTTGCCGTGCACGCAGCATCTTTTCATCGGAGGCGCTGTCGGGGGTTTTCCAGGCCGCTTGGGCTGTGTCTCCCTTTCTCGGAGATTCTCTGCCCTGTCCTTCCTTAGAGCCCGGAAGAGGCAGAGAGGCGCACAGGGAAGACGGTTCTGGAATTGGAGTCTCACCCTTTGAAGGCCGGGGATCGTTTTTAACTAGGTGTGGTTGCGGGGGGGAGCCAGCTTCGGGTCGGCTCTCTAGCTGTGAAGTGGGCGCAGCTGGCTGTTGGATCTCCAAAAGCCCCCCAGAGCCCCCAGTTCTCAGATCCTGTAAGAATCTTAGAACTCCACCCGTGGGCACATGGCCATCACTCTCTCCAGCTTTGCTTTGGGTTCCCTTCAGGCTCTACAACTTGTCCCTCCTTCTGTTTCCTTCTCTGGGCTTGGCCGCCTCCCTTCCTCCAGATCACCGCTCCCACCCCAGTCCCCCCCGGCGCTCTCCTACCCACTCGGGAGATTGGGAGCCCCTCCGGCAAGACCGGGGCCCGGTGGACTGGGTGGAGGGGCGTGTCTGCTGAGGTAGGGGCACCAGCCCGCCCTCCCTCGGACCTCACTTTCCACCAGCTCACAGGAAATCCACACGCTCTTGGGACGCCCAAGAAGGACTCCTGCAATCCCAAAGGAAGGTTTAAAATGCAGGGAGTGAGCTCTGTTTCCAGGAAGAGGGATGCCGGTTTCCTTCCTGCCACTGTCAGAGTAGAACTTGCAACATTCTTTATGCAAGACAAGCTCTTGCCCTTAAGTAGGTTTTCATCTAGCCAAGAGCGAGAGGTCCCCGCGGTTGAAACTCAGGTTAGGACAGCCAAGTCATGAAGCAGTGGAACCAGGGGAGGGTTAGACGGAGACCCCAGAGCGCTTTCCAGGAATGAGGGATGCCATCGACCCACCGAGAGCTTTAGCGTCCTGCTGTCACAGCTGAGCCTGTGGGCTTCAGGGTCCCTCGTTTCTGGGGGAGCTGCTATAGTCGTCCCTTTTCCCTTGGAGTAAGAGGTATCAAAGAGGAAGAGCTGGCCATAGTCAGGAATGATTTAGATTGAAATTCAAGTGGGACTGGAAAAATCAAGAAAGGAGAGTTTGTGTTTTATGTGAAATCTTTCTTCATTTTATTCGGGAAAGCTGTTTTTGGCTGGAAGTTACATAAATATGACATTCGACGCCTGTGTTCTCTTGAAGTTCCGTAGAAGTCACTGCCCAGTGTGCCAGCCCTCCCTGTAGGCCTTTCTCAGAACTGTTCCTTTAGGGTCTAAGGCTGCTGGGAGGGAAGTCTAAATACCGGGAACAGTAGGAACATGGGTGACCCAAAGGGAGACTGTCCGTGGCCCCAGATCAAATTCTTTAGCTCTCCAGAGCCCGGTCTCCCTGTTTGGAGGACCATCCATCTCGGCTGCTGGTGTGGCTAAGGCAGTGATGGTCACGGCCTCCTGAGTTTGTCGTATTATTGGGGTGGCAGATGTGCTGACCCAGAAATAGAGCCTTGGGGAAGGAAAGTCGGACAGGATTGGCCAGGAGCTTCCTCAGGGACAAGCCAGAGGAGTTTTGACTGTTGCCAGTTTTTACATTGTTAACCTTGTTTTTTAAGATTGTTTGAGATCATAAGGCTTTCGGGTCCTCTAGTGCCTTCCGCTGAAATGCAGGTGCCCTTAGAAGCATCCTGCCTTTAGCCTTCACCGCCGAGCACCTTCGTGAGTGGTGAGTGACCAGAAGCACGGCCACTGCAGGACGGGCCTTGGAGGAGGAGTGCTGGACGGGCAGAGCAGGCAGTGGGCGAGGCCCGTCAGCTTCTAATTCACCAGTTAGGGGGTCAGGCAGGTTAGAGGACATGACCAGGCGAGGCCACAAGCCAGTCTGAGAAATGTTGTTGGGTCCTCAGTGGCCATTCCCTGGCTCTTTCTCATTGGGGACAGGGAGCTCTGGGCCGGGGTACGTCTGCCCTGCCGGACGCTCCATCCACTGTGCCCGCTGCACTGCCCGCCTCGCCTGTCCTGAGCGAATGCTCGTTCGTACCTCGATTCAAAGAAATCTCAGGAATTCTTTCACAGCCCAGGATGGACTTCTTTCTGTTCATAATAAATGATTGTCGTGTGTTGAACTTAGCACTTTGTCCAAATGATCTCAGTTGGTCCTCCGTCTGTGAGCGTTTCCTGAGCCTTATTTTACAAGTGGGGAAACTGAGGTCAGAGAAGGAAGATAACTTAGCGGCTGCCTGCAAGTCTGGTGGGGCGACAGCAAATACCCCTGCCTTCTAGTCACTCTTAATTCATTGCAGGTGAAATTTCATCTCTGCCCTTAGTGCTCGGTCTGCCATTGCTCCCAATCTTGAATTTCATACAAAGCTGAAATGGATGAGAGATGAGAAGGGAATGGAAACGGTGTTCCTAAGAACCCCAACTTTATTTTTAGATCTTGGGAAAACAGAGATAACGCTTTGGTGCTCGGCAAACAGTAACCCCTGGGCAGTTGCATGGTGAAACAAGCACAAGGGAAACGTACATTAAACTGTGGAAAGACCCGGGCAGAGTGGATTTAACATACTTTCCATGTGTCTGTGCTGCTTACGAGGGCACAGGAAAGCAGGCTTGCCAAGGAGAGATGTTGGGAAATAGCTCCTAAGAGCAATTTCTTCAGCTCACCTCCCACTTGCTACTACCAACCACCATCCCTCCCTAGGGACACCCACGAATTGCCGCTGTGTCCCGTGCCACCCAGCTAACAGAGACACCTGCCTGAGATTAACACATTGTGCATCTCCCCGACCAAATACAGACTAATATCAAAGCAATGCTGCAGGGTTTTGGTTTTTTTTTTGCCTATTCCCAAATTAGACGGCTCAAGTGTCCAGGATTTTGAAAACATTTCTGTGTTGTATTTTTATGAGAGTTGAGGGAACGGTAAATAAGCGAAAACCAGATTGCTTGTTTTTAAGCGGTTCCGCAGTCGCTCTGAGGGTCAGTGTAGTTCAGTCCATTCTCTTATCTATCCCTTGGGTAGTCTAGTGCGGTCACACTGTTTGTACGGCTGGCCTTCCCCTTTTCCTTCTCACCTCCCAGTGTCCCCAGGCGGGAAGCATCTCGTTGGCCCTTGGATTACCAGGCACCGTGTGGCCACAAACAGCTGCTCACCTTGGCCAGTGGTGCGCAGGTCCTGTGCGTACAATTCACCCGGGCTTCTGCTAAAATGCAGATTCTGATCTGACTGGTCTGGAGAGGGATGAGGTTCTGCATTTCTTTTTTCTTTTTTTAATTAATTAATTAGGCTGCATCCGGTCTTCGTCGTGGCCCTCGGGATCTTTCATCGCAGCACACAGGCTTGTCTCTGGTTTTGGCGTGTGGGCTCCGGAGCGCACGGGCTCGGTAGTTGCGGCACCGTGGGCTTAGCTGCCCCGTGGCCTGTGGGATCTTAGTTCCCCGACCAGGGCTCAAACCCGCGTCCCCTGCATTGGAAGGTGGATGCTTAACCACTGGACCACCGGGGAAGTCCTAGGTTCTGCATTTCTAACAAGCTCCCAGATGGTGCTGATGCTGCCGGTCCGTGGACCCCACTTGGAGCGGTGAGGTTCCGGCACCGGAAGGATGCATCTCCTGTACATTTCAGCTTTCTTTCTACTGGAAAGCGAGCGCAGACTTCGTCAGTTGCTCTGCGTACTGTTGCCTTTGCTAACAGCTCTGGTCTGGACCGTTCTTCCTCTAGGATTGCCTCAAAGCCTGCCAGGAGCAGATTGAGGTGGTGCTGCTAAACAGCCTGCAGCAGTACCGTCAGGACCAGGGCGACGGATCCAAGTCGGAGGACGAGCTGGACCAAGCCAGCACCCCTACAGACGTGCGGGATATTGACCTGTGAGGATGTCGGGCAGGCCGAATGGGAGAGGAGCGTCCAATCTGCCCTCTCCTTCTCTCCGGTTGTGTTTTGTTCTCTTAATGTTTTAGAATGAAACTTAAAAAAAAAAAAAAAAAACCTGCCCCCACCTAGATCATATTGAAAGATCTTTTAGAAGTGAGAGATAAAGGTCCTGTAAACACGGAATCAGTAAAAGCATTTGGTGCCTATTTGAAGTACAACAGAAGGGAATCCCGTATATATGCGAACAGTTATTATTGTTTGATGATGTTAAAAGTCATAGTAAAACGCTTACAGGAGAACCTGCAGAGTAGCTAGCGAAAATGTATGCCTGCACTATGGGAACAAATTAGAGACTTTTCTTTTTTCCTGTTATGAGCTAGCATGTATATACCCCTGGTAGGATACTTTCGAGGAATTGCAGACGCCACTATGGCAGGATTAGATTGCAAAGCAATGAACTCGAGAAGGAGTTAGAAATAAGGAGGGACAGGATGGGGAGGGAGTTACAAAAGGATCTCAGTGCGATCGAACCGTTTTGGATGGAGAAGCGCCCTTTCTCCCGACCACCTGTTTGTTACTAAGTCAGGAGCGTTGCTGGGCGTCTAGTGACAACTCTTGCTGTCTACAGTAGCTGCTACCTAAAAGAGGTGATGTTTGCCCGTTGGACACAGGTGATTGGATCCTGGGGTTTCACGTTTTTCGACATCTTGCTTCTTCTTCCAAACATGGTTCGTTGCAGACACCACCCAATTTTTATCTAAAAGGGGCAAAATCTAGCGACGGGCCATCCCCCAAACTCCTATGAGATGGAGGCAGATGGAGCCCGAGGGTGGGATCTGGAATGGAAACTTTTCTCCTGATGTGTTCAAGAGAGTAATGTGACCTTGGCATCCCTCATTAGGAAACAAACGAATTCTTTGGTGCTGATTGGCGTGTCTGGTCCACAGGTGAGCGTTTTGGTATAAACCATTCCATTCGAAAAGCACTTTTAAAAATTGTTCCCGAGGGATAGATGGGATGGTTTATGCAAATCATGCAGAGTTGATGCCTCCCTTCTCCTCCTGTGCCCCCTCCCCTCCTGCCCCCAGTTGGGTTGCTGTCCTGTATCTGACACTCTCTGGCATCCCCACCGGAACTCAAGACACATCCTCTTCCGCTGAAATCCCCATCACAACATTCCTAAAAACAAAGCTCTGTTACCATTTTGATGGCACAGAAGGATCTTAATTCCCACCTCTATACTCCTCCTTTGGACATGGAAAAAAGCGTTATTGCTGGTGCAAAGACAGACAGCGGGTCATCAGTGTGGCATTTCGTTCCCGTTTCCGTTTTTTTGTTGATTTCATTGCAAGGTTGCATTCAGCGTACTTGAATTTTTTTTCCTCTCCACGTCTTAGAGGCATTCAGTTAGCAGAGAGGTTGAAGCACCAACTTTTTTTTTTTTTGCACAATTATAATTGACAGGTAATGAAGCTATTAAAATATTTGCCTTTTTAAGTAAAAATAAAAATCAGAACAGGGCTACTCTGAAGAATTGTTTTATACACAGATTCTGCCTTGTTTCATAGTATAAGGGTTTAAGATGGAGAAAAATCTAAGGGTCTCTTATTTTTCATTTTATTATGTTCAGTTTTTTATTATTTTTTTTTTTTTGCGCTGCTAAGAAGCTGAGATCATTCATTGTTATCCACGTTAACAGTACCTATAGCTGTAATGTTTCACCGAGTGTGCTGCTATCTTATAAACAATTTTATAATATATTATTTTCCCGCTTAAATTTCCAAGTCCTGAAGTAGATGGTTGAGATAGGAGTTCTTCGTACTGGAAAAGCCCTTCCATACATAGTTTGTTTTCTTCTGGTAGCGTATTCATGGATTTTTTTTTTTTTTTTTCCTCTCTGGTCACATCCTTCAAAGACAGAGTATTCTTTACCTCAGGTGTACTGGACAAAATCAATAGCTACAAAAGAAAATGGTTCACATTTTTGTTCTCATAATACCTCACAACCGGACAGTTTCTGCTTGGGAGCCCATTAGTCAGGGAAGGCAGAAGGTGGGGGAAGAGGCTGTGCGGCCCCTCCCAGGTGGCAGGTGGAGGATTTGGCCCCAGGGTCTCTCACGCCCAGGGACCTCTTCCGTGGTGAAGGTCATCAGGCTTCCATTCTGACTCTGGTATCCTCATCATGATGGAAAAAATGCAATTGAACCAAGGGATTTCCCCTCCCCCGCAAGGCTGACACTCAGCACAGAGGTTGATGCAGTGGAGTAGGTACCACGTGGGTACCAGCGATCAGGACACAGACTAGAGAATTGCAGCAGGCTATCTGGAGAGTCTCATCTTGCAGGCCTTTCTAAAGCAGGGCTCTCATCTGCTTTGGGTCCTTTCATCTGGAACGAACGTTTCCCCTCTCTCTGGCCCCTTCCCGGATACGGGCAGCCCCCGTTCAGGATGATCTCGGAGGGTTTCCTAGGTCTGAACCTGCAGCAGGTAGGGTTGCCACGGCAACTGCTCCCGCCTGTCCGGCCTGCGGCAGGCAAGCGCAGCCAGGTCCTTGCTAAGTGGCACTAAATGGTTTTCAGGTTTTAGATCGTGCGTTGAATTGGCATGGTTGGAAAAATGGGTCAGATGAGTATTGGATTGGTGGTCGAAGGGAGGTAGGGAGGCTGCTTCTCTGCAGAGATATGCAGTCCCAGATGCGTCAGTCTCCCTTGAAGTGTGTTAGAAGGGTTCAGGACTTGGTGAGTTACGTGACCCTGACATTCTAGGGATTTCTGGTGGGCCAGTGGGTGCTGTATTCTGAGGTTTTGGAGAGGAAGGCTGAGCAGCCTGTGTTTTATCGGGAGCACACTTTGCACAGGCCACTCTTCTAGGCCCTGAGGGGTTCCACAGGATGGAGGAATGCATGGACCCTAGAGTTCTTGGGAGTCTTGGAACCTAAAGAGAAAGCCAGGTACAGATCCCTTGAACAGTGACCAGCCGCTAAGCTCAAAGGGAAGCAGCAAATGAGAGAACCTGACAAATAAGGAAACAGGCCAACAGACTCCCCCAGAGTCCTTCACTTTCCACTTTCCCTGGAGCCCCCAAGGGGCCACTGGGGCCTTCTGGTTTTTTCTTCTTCCCAGCCCTGGAGCCCCCAGGGGGCCACTGGGGCCTTCTGGCTTTGTCTTCTTCCCATCCTCAGGGCCTAGTGTGATGGGAGGTGTAGGGTTGCTGGTGAGGAGGGTGCCAGGTAGTTTAGCTTTTCTGCCTGCTCTCTCCTTAACACAAAAGAAGGGATCCCGGCTTTGCTGAACTGGCTTATACCCGCTCCTTGGATTGGTTTCCTCGGTAGGAGTTTTTGTCCCAGAGGAGTTCACTTCTCCCCATGCATTTTTTTCTCTTTCCTCCCACTAAGAGGGTTCCAAACCTATTCTGGTCTTTTTCTACCTTGTTGTCTTTCTCCCTCTTCTTTACTTCCTCCTCTGTATGGTTTTTTTTTTTTGGTTGTTTTTTTTGGTTGTTTGTTTGTTTATGTTTTTCTCCATCAGTGGGAGCTAAGTTGTTCCCCTAACCTGCCAAATTTTGGCCAAATCCTACGGGGGAAAATCCTTGTATGCCAAAAATATATGCTAAGCATAATTCAGTTCCATGCGGGTCCATAACAGCCGAGAAGCCTGCAGGCGGGGGCAGGGGACCGATGCACGCCCCCCCCACCCCCCGCCAGGCTGAGAGAAGGGGCTTCTGTCCGGGGAGGCTGTCCTCTGGAACTGCCCCACCCCACTGAGCAGCCCACTGCGTCCCCCAGCCGGGTCCCTGTTGGTGCGTGTGCCACAGTGGAGGCCTGGTTCGGCCTCCTTCAGCATCCGAGTCGGGCACGCGTGGCTCCGAGGGGACGCCACCTCGGCTGCGGGCATCGGGGGCTTCCCTTCCGAAGGGGCTGCGGACGGTAGCAGGATTGGATGACTTTCTCAAAGAGGGCAGGGGCATTTTCCCTCCACGGGCCACAGGGGTCAGGGCTGGGAGAAGAAATAGACTCGCACCTTATCTCATGTAAATAATTTTCTAGCTCAAGAAGAGAATATTGGTAGAGTGGAAATGGGAAGTAAGAACGGGGCGGGGGGGAAATCTGAGTAAGCCAGCTGGCTTCTAAGCCAAAAGGATTCCTCTTTGTTTATCTTTGAGACGGTCCGACCCTGAGAATAGCTTTAAAAGGGAAATTACTGCTGAGACGGTAAAGTCCCTTTCAGCCAGCAGACGCTCTGTAGCTACGGAGCACAGTGAGCTCGGGGCAGTTCCTGTCACCCGTTTGTACAAAATCGGGCCGGGAGATTCAAGAGGACGTGTATGGCTTCCTCATCCCACTTGGCTTTTCATGATTCTGGATTCTAAATGACCCAGAACCGTCACTTCAGCCAGAACCACCGTTCTGTATCCGTGTGTCTCTGCTTTTAGACTTGGCTGGGCTGTCAGACCCGATTCTTGGCTTGGGTTTCCAGAAGCCATCGGCAAACATACACACGCATGCTGGAGCTGCCACATTTATCCCTTTGCCTTCAGCCTACTTTGGGGAAAAAAGTGCCTTACTGACTGTAGCCATTACAGTAGCCAGTGTATTTTGACAGGTGCCTATCCTTTAAAAAAAAAAAAAAGTTCTCGTGGTTTCTTTTGTTTTGTTTTTTTAATTGGTTGTGTTTCTTACTGCTGGCCAGCTCTGAAATCCCCGGCAGATCACCAGGCCATTGGATTTTTTCCATTATGTTCATTACCACGTACCTCAGATCTCTCTCTCTCTCTCTCTCTCTCTCTCTCTGTTACAGTTTCTCGTCTTGGACTTTCTTTTATTATTATTATAAATTTTTTTTTTTGCTTTAAACTGAGTGTAATGCCATATCCCGTCAGTTTTATTCTCTCACCATGTACTCTGTAAGAGGTGTGGGTGTTTATTTGGTCGGCATGCGAGCAAGTGCGAAAGTCGCACGATGAGTATACACGGAAGGTTTTTAGGAAGTATGGGAAAAAAAATGTTGTATTGGCCATGATGGTGACATGGTATAGTCAAGCTGCCTTTTCAGAGGTCCTATCTGTTCGGTGTTAAGTGATTTTTAAAAATAATAACCTGTTTTTCTGACTAGCTTAAAGATGGATTTGAAAATGGTTTTGGATGCAATTAGGTTATGCTATTTGGACAATAAACTCACCTTGACCTAAATTCTCTGGCTCTTTTGACTTCTTTCTTGACCAGCGATCCTCAGCGTGGAACACAACTTTCTTGAGTCAGGACTCTTGTTGGCCGCAGTTGGTGCTGGGGTAAAATGCAAATCCTAACGTGGAGGGTCATCTCTGTGTGTCATTTGCGGTGCAACCAATTGATGACCTTTTTTTTTTTAACTTTTGGGTCACCCATACAACCCTCTTATAAACCAGAAGCCTCAGGCCACCTTCAGAAGGTGGGTCAGTCACTGCTCTCCTGACCAGACCTCAGATGCTAATCTTCTGATTATTGCCAGCTACTCACTCCTGGGTGTGAGTATCTCCTGGCTTGGCGGGGAGGGGAGGCCGTGTCTCTGGAGAACCCAACCTCCGCAGCTTTTCCCGGTTGCCTGCAGCTCTTCCCGGCTCCCACCTGCTTCCTGACCCTCCCTCTCTGTATCCCTCCTGTGAGGACTGGACTCCCTCTGCCTTGGTGGAAGGGTGGTGAGGTAGAGCCTGGGAAAGGGGTGGGAAAGTCCACACTTAAACAAATTGCCCATTGCTCCCCAACCTCAGCGACTCAGACCAGCCTCTTTCCCAAGAGTGGTGGGTCAGGCCCTGTTGACGTTACTATGAAAATTCATTTTCTCTGTAGTTCCCTGTCTCCTTCAAAGTCACTGAATGGATAAAGAAGATGTGGTACATATATGCAGTGGAATATTACTCGGCCGTAAAAAAGAATGAATAATGCCATTTACAGCAACATGGATGGACCTAGAGATTCTCATACTAAGTGAAATAAGTCAGAAAAAGACAAATATCATATGATAACACTTACATGTGGAATCTAAAGAAATGATACAAATGAATTTATCTACAAAACAGAAACAGAAACTCACAGACTTAGAAAGCAAACGTGGTTACCAAAGGGGAAAGGTGGTAGGGAGGGATAAATTAGGAGGTTGGGATTAACGTATACACACTATACAAAACAGATAATCAACAAGGACCTACTGTAGAGCACGGGGAACTCTACTCAGTACTCTGTAATAACCTATATGGGAGAAGAATCTGAAAAAAGGAGTTACATGTATATGTATAACTGAATCGCTTTGCTGTACACCTGAAACTAACACAACATTGTAAATCAACTATACTCCAATATAAAATTTGTTTAAATGTGAAAATAAAAGTAAAAACATAAGTGAATTTCTGTGAGAGTTAATGAAATATTAAAGGAAATAGAGCTACACAGACACAAAATAATAACCTAGTTCCTAAGGAAAAAGAAAAAAGTCACTGAAGGCTGTTTTCCAGTTTCATTCTGACCTGAGTTGCAAGTGGGAAGATAAATACTGGTCACGGTGCGGAAGTCCAGATGAAAACATTCCCTGTTACTCCCAAGGAGCTCCACTCTATAGGATGTTTCATCTTACAAGGACTCTCGAAATTCCTCTTTGTCTCCATCCCCCACTGATTTCCAGTGTTCTTGGGGAAAAGTAGGGATAACGTTTTTCTTGGGTTTCTGCCTAGTGGAGTCCGCTGGACCTCTCTGGAGTTTCCAAGGCCTCTGGTTGACTCTTAACCATCCTTGGAATCCTCTTCTGCATGACCTGCTGTCCAGCCAGTTCCCTCCCTCCCTCCCCTCCCGATCTGTTCGCCCTGCAGTGTTGGTGCCGTGTGCATTAATAACACTCCAACACCGCTCCATAACGAGTTCCATCCAGCAAGGCTGGATTCTCCCATCCGGGGCTACGGGTGTTGCAGGTGGGAAGGCCGCTGAAGAAGCAAGTGTTCCATCCCACACAGCTGGCTCTGGGTCAATCCAACGGCCCCTTCACAACACACTCTCAGATCCGTTTCATCTTATAAGTGGAAAACCTCAAACCTGAGACAAAAGGGCCCTTTCTGCGAGTGGAAGTTAGTGATGGAGTGGAGACTTCGAAATCCCAGGTCTTTTGTTCATGCTCTAGTGACTATTCTAATGACTTTGCGGAGATCTGGGACTTTTAAGTCAGGACACAGAGGTCACACCAAAATGAAAGTTCCAGTTGCCTTAGTGATGTTCTCAACCTGCTGCCATGAGGCGAACATTCAGAGCTGGGTATTACACCAGATCATTTCTGCCCTGCTCTTACAGCAGCAACGGCAACAAACATGCCAGGGGGAAGGGTCAGCACATCACAAAGAGCTGACTGGCCACAGCCGACACGCGTGTGCAGGGTCTACACTGGGCCGGCAAGGAAGAGCAGAGCAGACAAAACCCATGCCCCCTGGTTTAAGAGGGTTTCCGCGGGACACAACACACACACACGCCCCCAAGACTGCACACGGCTCTTGACGGCAAACGCCGATGCCCTGGGTGGCAGGGGGCAATTTCTGACAACATGGGATGGGTTCCCTCAAGCAAATGAGTTTTAGGAAAACACGTGTGGAAAGATGCAGGGGAGTTTGGAAGCAGAGTTTGACTTTTTTCCAAAAATAAGGGGATGGGAAGTGATTTTAAAAGTGATGGGAAAATACTCAGAGCTTGAAGAGTATGCAAAATATAACGGATTTTAAACACCATGAACACAGATGTTATCCTCGTGAAACGGGATGAACTGGGCCACAGACGTCGATTCCCATGTACCTAATTCCTCCTGAGAAGTACGTCTGGCCGTTCTGAGCCGATGGCTTGGTCTTGCAGGCTTCCTGCTGCCGTGGAGGGTCAGATCCCATCGGGTGGGTAAGCAAAACTGGGTGGCCTGAGGACACAGCAAGGCAGCCCTGCTGATTTCCCTCGGACCGTGCCTCAGCATCCCACGGGAGCTTGGCGTTTATGCTTATCCAAAACACAGCTTCCGTTTCATTGCTGGCGACTTGCCCTGGAACCCCATCTCCTTCCTCCCTCTGGCCTTGGTGGGTGTCAACATAGAGCACTTCCTGGAAAGTCCAGTAGGTGGCGCTAATGCCACAGGCGGGAGCAACTTAACAGAGAGAAGGGGGGCAGCCAGGTGTAGGGTGGCTCCTACCTCCCGCAGGTGAGCGGGACGGCGGCAGCTCCCTCCCCTGCACCTGTCAGCATTGCCATATCCTGACTCCACCTGGGAGGGGCTGGTGCTATTCGTGACTTCTTGCCATTCTTTTCAGTGTCTAAGTCAGAGAGAGAAACGGCGGCCTGTAAACCAAATCCAGCCTGCGGGCGTGTTTAGTTTGACTCTCATCATGACTTACGGGCCAATATGAGATGAGAACTTTCCCGTAAAAGTAAGGATTTTAACTCCTCTTGGGAAATACATTTCTGGCAAAAGACAGGCCTGCAAGGCAGTCAGGGCTGCTGCTGAAGACAGTCTGACCCCTTCCCCCCGCACCCCCCCCCACCGTGGAACCTGCTTCCCTCACTGACGTCAGCCACCTGTCCCCCAAGAAGTCTGCAGCTCTGCAGCCTGTCCCACCTCCAGCTATGAAACAGGATCCCCATAAGCTCCAGGGGGAGCAGAGCAGGCTTGGGACCCTCCCTTTACTTTTCTACCCCAAGTGAAAAAGACCTGCATTCCTCATTAGGCTTTGTCATCTCTGCTCTGTTATCTCTTCATGGGCTATTAGTTATCAGATAACCGGGAGCTGGGCCCGATTCTTGAACTTCCTTTGAGACCCCCGAGTCAGCCCACACTGAGGTCTGCAGGTAGGCCAGCTTGAAGATCAGCTTTTTCTCTGTTGCTTGTTTGTTTGGGGAGCCACTTTCAGTTCTCCTACTCTCCTGTTCACCCCATAAGAAGATAAACCTGTGAGATTTTTGGATCTGTTGAAAAGTACAAATCCCAAGACTGTTTCAATCATCCCAACCATCAACAATGATGACTTCTCGCCACCCCTTCTTACACGTGGGGCTCTCGGGCACTGTTTGTTCATTCAATAAGTGAGGGCTGGTCATGGGCCGGGCATATCCTGCACCAAACACCCCATTCGACAAATGTGTCTCTGGCACCTAGCGTTCCAGGTACGATGTCTTCGCACTCCCTGCAGAAACAGACAAGGAGTCACAGGACGGCTGCTATTTCATACAGTGGTAATGAACACAAGTGCCTGCTCTGGGATCCCCTCTTCCCCCCCTTCCCCTCCCACCCCTGGACCACCCACTGGCTGTGTAACCTCGGGCATCACTGCTGAGCCCCTCCATGACTCGGTTTCTTCATCTTTGAAATGGAGTCCAACGCTCACAGTACCTCCTGAGTTACTCATTTTAACACGTCCACAGTGCCTGGCACAGAGCCAGAGCTTGATAAATGTTAGCTATTGTCAAGGCTGAAGCGGAGTGTGATAAATTGGTGCAGCCACTATGGAGGACAGTATGGGGTTTCCATAAGAAACTAAAAATAGAACTACCATATGACCCAGCAATCCCACTCCTGGGCATATATCTGGAGAAAAACATGGTCCAAAAGGATACATGCACCCCAATGTTCATTGCAGCGCTGTCTACAGGAGCCAAGACATGGAAACAACCTAAATGTCCATTGACAGAGGAATGGATAAAGAAGATGTGGTACATATATACAATGGAATATTACTCAGCCATAAAAAGGAACGAAATTGGGTCATTTGTGGAGACGTGGGTGGACCTAGAGATTGTCATACTGAGTGAAGTAAGTCAGACAGAGAAAGACACATATCATGTGATATCGCTTATATGTGGACTCTCGAAAGAAATGATACAAATGAACGTATCTACAAAACAAACGGACTCACAGACTTAGAGAATGAACTTATGGTTAACAGTGGGGGAAGGGTGCAGGGAAGGGATAGGGAGTTTGGGATTGACAAGTACACACTGCTATATTTAAAAAGGATAAACAACGAGGACCTACCGTATAGCACAGGGAACTCTGCTCAGTGTTATGTGGCAGCCTGGATGAGAGGGGATTCTGGGGGAGAGTGGATACATGTATATGTACAGCTGAGTCGCTCTGCTGTGCCCCTGAAACTGTCACAGCGTTGTTAATCGGCTACACTCCAATATAAAATAGAAGGTTAAAAAATAAATAAATAAAGCGGAGTGTGAGAGAGGCACCTAATTCAGTCTTCTCAAAAGTTCATTTTCCAGACAGGTATCGATGGTTTAGCCACTCAATACCGCCAGCTTAAGCTCTGAGATGAGGGAGACTTCTTAGCAGCTAAGTGCAGTCTTCAAAGAGCTTTCACAAGCGTCTCATGACCCTCACGACCCCCGATGAATCTGACAGCTCGTCTTGTAGCCCATGACTCGAGGGACACACAGCTCGCAGCAAGGGTCAGGCTAGGACTGGGACCCAGAATCTTCCGCCACATTGTGCGGCTCTGCCTCCACCACCACCTCGCAGGAAGGCTTCCCTCCTCCAGGCAAGTGTTCCAAAGGAAGGGTTCTCTTCCTTTACAGTCAGCAAGGAGCAACCAGAGGGCCTCCCAATCCCACGGCCGGATGGAGGGCTGTTAGAGAGACGAGGCTCGGCCAGCAGCACCCCGAGGATGGAGGCCAGTCTCTCTAGACCCTTTACTGGTCATTTGGTGGGCAGTGGGGGTCCCTAAAACGTGTCAGCCAATACACACAATTTCAGCGAGGCCCCCGTCTAACTTGTGTTGCACACGTTACCGTTTGCACCAACAACATCTATTTTCTGAAATTCAGGATGCTAATTAAGTATCCATTGCAATCGAAACAGATAGAAGTTCCCGTGGGCTGTGGTTCTCCTGATTAGGGTACCAATGCACCAACCTTAGAACTGTCCGTTCTTTTGTGTGTGTGTGTGGTACGCGGGCCTCTCACTGCTGTGGCCTCTCCCGTTGCGGAGCACAGGCTCCAGACGCGCAGGCTCAGCGGCCACGGCTCACGAGCCCAGCCGCTCCGCGGCATGTGGGATCCTCCCGGACCGGGGCACGAACCCGCGTCCCCTGCATCGGCAGGCGGACTCTCAACCACTGCGCCACCAGGGAAGCCCTAGACTGTCCATTCTTGATTAGAATGTGTTCCAGACTGAATGTTTGTGTCCCCCCAAAGTCATATGTTGGAACCTAATTCCCGGTGAGATGGTATCTGGAGGTGGGGCCTTTGGGGGATAATGAGGTCCTGAGGGTGGAGCCCCCATGAATGGGATGAGTGCTCTTATAAGCAGAGCCAGAAGCCTAGCTGTCTCTTCTGTCTCTGCCGTGTGAGGACACAGTGAGAAGCTGGCGGTCTGCAACCAGAAGACGGCTCTCACTAGAACCCGACCGTGCTGGCACCCTGACCTCGGACTTCCAGCCTCCAGAACTGTGAGAAATACATGTTGGCTGTTGAAGCCCCCAGGTCTGCGGTCTTCTGTTACAGCAGTGCCAGGTGGCTAAGGCAGAATGGTTGTAGCATCTGGGTTATAACTTACCGAAATCACACACATGGGCTGCATATTCCAAAATATTTTAAAGAAAATTGCAAACACTGTAACTGTGGTTTTCTTCTGGATGGAAAAGAAACATTCTGCTGCTCCCATACTATGCTGGGGCCTGGAGCCAAAAGATTACCCCAGACTCTGTCTAAGGCTCTGCAAAGCCACTGCTTCTGTGGGGTCTCGCCACCTCCAGGGGCGCTCTGCCTGGGAAGGGGCAGGGGTTCTGCTCTCCTACCAATGCCGCAAACGTATGTCATTTTAAAAAAATCGTATCTTGGGACTTCCCTGGTGGTGCAGTGGTTAAGAATCCACCTGCCAATGCAGGGGACACGGGTTCGAGCCCTGGTCCGGGAAGATCCCACATGCCACGGAGCAACTAAGCCCATGCACCACAACTACTGAGCTGCACTCTACAGCCCGTGAGCCACAACTACTGAGCCCACGTTCTGCAACTGCTGAAGCCCGCATGCCTAGAGCCTGTGCTCTGCAACAAGAGAAGCCACCGCATTGAGAAGCCCACGCACCAGAACGAAGAGTCGCCCCTGCTCGCCACAACGAGAGAGAGCCCGCGTGCAGCAAAGAAGACCCAATGCAGCCAAAAAAAAAAAAAAAAAATCACATCTTTAGTTTGTCCTTATTCCTCAGGGACCCACCAACATCGCTGCTCTCATCATTTCCCCTCCCCCAACAGTCCAGAGAATCTTTCTGGTCCAGGGATCAGGGAAGACCTCATCACAGTCTCTCAAAACTTTGCTCATGTCAAGATTACTTTCTTTATCCTCCAGGTGGTCATTTCCCTGGCTCTCTGTCACCTTCCCTTCCCTGAAAAGGGGACACGGGATAAGGGGCCAAAAATGCAACGCAAATGCTGGAAGAAATACACTGGTACTGTTTCAAAAAATGTATCCTACCATGGATACAATAACCTGAACCCTGCAAGGGCTCCCTGCTGTTCTCAGCAAAGGGTTGCCCAGCAACGGAGGTGTTAACGTGCTGAGGGAGCTCTTGGCTTTAACGTGCTGAGGGAGCTCTTGGCTTGTGCAGTTTTCCATTCGTGGCTGGGCTTAACGAGTCTGGATACCTTCTGGATACCTTGGTCAGTACCTTCCTGGAAAGTCTTGACACCTCAGATGTTCTGATAGCAAATCATTCACTTCCGTCTTCCATACATCCCCATAGATCAGAATGAAGAGTCTACAGAAGGTTTGCTTCGATAGGGCACTTCCTATGGCTCTACTTGCCTCACATCCTACATCTTTCCAGATACTTGGACCAGGAGAACAGGACTCCAGGGTTTTCCTTAGCACTCTGTCAGGTGTCTGGGGTAGGGGGGGATCCTCCCAATACCCCCCACTGCTTGCTGTCTGTCTGGAGTGTTACTGACAGTATTGTACATTTATCTGTTACATAAAAATTGTCACAAATGTGGTGACAGGGAAAGTCAGGATGCCACAGTGGAGAGGGAATGTCCCTTAAGCAAGAAGATCTGTGTTTGAATCCCAGGGCTGCTGCTTGTTAGCTGGGAAACCTTGCTGGATTATTGAAAAGATTAAATGAGGTAGTCTATGTCCGGCGCCTGATACATTGGAAGCTTCAACAAGCATCTGAATACAGTCCTTCCACATCCACAGGTTCAGCCGAAGATTGAAAATGTTTGAGAAAAAATTCCAGAAGTTCCCAAAAGCAAAGCGTGAGTCTGCAGAGCGCTGGCGACTACTTCCATAGCCCTTCCATTGTGTTAGGTATTCTAAGTAAACTAGCCACGATTCAAAGTATACGGGAGGATGTGCACAGGTGACGTGCAAATACTGTGCCACCGTATATAAGGGACTTGGACATCCACGGATTGTTATCCGAGGAAGGTCCTGGAAACAATTCCCAGCAGACACTGACTGTATATGCAAACACATCAAGTACCTTGTTAATTATTTTTAAAGGCATTAACAATGCAAATGTTAATTTTCCAAAAAGGCAGGGGCGGTGGGGGGGGGGCAGTGTTTTCCTGTGGCTCCTGATGGAGGAGAGACCGCTCTCATCCACAGCCTATGAAGCATTTACAACTATGGAAGTTGTAAGTGCTTATGAAACCATAAGCATTTACAACTTCCATAGTATCCCCTTCATTCTGCTGCCATTCTTCCCAACAGCAATGAACCTGGGCTTAGGGGAAGTTCTTTTCCCTGCTAAGTGACAGGCTGTAAGGCAAGGCATGAAAAGGGATTATTGGATACATGAATTCAGATAAAAGGGAGGTCCCCAGAAGCAGGCTGACAAGGCCTCCTTCGACTGTCCATCAGTAGAAAAGCTGTCTGGCAGATATGATTTTTTGGAACCAGCAATCATGGGGAACTCTGGGTGACAGATGTCAGATGCTGACAGAGCGACTGCCAGAACCAATCTCCCTCCACCTTCAGACCTCAGGCTGATGGAGGACCGGGCACAGCTGGACCGGCAGCCCCTTCCGGCTTGGATCACTGCTCACATTGTTATTTCTCAGTCGCTGGACAAACAGATGGTTTACCGTGTATTTGTGATTTTTTTTTTTGTTGGCCTAGAAATTCTGTTCTTCCATCAGGGTACAGCATGTAATCAATTATGACAGTGGGTGGTGTAAGAAAATCCCTGCCAATAAAAGTCCAAGACCTTCTCTTTTATTAAATTTGCATAAACCACAACAATTTCCAACTTAAAAGCAATAGGAGGAAAAAGCAAAGTCGTGGGGTTAGAAATAACTTGGGTAATTGCAAAACCACAATTCTCAGTTGGTCCTGAAGACTCTTGTTAGTTTATACTAATACCTGATGTCTGTTTTGTCTGCCCATTTTTAGCCTTAAAATCTTCTTGTCTCTATTCTGATGAGCCTTGACGAGCTTCATGTTAGAATCCTAACGTAACAACCGTAAGTAAACAGAACAAATCCCAGGAGCACACATACCCACCGACTCAGACTTCCTTTTGAATATTCAGAGTTTTACTCTAGTAAGTGCTTTTACATTAGAACTTTGGCCTGCCTCAGTATATATGCGTGACCACATACATACAACAATATATGCGTTCTCCCCTATCTGCCCTCTGGGTAATTTTCTTTATGAAAAAAATCTTAATTATACGCATACAGCTGAAAAGTTCTTTAACAGAAGAATAGCAGAAGCATTTTTAACATTATAAATATCACCTAGACAAACCCCTGACACAACCTATACGTTTCCTCTTATCTTGTTATAATGTGTGTGTCTTTTCTTATAAAATCAGCCTCACAGTGAATAGTTTTCTATCCTATTGAATAGTTTTTTTTCTTTTTTTTTTTTTTCCATTTAACCACTTACCGGTATCATTAGATATTCCTTAGGAACATGATTTCTATGGATGACAAATACTGATTGGGCTTCTACAACGTGACTGTCACCATTCCAGGCGCTAAAGACGTATAAGAGAACAAGAGGGTCCCTTTCTTCAAAAAAACCTACATTCCGGCAGAGAGAGACAGGCAATAAACCTGTGAAAACAGTAAATAGATGATATAATTTCAGGCCTAAGTGCTCTAAGATAGGGTAACACATAGTGACTGGGCGGGGGCTGGAAGGAAGGCCTTAACTTCTGAGTTAAGATCTGAAGGCTAGAAGGAGGTAGGCCATGCAAGTATCTTGGGAAAGGGCTTTGTCGGCAGAAGGAACTGAGAATGCAAAGGCCCTGAGGCAGGAGTGAGCATGACGTGGCCCAGGAACAGAGGGAAGCCTAAGTTATGGCTGGAGCTCGGTGAGGAGGGGCCGTGGGGAGGGAAATGGGAGAACCAGAGAGAGGCCAAGTCACCTAGGCCTCGGAGGGGCTGGGACTTCAGTGGCAATGAGAATCCGTGAGAGAATTTTCCAGCAGGGGGGTGACATGAGATGGTTACAGAGCTATCGCTTTGCTGGCTGAGGAGGGGAGGGTTTATGGGGTACAAGAGTGCAGGCAGCAGAGCTAGGTGAACAGACTCCAGACAAGCTCTGTTAACAGTTGTTCACACAAGAGATGATGGAGGGTTAGTGGAGGATGTAGTAAAGCCACAAGGAGAAGTGGTGGATTCAAGCCATAATTTGGTGGGAGAGCCCACAGAAACTTCTTTTTTAGGTTTTAAATTCCTCCCTCCCTTCCTTCCTTCTTTCCTCCTGCCCTTCCTTCCTTTCATTTCTTATTGAAGATTTGAACAACACAATTCTTTCAGACACATATAGAACTCGGCACCATATAATGAGTGAATCCGCATTCTTCACAAACGTACATGAAACATTTACACCACAGGACTGGGGACAAATTCACGCAACAAGTCTCTGCAAATTTCAAAGACGTGTATCTTTAAAGAGCTCTGAAGTCCTGGAGATTTAAGACCGTATATATTTTAGTCTTACTATCAGAATGAGGGAAAACCTTCAGTTTAAAAATATATATTTATAAACAAGAAGAACAGAAATTTCACTGACTCTGAGTAACCAACAGGCCAACGTTTGGTCGCAATAGGATTATTTTCAGTCCCAATTCTATTGTTGAAACCATTTAGATGCCCTGGAAACGGACTCCAACCCTCACTAGCCTCCCCTATCCCACATTCCAGATAGATCAGGTATTTTCACACTTGGCTTATCCTCAGTGAAGACTGGGATTAGATCTTTATTTGAAAATAAAAGCAAAAGTCCAGCACTCGCTGTACTATTGAACCTACAGAAATTTGTGATGACACTGATGGGGAATGCAAGGTTACAGTGAAGGATCAGGATTACGTGAGCAATGGTGGAGGTACTGCCATTTACTGAGATGAGAGGAGTGAGCAGTCTT
The DNA here is from genome assembly GCF_003031525.2 of Neophocaena asiaeorientalis asiaeorientalis. Lineage (NCBI taxonomy): Eukaryota > Metazoa > Chordata > Mammalia > Artiodactyla > Phocoenidae > Neophocaena > Neophocaena asiaeorientalis. Next base: position 4,121,105 of record NW_020176571.1, read on the forward strand.
TGGAGGCAAAAATCAAAGGTTCTGCATGGATAAAGTTAGCTTGAGATGCCTATACTAGAGATCCCAGGGAAGATGCTGAGCAGGTCACTGGATAAATGAATGAGCAGAGGAGAGAGCAGCCGAGATGGCAGAGTAGGAAGCCCCTGAGCCCACCTCCTCCCAGGGGCACACCAACATTACAACTATTTACAGAGCAACTATTGATGAGGAAGATAGGAAGACTACAGAAAAGATCTTCTACAACGGAAGATTTTAAAAAGGAACCAGAACAACATGGGTGGGAGGGGCAGAGACGTAGTACAGTCAGGACGTATACACCTGTGAGGGAGTGACCCACAAACCAGAGGATAGTTACAATTGCAGAGGTTCTCCCCAAGGAGCGAGCGGTTTGAGCCCCACATCAGGCTCCCCAGCCCAGCACCAGGAAGACGAGGCCCCAGAATGTTTGGGGACACGGACAATGGCAGCAGCCATTCTGGGGAGCTTGTTCCACCACGTGGACACAGGTGCCGGCAGCTGCCATTCTGGAATCCTCCCTTGAGTTTATCAGCATTGGGACTCAACCACACCCACCAGCCTGCAGGCAACAGTACTGGGATGCCTCAGGCCAAGCAGTAGCTAGGTGTCAACACCAGCCCCAGGACCCCTGGGCCCTGCAGCCAGAGATTCTCGGACCTGGCTCCACCTACCAGCAGGTCAACACGAGCTCTGGAACCCCAGGTCCTACAGCCAGAGACTCTAGGACCTATCTTCCTCAAACTACTCCAAAAAACTGCAGAGGAAGGAATGCTTCTGAACTCATTCTATGAGGCCAGTATCACCGTGATACCAAAACCAGAAAAAGATATCACAGAAAAAAAAAAGAACAAAGAAAATTACAGGCCAATATCACTGATGAACAGAGATGCAGAAATCCTCAAGAAAATATTAGCAAACTGAATTCGACAATACATTGAAAGGATCATAAACCACGATCAAGTGGGATTTATCCCAGGGACGCAAGGATAGTTCAATATCCACAAATCAACTGATGTGACACACCACGTTACAAATTGAAGAATAAAAATCATATCATCATCTCAATAGACACAGAAAAAGCTTTTGACAAAGTTCAACATCAATTCATGATAAAAACTCTCAACAAAGTGGGTATAGCGGGAACATACCTCAACATTTAATAAAAGCCATACATGATAAGCCCGCATTTAACATCATACTCCAGGGTGAAAAGCTGAAAGCCTTTCCTCTAAGATCAGGAAGAAGACAAGAATGCCCACTCTTGACACTTTTATTCAACATAGTATTGAAAACCTTAGCCATAGCAGTCAGACAAGAAAAAGCAATAAAATGAACCCAAGTTGGAAAGGAGAAGGTAAAACTGTCACTCTTTGCAGATGACATGATACTATGCATAGAAAATCCTAAAGACACCACCAAAAAACTACTAGAGATCATTGACAAATTCAGCAGGATACAAAACTAATATACAGAAATCTATTGCTTTTCTATACACTAAAAATGAACTATCAGAAAGAGAAATTAAGGAAACAATTCCACTTACCATTGCATCAAAATGAACAAAATAACTAGGAATAAATCTAACTAAGGAGGTAAAAGACCTGTACTCAGAAAACTGTAAGACACTGATGAAGGAAATTGAAGACAACATAGACAGATGGAAAGATATACTGTGTCCATGGATTGGAAGAATTAATATTGTTAAAATGACCATACTACCCAAAGCAATCTACAGATTCAATGCAATCCATATCAAAATACCAATGGCATTTTTTCACAGATCTGGAAGAAATAATTCTAAAATTTGTATTGAATCACAAAAGACCCTGAATAGCCAAACAATCTTGAAAAAGAAGAACAAAGCTGACGGTATTATGCTCCCCGATTTAAAACTATACTACAAAGCATGAGTAATCAAAACAGTATGATCTGGCACAAACACACACACATAGATCAATGGAACAGAACAGAGAGCTCAGAAGTGAACCCATACTTACATACACAATTAATCTATGACAAAGGAGACAAGAATAGACAATGGGAAAAAGACAGCCTCTTCAATAAATGGTGTTGGGTAAACTGAACTGCTACATGCAAAAGCAGCAAACTGGACTGTTCTCTCCCACCATGCACAAGAATAAATTCAAAATGGATTAAATATACAGCTTAATTATACAACCTGAAGCCATAAAACTTCTAGAAGAAAACATAGGCAGTAAGCTCTTTGATATCAGTGTTAGTAATATTTTTAATTTTTTATTATTGTTTTTTAATGGCATTTATTTGAAACATATTTTTTAAAAGTTTATTTATTTTTTTAGGCTGTGCCAGGTCTTATTTGCGACAGGCGGGATCTTCATTGCAGCACGTGGGATCTTTTTTTTAGTTGCAGCGTGCGGACTTCTTAGTTGCGGCATGCAGACTCCTTAGTTGTGGCATGTAAACTCTTAGTTGTGGCATGCATGTGGGATCTAGTTCCCCAACCAGGGATTGAACCTGGGCCCCCTGCAGTGAGAGGGTGGAGTCTTACCCACTGGACCACCAGGGAAGTCCCATATTTTTTAGATATGTCTCCTCAGGAAAGGGAAACAAAAGCAAAAATAAACAAATAGGATTACATCAAACTAAAAAGCTTTTGCACAGCAAAGGAAACTACAAACAAAATGAAAAAGGACATCTACTGAATGGGAAAAAGATATTTGTCAATGATATATCCGATAGTGGGTTAATGTCCAAAATACAGAAAGAACTCATACAACTCAACATCAAAAAAAAAAAAAAACCCAAACAACCTGATTAAAATGTGCAGAGTATCTGAATACACATTTTTTCCAAAGAAGACATACAGGTCCATGAAAAGATGCTCAACATCACTAATAATCAGGGAAATGCAAATCAAAACCACAATGAGATATCACCTCACCCCTGTCAGAATGGCTATTATCAAAAAGACGACGTGTTGACGAGGGTGTGGAGAAAAGGGAACCCTCCTACACTGTTAGTGTGATGTAAATTGGTGCAGCCACTATGGAGAACAGTATGGAGGTTCCTGAAAAGACTACAAATAAAACCACCATATGATCCAGCAATTCCACTGCTGGGTATATATCTGAAGAAAATGAAACCACTAATTTGAAAAGATACATGCACCCCAATGTTCATAGCAGCACTGTTTACAATAGGCAAAATATGGAAGCAACTCAAGTGCCCATCAATAGATGAATGGATAAAAAAACTGTAATAAACATACACACACACACACACACACATTGGAATACTACTCAGCCATAGAAAAAAGAATGAAATCTTGCCATTTGCAACAACATAGATTGACCTAGAGGATATTATGCTAACTGAAATAAGTCAGACAGAGAAGGACAAATACTGTATGATTTCACTTATATCTGGAATATAAAAAAACCCAATGAACAAACATAACAAAACAGAAACACATTTATAGATACAGAGAACAAACTGGTGGTTACCAGAGGGGAAGGGGGTGCTGGAAGGAAAGCATAGGTGAGAGAGATTAAGAGGTATAAACTTCCAGTTGCAAAATAAATGATTCATGGGTATAAAATGTACAGTGAGGGGGGACTTCCTTGGTGGCCCAGTGGATAAGACTCTGTGTTCCCAAGGCAGGGGGCTGGGGTTCGATCCCTGGTCAAGGAACTACATCCCAAATGCACGCTGCAACTAAGAGTTCGCATGCCACAACTAAGGAGCCTGCCTGCTGCAACTAAGACCGGTGCTACCAAATAAATAAATATATTTTTTAAATGTATGGTGTGGCGAATATAGGTGACATGTTTAATCACTTATCTTGGTGATCACTTTGAAATGTACAGAAATATTGAATCACTATGTTGCATAACAGGAACTAACGTAGAGTTTTAGGTCAATTATACTTGAAAAACAAACAACAAACTCAAAGAAAAAGGAGATCAGATTTGTGATTACTAGAGGCGGGGGGCGGGTAGGGGAGGGAGAATTGGATGAAGGCAGTCAAAAGGTACAAACTTCCAGTTATAAGATTAAATACTAGTGATGTAGCGTACAACAGGACGAAGATGATGAGCACAGCTGTGTTATATATGAAAGTTAAGAGAGTAAATTTAAGAGTTCTCATCACAAGAAAAACAATTTTTTCTTTTTCTTTAATTTCATGTCTGTGAGATGATGGAGGTTCACCAAACCTCTTGTGATAGTCACTTCATGATGTACGTAAGTCAAATCGTTATGTTATACACCTTAAACTTACACAGTGCTGCATGTCAGTAAAACTGGAAGAAGAAAAAATGAATGAGGATATCAGGGGAAAGTTGCAGACCAGAGACACAAATAAGACCTATACACTGGGTGAGGTCACCTGGGAGACTCAGACATGCACGGTCCGTATGGCATTGTCCACACACTAAACATTTATGTGTTCCCCCATATTCTCCATCGCCTTTGCAGTTAGCTGGGTTGTGTGAGTAGCTCTGGACAGTGAATGGAGGAAGCACCTAAGAACTGGTTCAAGACCCTCAATTGTCCTCATTTCCTGCCACAGTTATCATGAATCCATGTACTAATGTCATTGTTAACTCCAGTCCCTGAGGGAATTTGCAGAGTAAATTCACAAATTTACTCCACGTCACACACGTAGCATGAGAGAGAAATAAACTTTTATGTGGTAAGCCATGGAAATTTCAGGACGAATTTGTTACCTCAGCATAACTTGGCCTATCCTGACTAATTTGGAATTCCATCATATGAGCTGCCACAACAAAGCATCCTCTTTCATTAAAAAAGCATATGTGATTTGATATGTTTTCGACAAAAGTATAGCAGTGGTTATTTCTAGCTTCTGTCTAAACAACACTTAAATGAACTCCTTGTTCATTTTATAAGCTGAAGGGTAATCTCTGAACGGCTGAGTGATAATGCAGGATAACGTCCATTCTTTCAAAGATCCTCATTTCTCAACTGTTTTCTCCTGATTGTTAAGGTTTATGAAAACATCGTTTTTATACATAGTTCTTGGATAATTAAAACAGTAATATTGATACTTTATAATTTTCTAAATTTCTCCAAAAACAATTCTCTCCCCTTATATCAGCTAATTTTTTAGATGTTTGATTCATTTGACAAATTGACGATAAAAGAGATTCCTCATTCATTCATTTCACAAATTTTAATTGAGCCCCTACTTTGTTCTAAACATTTTGATAGGAGCCAGGGAACTAAGGAAAAGATCCAGTACTTACCCTCATAGTTATGGTTTTGTTTTGGTTTTTTGTGCGGTACGCGGGCCTCTCACTGTTGTGGCCTCTCCCGTTGCAGAACGCAGGCTCCAGACGTGCAGGCTCAGCGGCCATGGCTCACGGGCCCAGCTGCTCCGCGGCATGTGGGATCTTCCCGGACAGGGGCACGAACCCACGTCCCCTGCAGTGGCAGGCGGACTCTCAACCACTGCACCACCAGGGAAGCCCATAGTTATGGTTTTGATACCACCTGGAGCATTACCTACGGCCAAGCTCAGTTCTGAGATCCTGAGAGATGGGAAATTAGTTAACCTCTATGTGCTTTAATATCTTCATCTGTAAAATGGAAATAGTAATTCATTCCCTCCAGAGGTATTGCAGTAATAAAATGAGACAAAGTGGAAGGCTATTTTTAGTTACATTTAGAAATGCACTCAGACCATCTTAACACAAAGGGGTTTTACTGGAAAAACCAGAATCTACAAGGTACCTGGTGCTCGGGCAGCTGGAGAGAGGAAGTAGGGACCAGGTGGTCTCTGCATTGCTCACTGTGTCTTCTTTCTGTCTGTCTACTCAGTTCCCCCACTATCTTTGCTTGCTCTTACCTTCTACTCTGTAATTTTGCTTTCAAGCTTGTATTGCTGGTGGTTTCCGTTTCTTCATAGCTTCAGTCTACACACTGCCTTGGGCTCTATCTCCATGCTTTCTTTCTTCTTTCGCCCTCATAGATTACTACCTTTAATTTTTCAGTTCAAATTTCCAGAAGAATCTGTTTGATCGCTTTGTTCATTCAGGCATTCAGAACACATACATGGAGTATCTACTAAGGACAGGCAGTGGACGCCCATGGTAATCCCCACCCCCTGTTAGGAACCTCTGAATGATCCCTCCAACCTCACCCTGAAGATGGACTCTTCCCCTGGGACCTTGTTAGAGGTGCTGAATTTGTCCCCCACTCCAGATCTACTGAATCAGAATCTACATTTTAACAAAATCCCCAGGTGATTTGTGTGCACGGTTCAAGTCTCAGAAGCACTGCTTTAAACTTCTAGCTCAAAACTGGCTGCACACTGGAAACAGCTGGAGATTTAAAAAAATTACTGATGCCTGGGTCCCTCGCAAAGAGATTCCTTTTTAATTTTTCTGGGGTGCAGCCTGGCATTCAGAAAATCCTAGATGATTCCAATGGATTTAAGGAAACAAATGCATTATTAAATATAAGAATATAAGTAACAATGCATGGAAGATAATTGTAAAGCTTACATGATTACACTCTACCTGTGTCATGGCTGAGTGCCGTTATCCCATCTTACCCATCACGTAATGGAGGGTTAGAGAGGTTAAGTAACTGTCTCAAGGCCCTGAAGGCTGTTAGAAGAGAAATTATTCACCAGATCCTCTTTAAAAACCGGCGGGGAAGACTTTACTACAGACTACTGCGATGGGGGAAACAGACTGAATGAAGCTCTGAACACAACTGGGACCAACGGAGATTTACAGCCAGGGGGCAGGGTGAAGGAGGGAACGGAAAAAAATGACCAAGACGAACTTGGTGAGATATTGGGGGGTAGGGTGGCGGGTGGGATGAGGAACGTGATTAGAAATCGAGAGTGGAGGAAGAGGAGCTTGATTAGGTACCGAGGTGGGGGGGGATTCTCGATCGAGTGGCTTCGCAGGGTTCTTTGGTAAAATCAGGCTCAGCAGGCCAGGCACGAGGCCTAGTCTACACGAGGGCTCCAAAGGACCAGACCAGAGTTTGCTCCCGGAGCGGGTCTAGGCGGAGTTGGGGGCTGAAGCCGGGCGAGTCTAAGCGCGCAGACGCTGCTGACCCTACACGCCCCCAGTGCCGGGGTTAATGCAAACCTCACAGGACCGAACGTGTCTGGCGCTGTACACCCACGAAGCAGGACTGCTGGCTGCACTCCAGCTTCCAATCAGACCAACCCCAATCGGAGGAGCAGCCCCTTAGCCGCTCGTAGCCTACAGGCCCGGGTTTCCCTGGGCACGCCCCGCCTCCCGGTCCGGGGCGGGGCCGCCGCACCTGCCGCGCACCAATCACGGGCCGGCGCGTTGGGGCGCACGCGCCACGGCCCTGGGCGGGGCCTCGCCGCACATCAGTCTCCGCGACCTGCCGGCCCCCGGCCTCCCTGATTGGCCGTCCTGGAGTGACGTGACGGCCGCCTCGGCTTATGGCAGCGGAGCCGGCCGGTGGCGGGGTGCGGAAGCTGCGGGGTGCGGCGGGCGCAGTGCCGGTTGGCTTGTGCGGAGTGTGGGTGACGGTTCGGGCGGCGTGCGCGGCCTTTGCTTTGCTCTGTCCTGGCGCCGGCGGGATGACGCGCTTCGCTCTGACAGTGGTCCGGCAGTGAGTATGGCCGGCGCGGGCTGCCCTTTCCCCTCCGTGGAGTGTTGCGGGCTGGGCTGGGGGACCGAAGATCTGCACCCGCCCCGCCCTGCCCGTCCCATTTGCTCCTCCGAGGCTCGGCCTGGCGATTTCAAGGTGTTTCCTGTGAGTTACCCCCTACCGGCCCTCCTGCCCCAGCGAAGCTGAGCGGGAAGCCAAGTGTCAGATGGCAGCGGTCCCGCGTTCGATGGGGACAGGGAGGTCGGGAGGAGTGAGTGTCAGGGCCCCCGTCTCCGGGTGGCAGCTGAAGCGGAAGAGACAGCCCTGTCGCCGCACCTCCCGGGCCCCGCGTTTGCCCCCGGCCGGTCCCCCAGGGTCTGCAGAGTGACTGGTCCGGGGACGACTTTTCCGCTCCAGGCTCTGCGACGGCTCCGTCCCTGTCCCCTCGGTCGCCTCCGCCCCCCAGGCTTGTGTCTGAGATGCGCTTCTTCTCCGCAGATCTTCTGTCGCTGGGGGAGGAGAGGGGGCCTCGCCCTGCTCTCAGCCGCCTGCATCGCCCCAAATAAATATGTTTATCATATTACGTTACAGGGAGCTAAATGCTGACAAGTCTTTACGTCTCTTCCTTTTTCCTTCTCGACTCTTCTTGGCCCGGTGTTAATGGGAGGTGGAATTCAGGGAGGTCAGGAGCACAGATTTTTCGAGAAAGATCGACGTAGGTTAGAATCTGGGCTCCAGCAAGGAGCCTTGTAACCTGGGCTTCCTTTTACCGACTTAATCTCTACGACCTCAGATTCCTGATTTATAAAATGGCGGAAGTGATAGGACCCACTTCACTGGGTTAGCGTGATAATGAAATGTCAGAAAGGTGAAGCGTATAGCACAGTGGAGGGGGAGAAATATATCTTGAGAATTAACTAACTTTTGTTTCTGTAAGGACAGCTCTGATCCAGATGCAGTGAGTCCTCCAATTTGTGTGTATGGTTAACCAGCATTCTGAGTGGGTGCTGTGTGTCAGCAGGTAACTAAGGGTTACAGGGTTACAGGTAACTAAGATGCCGTTTTTGACATCGTGGAGCTTGTGGAGAACAGCAATATGGTCTAACCTTGTCAAGCTGACTTTAGCTGCTATCGTCTTTGGTCCTGTTTTTACTTTATAGGAAGATTATCTTGGCAACCATCTGAAGTTGTTCCCTTAGGATTCACAGGATTTTAATGACTGAGCTAGAAATCGAGCTCCTCTCTTTCCACCCCACCCTCTCCATTTTTAGAAGGCTTTATGACCGTCGTGTGACCTTCTTAAGGTCATCCAGCTAGTCAGTAGCAGAACAGGAATTAGCGTCTTGATTGCCCTCATTTTCCTCTGAAGTTTCTGGATGCCTTGACACAGTCCCTGGTGTATAATTGCCACTCAGAAGTTGTAGAAAATCTGGACAAAACCACCCCTTGAAAAACAAGATGATCCCTATTTAGTTTCTTAATAAACAATAGTTACATGAGTGTGGATTTTATCCCCTCCCTGCTTCTTAAAAAGGGCTTGATTTTTAAAATGAATTCGTCATAGAATCGGCCCATCCTCTTAACTATACACTATGCCCTTCTGCCTCCAACTTTACAGAGTTAAAACCTAGTGTTTGTAGGTTGCTTGAGTATCACCAGCCATTTCAGAGGCTACTTTTTCTTTCCTGTGATATAACCGTGAAGCGTGATAAGAATAGTTTACTTTGCTCTGTTTTATTCATGGGAAAGTGCAAAGGAAGTGTTGAAATAATTGATAGGGTTCGTTTTCTCCTTCAGAGTTCTCAAAGCTAAAAATTGATGATTCTTTCAGAAAAAGAAACAATTTCAAACTTGATTGATCACCAGAGTTCAACGTAATGACTCTTACTGGAATCAGCAAGTTTGAATCATTGAGCACAGTAGTGGGAACTTACCTTGAGTTTTCTCTTACCTGACTCTGTCAAACGCTTTGAAACTCAGTGTGTTTAAGAGTTGGATAATTTTTGGATAATGCAAGAAAACTTTTTAAATGCAGTGTCTTTAAGTTCAGCCAAATCCTTTATGAATCTGTGCTGTTACCATCTGTGTGTTGGTCTTCATCATCATACTTGAAAGGGAGAGTTACCAGTTGTATCATTTTTGGAACAGAATACCCCACCTTTCAAACTTCAAGTCTACTAGTCTGATTGAGCTGTAGCATAGTCTGATTGAGCTTTCAGCACGGTTGAAAACCCCAGTATATGCAGGTCGGCACTGCCATCACCCACACGGCACATCGAAGGCCCTAGTTCCCTTGAAAGGTTCTTTGTAGGAGTTTGCAGTTGGTTGCCTGCAAAACCATCCCATTTCACTTCCGTTTTTAGCTAGCTCTTTAAACATTTTTACAAAGCAAATTTCCTTTACTTTTAACTACTTAAAGATGATGAATCATGGGGCTTCCCTGGTGGCGCAGTGGTTGGGGGTCCGCCTGCCGATGCAGGGGACACGGGTTCGTGCCCCGGTCCGGGAGGATCCCACATGCCGCAGAGCGGCTGCGCCCGTGAGCCATGGCCGCTGAGCCTGCGCGTCCGGAGCCTGTGCTTCGAAAAAAAAAGATGCTGAGTCAGTGTAGGTATTGACAGCAAAACTGATTGGTTTTTCTTACTCTGTCTCTGTCGGCACTTAGTCTTCATGAATGCTAGTCATTGTTCTGTTTGTTAATAAAGCAGAGGCCAAATGAATATTGGATCATCTGTCAACTTTTATCAAGATGCATGTAATTGTTATGTTACTGTGATATTTGTTTTCTGGGAGTAGGGTTGATTAACCGGGAGAACCTATGCAACTAGGCCTAATCTACATATAGACAAAGATATATCATGAATTGAGTATTTTACATATTTTTGCCCCCAGACCATCTGGTGAAACTCTCCATGTTACTAGTGCTTGAAATCTTCTATGTTTTCAAATTATTAATCCATTTTCAAATGAATTAACTGGTGTGGAGGAATTAGGTTAAAGCTGTATATGCATGATTAAAAAGGATGTGATTGGGAAATTAAGCTTTCTATATGATTTCTAGAGAAACGCTATAGAATACACAGCAGAACTAACAAAATAACGTGTCTTTTTAAGGGGAGAACAGCATGATAACCCACAAAATAAATGGTGCACGTTTGTGGGCCTTTAAACGGCCGGTCGTAGACTTGACTTCCTGGCCTAAGTGTTTGCGTTCTCACGGAGTCGGGCGTCTGTCTTGGAAGTGAGTCACACTGCAGGTTTGGAGAATGAGTGCTGTTATTCCTGACTCCTTTAAAATACACTCCTCTGACCTTTCCACTCCCCCTGCCTTCCCTGCCACTGCTACAAGCCAAGCTTCGGTTAGGGACGTAGCTTAATAGTAAACCTATTTTAGCCACCCACTTTCCTTTCCCACTCCCCAAACAAACTAAACAGTTGCTTCAAGCATTTGTACAGACCTCTCGAAAAAGCTGATAAAAGCCGTAAAACTAAACATTTGTGCACATTTTTGGAAAAAAAATTCTCTTTCTAGATTCTTACGCTATAATGTTTATAAAGTGATTTGAACGCAAAAAATGCCCCGTGGAACACGAGTGATTATTAATAATGCACTAACGCCTGCAGCGGTCTCCGCTGACTTACAGCTACAGGAAATCTTCTGTTATATCACAGCTATTTCTTCTCCTTTTGCTGGAATTGGTGAGATGCTGGGGCAGCACTGTTACCAATTATCGAAGTACTGGGATTCTGTTTTTTAATAGGCTGAATCCTTGATCAAATCAGCTATTGGGATTAAGTTAAAATCTTGAGCTACCTTTTCAGTAAGCATACAAAAAGTTATCATCTTGGCAAATCATTTGTGTGATTTGTAAAGACCTGGTCCAGCGTAATTATTAAATTTCTTCTCACCCTTGATTTTCAATTTGTACAATGAGCGAGAGAGCTTGTGATCCACAGTAAGTGGGCAAAACCTTCTGAGGTTCCCGTATAGAAGTAAATACGGGATTGGGGGCCAGGGAGGCGTTCTTTAAATTTTGCTGGTAATTGAATTGGTTACAAAGCCATTGTCTAAAGAGGACGTCACTCGTACAGAAGTGAAGCACAGCCCTTTTATTCTTGGTCTCAGCAAGACTGTGAGGCTGAGACAGACAGGAAGTGGATCCAGTGTTTGGGAACTGTTTTCTGTATGAGAAGCAGTGCCTTCCCCATCACTTCCCTGGATGCTTTGTTCATCTGAACCGCAGAGCTTAATCTCTTTCATATCCATTTCATACGATTCTGAATGGGTTTTGGAATGCTGCAAGACATCTTTTATTAATACTCACCTCAAGAATGATAATACTGGCACGTGAGTGGCCAGTAGTGCTGTGAAATTTCACTCACTTGTCGTATATTTTTTAAGCCACTACATCCACACGTTTAGAAGTCAGAACAGTTCTCCTGAGTTTTCTGTCCTGTCACCCTGCAGGTGACCACAGCCTCTGCATCCTCCCGGCATCTCTCGTGCAGATGCAAATGTTTACTCTTGTGTCCTGCCTTTCTTTTTCTTTCCTTCTTTCTCTCTTTTTTTAAAAATTATTTTTGGCTGTGTTGGGTCTTCATTGCAGTGCTCGGGCTTCTCCTTAAGGCGGCTTCTCTTGTTGCGGAGCACGGGCTCTAGGCGCGCAGGCTTCAGTAGTTGTGGCTCGCGGGCTCTAGAGCACAGGCTCAGTAGTTGTGGCACACGGGCTTAGTTGCTCCGCGGCATGTGGGATCTTCCCGGACCAGGGCTCGAACCTGTGTCCCCTGCATTGGCAGGCGGATTCTTAACCACTGTGCCACCAGGGAAGTCCCTGTCCGGCCTTTCTAAAAAGGTAGCAATCTTTGTATATTATTCTGTACCTTGCTTTTTCTGCTGAATATGTCTTGGTGATTTTTCCATCTCTTTACGTAAATCACTCTCCCGTAGACACAGCTGCATCGAATTCCATCAGGTAGATATCCCACTGTTTATGGTCCTGGAGGCTGGCAGTGATCTGTTAACTTGGGTGGTGTTATGTGCCTGCTGGCTTTATCATTATATTATTTACTATTTATTTCATAATTTTTAAAAGATTAAAAATGCATTAAGTCTTGGATATCTATATCGTCTGTCCAAAAATGACTTAAATACAGCTACTGAGTGCTTCCTAAAGCCAAGCAGTGTTCTGGGTGCTTTACCTGTGTTCATCCAATCATCCCGAGAATCTTGTGAGGTTGGGACCATTTATTGTCCCCATTTTACAGATGAGGAAGCTGAGGCATTGAGCTTAACCCAGCAGGTGAGTGTAGCGCCAAGCAGTCTTGCTCCTGGGCCCGAAAGATGGCAGCGAGGTTTCCCCTCACGGATTTTCACCTCTCACCGACATGAAAGGGTGTGGACGCGGGCTGTGGGGACAGTTGATTCCAGATGAGGCGATAACTCGATCTGAAGAGGCCTGTGGGGTGTTTCCCCCCACCGTTTGCAGTTTTCTGTCCAGTGTGCGCACAGCACACGCCAGCTCCCACCTGCACTCTGTTGTCTGGTCTGGTCCAGGTGCCGTCACCCTCACCTTCCCCCTCCAGCCTCAATCCAGTTGCTTTGGGACACCACTTCCCCCCATCGCTCTCCGCGTTGCTTCAGAATGGGTTGGGTTTGCTTTTGTAATTCCTTGGTGTTGCAAAGTGGAGCAGCTTTGAGCAGCTCCAGGACCGAGGAGGCAGGGCCGGGGTCTGCGGGTCTGCGCTCCACTCTCCGTCCCTCGCGCCTGTCCGCTCAGCGCAGCGGACGGACGGATGGACCAGCTGTTGTGTTTTGGTCCCGATGCCTGTGGGAGTAGTTTTGATCAACATATTTAAGAAGATTATTTAACAAAAATTTTTTATACGTACATATACTACTTTTAAAATAGCATTTTCTACCTTTAGTTCACTTAAGATTGTTGATCTATACATTTGAATTTGGGGCAATTTGAAATTTTTAGCTTATCGATTAGGAACATAGAATAGATGATTGCAGACAGTAGTTTAGAATAAATTTTATCTTTACAGGTTAGATTCTGACGTAGGTACAATATGCTGTCTTTACAAGTATCATTACCTTTTGTTGCTGATTTTTTTTTCCTCATTTCAAAAATAACCTAATTTGGTAATAAAGGCTTTTTTCCCTCCCTGTTTTAGTGGAGAAACAAGACTTAACAAGGAGAAAATCCTTCAAGGTTGGTATGCTCTGACTCTTATTTTAGCTCTCTCTGTTAGTATTAATGTGAAATATGGGTTAATCAGATCCGGTGGGGTAGGGTGGACCGGGGGCCGCTCTGGACTGTGAACTGGGATTACGGTATTAAATCATCATGGTCACAGAAATATGATCAGAGCAGATGGTAACCAAGAGTCTCTTGAGTGAATTAGATGTAAAGAACAGTGCTCCAAGTTGTTCGTGGGCAGCTCAAAGCTGATTAAGGACTTATATTGAGTCTAGTTGTCTTAAAATGTATCTGCCAGGATTTTAAATGATTTCATATTTGGAAACAAAAAATTTACTGGCTGGTGTTAATGGTATTTTTCTGCTAAGATACTTATATTATTTTTAGTAGTAACAAAGAAATGGTTTAAAAAGAGAATTCCTGTTCTCACATGGGGTTGTTACTTTATTCTGAATAGACTGTCCTCTGCCCCCTGCCTTGTTCTGTTAATTTGGGTTCAGATCTTTTAATCTCCCTATGATCCAGCTGGCCTGGCTTTTAAAGAATATCTTTCAGCTAGACATGCTATTTCTCTGCTTGGATTATACAAGCATTTAGTTTTATATTTTTGGGTTAGGGACATCTGGGGTTTGCAGAAGCTGATTTTCATACCCTGTGTGCTTGCCTCCCTCTTCTGGAAATCAGTCTGATAATTAAACGCACCTCTATTTCCCATTGACCTGGGCCCCACCCAGAGCATCCTCTGGGCTCACGTACAGTACCGCCTTGTCCGTGGGCCCTGCTCCTTGGTCTCATTTCATTCGAAGCTGACGGTAAAACATGAATAAAATTTTCGTGTTTACACCTGTTTTTTTAGGTCTGTTTTGTGTTTTCCTAACTTTGGAAGTTAGATGCTTAGTTCTTTAAGTTATGGCCTCCTTTTTGATTTTTTTAAAACCCTCAAGCCTTATATGTTTCTAAGTACCACTTTTTTGTCACATACCTGCAGTTTTGATTTGTAGTAATCTGGTAAGTATTCAGCACCAAGTATCTTAAATTTCCGTTAGGATTTCTTCGTTGACCCATGAGTTATTTAGAACTGTTTTTTAAATTTCCAAATGAATGGGCTTTTTGGTTTTGTTCTTCATCTTTTGTGATTGGCTTCCACTGTAATTGCTTTGTGTTCTGACAATATGGTTTTTTGATAATACATCTTTGAAATTGGTTAGCATGGTCAGTTTTTATAAACCTACTACTGTGTGTTTGAGAAAAAATCCGTTTTCTAATTGTTGGGTATGGAGTTCTATATCAAATACTTGACCTTGATTTTGTTGTTCAAATCTTCCATACTTTACTAATTTTGTAAATTTACTCATTTGCCTGTACGAGCTAAGCGTCAATTTATGAGTGAGATATGTTGAATTTCCCGCTGTGATGGCCAGCTCATGCTTTAATACCTGAAGTTCTGTCAACTTGTGCTTTATGTGTTTTGCTTTTATGCAGCTAGAGGCTAATTTATTAGGCACATACAAGTTTTAAAATTGCTCTGTCTTCGTGGTGAATGGGAACACTGATTGTTTATAGTGATCTTCACAATCCTTACCAAGACTTTTGTCATAAAGTCTGCATTTCTGAGAGTGATATGGCAACTCCGGCTGTTTGGGGTTGGGATTTGCCTGATACATATTTTCCTATCCCTTTCCGTTCAACCTTGCTGTGTACTGATGTCCTAAGCGTTACCTTGTAAATGGTAGGCAGCTGATTCTGATTCTTTAAAAAAAAAGAAAAGAAAAGAAATATGATCTTTCTGTTAACTGGTGAGAGTGGTCTGTCCACATTGACTCTGGTTTCTGGTGTGTTTGGACTTTTCCTTTGTGGTTCTTTTCTCCCTTCTTTATCTAGTCCTTTCCTTCTCACTCACCTTTACTTCTTAGGTGCCTGCTTTTCTTTTTCTTCTCTTTATCCAGCCCACTCTTACTTTCCCTACTGGCCTCAAAATAAGCCATCTCTATCCTTTTGATGGTTGCCTTTATATCTTTACCATTTGTGCCTAACAAAGTGGAAGAGAAATATCATCTCTCCTGAAAAAATACAAAGTGTGTGCTGCCGTTTAGTCCTGTCCTTTTTTCACCATGCAGTGTAGGCGTTATTATTTAATTTGTTACCTAGTGTTTGTTTAGATTGGCATCTGTAGTTGCCAGTTTCTCTCCTCGCCATTTCTTTTGCGTCTCAGACCTTCATTCCTGAAGCATCTTTTTTGAAAAGTCCTCTTGTGTAAATCAATTTGTGGTGAAGATCGTTTCAACTGATTCTATTCCAGACAATTCTGTTTTTATCCTCCTCAGTCTTTTTAGTCCAGACAGTTCTAGACTCACAGCTCTCTTAGCTCCTGGGAGCTATTCATCTGCTGCTTTTTGGCTTCAGAAGTCTTCTCTCATCCAAATGGTGTCCCACCGTGGGTATCTGTCTTTCTCTGTAACTGCTTTTAAAGTCTTTGTGTTTTATTTTGGTATTCTACAGTTTCTCTTACTAAATCTAGGAAGGTACTTTTTTTTTTTTAGTAATTTATCCTTCTTGGTGTACACTGTGTTTCCGTCATAGGAAACATAGCTTTATGTGTTCCCTCACTTCTGTTCTCCATTTTCTTTTTTGTCTTTCTGGAGTTCCCACTGGATGTGCTCAGGAATCCTCGTCCTTTCTCCGTGTCTTTGACACATCTGTGCTTCTCCGTCTCCTCGTGTCTGTGCCAGGGGCCAGCTTCAGCCCTGCCTTTGGGCTTGTGAAGCTTCTCAGCTTAATGAATCTCCTTTTATCCACTGAGGGATGTTTTTTTTTCCCCTCCTCAGCAATTCCATTTTTCACTGTTAAAAGACCTGTCTGGTTCTTTTGGAAAGCTATCTGGTTTTTGATCGCTTGTTGTCGCTTATTTTTGTGACTCTGTTTATAGTCTCTGCTGATTTACACGTCTGACGTATTAGTGGTTCCAAATCTGTTACTTGTTGTTTCTGCCAACTCTCATTCATGACAGATTATTTTCCTGTGTGTTGAGTCATTGGCTGACCTGTTACTTGCTCTAAATTAGTAGAAGACTTGTCAGCGTTTATTGAGAATGACTTGCAATACTGAACGTTACTGAATTCGAACAGTGGAGATAAAGAAGGAAAACTTTTCTAGGTGATGATCCGACTGCCCAAATGCAGCAGCTGAGCTGAAAACGTAAGGTAGGGGCAGCATTAATAAAACACGCGGTGAAGTGATGGGCGATGTGGGGGGGAGAGCTCGGGGCAGCCTCCTCATTACCCAGTTCTCGCCAGACACACATTCTTCTGGGAGATACAGAAGAGCTTTTACAGGATCCTAGCTGAGTTTTGCTTGCTTTCAGTTCTCTGAAAAGTTATGTGGAAAAGTACCCAAGGAAATCTTGTAATAAAATATAGATAAATGCCCTTTATATTCTCTTAGGTGTGATTTTTATTGCATCCCATATATATGTATATATATTTGAATGTTACTCTTCTTTCTCTTAATACCACAGGACAAGGAATAGATGAGCCTCTTTCAGAAACTGGATTTAAACAAGCAGCTGCTGCTGGTATATTTCTTAACAACGTGAAGTTTACTCATATTTTCTCCAGCGACCTCATGAGGACAAAGCAGGTGAGCTTAGAGTCAGGGTTGAGGCTGTCGAGTCAAAAGTCTCAGCAGTCGTGCCAGAGTCCGCAGGGAATTAACTCACACGGGACGTCATCCCCAGCCCTCCTCTCCCTGACAGAACTTACTTCTTTTCCCTTCATTTTACTTTTGTGCTTTGTTTTATTGTGGTAATTTTTAAGTTAGAGTAGCTTGGGGAAAATGTCTAACAAAAGGCCTATAAAAAGGCAAAGAAGGTGTCGTGAGAGAGAGCCAGTGGAAACACCACAGAGACGTCAGATTTTAGAATCCAGATACAGTTTGAAAAACAACTGTGTTACTCTAAAGAAATAAAAGACGTGTGAAATATCTTTAAGGAACAGATTACTGTAAAAATGATCCCAGAGATTTAAGAAAGAACCAAGTCAACTTCTAAAAGGTCGGTGGGAGGAGACTTTTGTGGCAACCATGGGGGAATAACAGGGTTGGAATGTAGCCTCCCCCCATAAACAACTAGAAAACAGGACAAAATCTGTGAAGCAACTGTTTTCAGACATTGGACTCCAGGCAGCGTGGGCTGCGATCCCCGAATGAAGTGAAACAAAACAGGTGAGCCCTTGATCGTCCTGGTTTTCCAGCTGAAGCAATTCCCAGACTCTGGCAGAAGAAGCCAACTAGAGGACAGTGGTCTCAGTGATTGAGGGGACAGAGCTTGGAATTTGGGGCATTTAAGTAACTAAAATTTGTGGGGAAGAGTGCTGGAGAGAGAGCTGCACAGAGAAAACTCAATAGACGTGTGTAGGGATCCCCGTGATTCTTTGTTGGACGGTTGGCTGAAACTGCACGAGGGCAGAAAACACGGCTTCGGGCGGGAGGGAAAAGGTCCCTGGCGGGTGGCGGTCATCCACTCAATTCCTGGGGCGCACACAGGGTGCGGAGTCAGAATTCCCACCAGCGCAAGGGGAGGCTTTGCTGGATACAGAGAGCATGTTACACCTTAATAGTGAGGCTGAACTGTCCTCAGAGGAGCATGAGGTGAGAAGTAGGAGACAGCAGAACCAAATTTCATCTTCTACAGGTGAAAAATGCAGTATTCTGAAATGAAAATTTCATAGGGTGGGATTAACTGTAGGTTACACTGTAGAAGAAGACGTCAGTGAACATGAAGACGTGGAAACTGAACATTCCAAAATTAACTGTGGAAAGAAAAAAGACTAAGAAGGGAAAGTGAAGAGTCTCAGTGACGTGGAGGACAGTATCAAGCAGTGCAATATACATGTAGTTGAAGTCTCAGAAGGGAAGTGGGGAGAAGGATGAGGGTGAGTATGAAAGTAAAAAGACAGATTTTGAGGAAATAATGACTCAAAAATCTCCAAATACATACCCAGTGAAAATACTTTCAAAAATTAAGGCAAAATAAAGACTTTTTCTTTTAAGCACAAGTTGAGGGACCCTCACTTATATGGTCAGTTGTTTTCGTTTAGTCTTTTTGGTCAGTTGGCTTTTGACACAGGTGCCAAGGTAATTCCGTGGTTGAAACGATGGTCTTTTCAATAAAGGGTGTTGAAACAATGGACCATCCAAGCAGAAAAGCATGACATGTGACTCTCACCTCACACAGTCCACAAAAACTAACTTGCGGGTGTTCATAGAACAAATCTAAAAGCTAAATCTATGAAAATTCTATAAGGAAACGGGGAAGATCTTTATAAAGGCATCTTGGGACAAAGTATAAACAAGACACAGATTGGGAGAAAATTGTAAACGTTGTGTTACATGTATGTAATATATGTGTATATATCTGACACATATGTATGTATTATCAATATATATCTCTTAGCTGTATAAATATATAAGATTCTTCCAACTCAGTAATTAGACAAATAGGCAAAAGGTTTGAATTTGACCGGGCGCTTTACAAAGTGAGATATGGGGAAAGCCAGTAAACAGATGAGATAACTGATCACGACAGAAACGCATATTAAAACCACAGCAAGACACCGTTACACAACGTGTGCATGGCTAAAATTAGAAAGACAAAGGATGTGGAACACCTGGAACTCAAGACGTTGCTGGTGAGAATGTAAAATGGAACACCTACTTTGGAAAACGGTTTGAAAGTTGAACATACACTAACTGTGTGATCCAGCAGTTTCAATCCCAGAAATTTATCCAAGAGAAGTAAGAGTATATATGTCCACACAAAGACTTGTACACAACTGTTTAACGGCAACTTTATTTGTAATGGGCAGAGAGTGGAAACGACCCATGTGTTGATCAGTAGGTGAATGGATAGATGAACATGGTATATTCATACAGTGGAAGGCACCTGAGCAGCAGCACAGAGGAGTCCCCAGAACAGTATCTGAGCAAAAGAAGGCAGATGTGGAAGAGTGCAGTGTGTGGTTCCATTTACATGAGGCTCTAGAGCACATAAAGCAGGTAGTGCGGGCCGGGGGCCAGGGGTGGGAGGCATTGGCTGGCAAGGGCACGAAGGAATCATTTCGGCTGATAGACTTCTTCTCTGTCTTGATTTTGGCGGTACTTAGATCTGTCACAGCTCAGTGACCTGTACACTCGAAATATACTTCAATAAAATTTACTTAAAATATGGAAAAAGTTTATCCAAAAATGAAAACCTCAGTGGCTGTACTAAATTATAGACTAGATAGAGCTGAAATGGTCACTTGCTTATAGATAAATGTAAGATAGCAACTGAAGTGTAGCACAGTGTGATAAATAGATTAAAAATAAGACTAAGACAGAAGGATGTGATGAGAAGGTCTGTCGTCTTTCGAGAGGAAGTATCAGAGAGAATGGGAAAGAGGCAATATTCGAAGAGGTCACGGTTAATAAACTACAGAGTTATTGAAAGATAGCAAAATATCAGATCCAGAAAAAATCCCAGTCAGAATTAAACCCACACATCTACACTTACAGCAATATTGCAAAACTCCAAAGACTATGAAGGAAAAAACATTACCCATTAAAGACCAATATTAGACTATCAACAAATGTGTCAATATCAACAGTAATTTGATGTGCTGAGAGATAGTAAAGATTAATCTAGAGTTTTATACCAGCAAAACATTTTCTAGAGAATAGGTGAAGACATTTCAGACAAACAAGCTAGAAAGAAACTTTCAAAGGATAATTGAAGAAGGAAAGTAATTCCAGAAGAGATGTCTGAGATTCAGAAAAGAATAGTGAGCAAAAGAAATTGTTACAGGTATAGGTAAATATAAACAAATATTGACGATGTAAAACAGTGTCTGATTTTTTTCGAAGGGAGTTAAAAAACAAGGCAGACTATGGACTTTAATGATTTCTACCGTTTTGCAAATACAGTGTCTCTTGTCAGAGTAACCAGGTACACAATGAGAGAAGGAAACATGAACAAAAATGAGCAAAAACAAAAGGCAGCAGAAAGAGCCACAGGAGTTATCTGGTATCTGGAGTTATCAGATGTAGCCTTTAAAATAATCATTGAATGCACAGATAAAAATGACATGGAGAATTTCAGCAGAGAACTGGAAATTATAAACAAGAACCAAATGCAAATTCTAGAACTGAAAAGATAACTGAAATTAATATTCAATGGATGGGTTTAAAACCAATTTAGACACACCTGAATGGAGAACTAATGAACTAGAACCTTTTTCTGTAAAGGGCTAGTTAGTTAAATTTTTAAGTTTTGTGGGCTGTATGGTCTGTGTCACAATTGTGAACTCTGCCATTGTACTGTGAAAGCAGCCATAAGTGATACATAAATGGCTGAGTTCTAATAAAATGTTATTTACGAACAAGCCATTTATTTATTGGCTGCGTTGGGTCTTTGTTGCTGCACCCTGGTTTTCTTTAGTTGTGGTGAGCGGGGGCTACTCTTGTTGCGGACCACGGGCTCTAGGCACACAGGCTTCCGTAGCTGTGGCACGCGGCCTCAATAGTTGTGGTTCGCAGGCTCTAGAGCTCAGGCTCAGTAGTTGCGGCACATGGGCTTAGTTGGTCCGCGGCATGTGGGATCTTCCTGGACCAGGGATTGAGCCTGTGTCCCCTGCATTGGCAGGCGGATTCTTAACCACTGCACCGCCGGGGAAGTCCTACCACATCTTCTTTATCCATTCATTTATCAGTGGACACTTAGGTTGTTTCCATATCTTGGCTATTGCAAATAATGCTGCAATGAACATAAGGGTATATATAGCTTTTCAAATTAGTGTTTTTGTGTTCTTTGGATAAATATTCAGAAGTGGGGGAGTTCCTTGGTGGCCTAGTGGTTAGGATTGCGGGCTTTCACTGCCATGGCCCAGGTTCAGTCCCTGGTCAGGGAACTGAGAATCCTGCAAGCCACATGGCACGACCAAAAAAAAAAAAAAAACAAAATCAGAAACTCAGAAGTGGATAGCTGGGTGATACGGTAGTTTTATTCTTAATTTTTTGAGGACTCTCTGTACTGTTTTCCGTAGTGGCTGCACCAATTTACAGTCCAACAGTGCACAAGTGTTCCTTTTTCTCTCCAGCGTTTCTTATCTCTTGTCTTTGTGATGATAGCCATTCCAGCAGGTGTGAGGTGATAGCTCATGTAGTTTTAATTTGCCTTTCCACAATAGTGATGTTGAACATCTTATCATGTGCTTATTGGCCACCTGTGTGTCTTTGGAAAATGTCTAATCAGATGCTCTCCCATTTTTTAACGGGGTTGTTTGGGTTTCTGTTGTAGTTGACTGGTGTGCATTCTTTATACAGTTGACCCTTGAACAATGTGCGGCTTAGGGGCTCCCACCCTCCTTGCAGTCAAAAATCTGCATATAACTTTGCAGTTAGTCCTGTGTATCCACGGTTCCACATCTGCGGATCGTGTAGTACGTATTTTTAAAAATCCATGGACACGTGGACCTGTGCAGTTCAAACCCATAGTCAAGGATCAACCGTATATTTTGGATATTAATCCCTTAGATATATGATTTGCAGTTATCTTCTGTCATTCAATAGGTTGCTTTCTCATTTTGATGATGGTTTCCTTTGCCATGCAGAAGCTTTTTAGCTTAATGTAGTCCCACTTGTTTATTTTCGCTCCCTTGTCTTTAGAGTCAGATCTACAAAAACATTGCAAATACTAATGCCTATGTTTTCTTCTAGGGCCTTTATGGTTTCAGACCTTACATTCAAGTCTTTAATCCATTTGGGGATAACTTTGGTGTAGGGTGTAAGATAGTAGTGTAGTCTCCTCTTTTGCATGTAGCCGCTTGGTTTTCCCAACACCATTTGCTGAAGAGACTGTCCTTCCTCCATTGTGTGTTCTTTGCTCCTTTGTTGTAAATTAATTGTCCATATATACGTGGGTTTATTTTTGGCTGTCTATTCTATTCCATTTATCTATGTGTCTGTTTTTATGACAGTACCATACTGTTTTGATTACTCTAGCTTTATAGTATAGTTTGAAATCAGGGAGCATGATTCCTCCAGCTTTGTTGTTTCTTAAGATTGCTTTGGCTATTTGGGATCTTATGAGATTCTGTACAAATTTTAGAATCATTTGTTCTAGTTCTGTGAAATATTGCCACTGGAATTTTGATAGGGATTGCATCAAATCTAGATTGCTTTGGGTAGTATAGACATTTTGACAATATTAGTTCTTCCAGTCCATGAACACAGAATATCTTTCCATTCATTTGTATCTTCAGTTTTTTTCATCAGTGTCATAGTGTTCAGTGTACAGGTTTCACCTCCATGGTTAAATTTATTCCTAGGTATTTTATTCTTGTTGATGCAGCTGTAAATGGGACTATTTTAATTTCTCTTTCTGATAGTTCACTAATTAGTGTGCAGAAACACCATAGATTTCTGTATATTAATTTTGTATCCTGTGACTTTACTGAATTCACTGATTAGTTCTAATAGTATTTTCATGGAGTATTTAGGATTTTCTGCATATAGTATCATGTCATCTGCAAACTGACAGTTTTACTTCTTCCTTTCCAATTTGGATGCCTTTAATTTCTCTTTCTTTCCTAATTGCTGTGACTAGGACTTCCAAAACTATATTGAATAAAAGTGTGATGGTGGGCATCCTTGTCTTCCTGATCGTAGAGGAAAAGCTTTCGGCTTTTCACCATTGAGTCTGATGCTAACTGTGGCCTTGTCATATATATTATAGCCTTTATTACGTTGAGGTATGTTCCCTCTATACCCACTTGGTTGAGAGTTGTTTTTTTTTAAATCATAAATGGGTGTTGAATTTTGTCAAATACTTTTTCTGCATCTATTGAAATGATCATGTGATTTTTATCCTTCAGTTAATGTGGTGTACCATGTTAGTTGATTGCATATGTTGAACCATCCTTGCATCCCTGGAATAAATCCCACTTGACCGTGGTTTATGGTCCTTTTAATGTATTGTTGGATTCGGTTCGCTGATATCTTGTTGAGGATATTTGCATCTTACGTTCATCAGGGATACTGGCCATAGTTCTTTCTGTGATGTCCTTGTCTGGTTTTGGTGTCAGGGGTAATTCTGGGTTTATAAAATGTGTTTGGAAGATTTCCCTCCTCTTCAGTTTTTGGGAAGATTTCAAGAAGGTTAGGTATTAAATCTTTGAATGTTTTGTAGCGTTCCAGGTGGTTAGTGAAGCCATCTGGTCCTGGGAGTTTATGGTCCTTTTAATGTATTGTTGGATTCGGTTTGCTGATATCTTGTTGAGGATATTTGCATCTTATGTTCATCAGGGATACTGGCCATAGTTCTTTCTGTGATGTCCTTGTCTGGTTTTGGTGTCAGGGGTAATTCTGGGTTTATAAAATGTGTTTGGAAGATTTCCCTCCTCTTCAGTTTTTGGGAAGATTTCAAGAAGGTTAGGTATTAAATCTTTGAATGTTTTGTAGCGTTCCAGGTGGTTAGTGAAGCCATCTGGTCCTGGGCTTTTTTTTTTTTTGGAAGACTTTAGATTGCTGATTCAGTCTCCTTACTAGTAATCAGTCTACTCCTATATTTTATTTCTTCATGATTTAGTCTTAAAATCATGGAAATTTCTAGGAATTTATCCATTTCTTCTAGGTTGTTCAATCTGTTGGCATATAATTGTTTGTAGTAGTCTCTTACAATCCTTTGTATTTCTGTGTTATCAGTTGGAACCTCTCCTCTTTCACCTCTGATTTTATTTATTTGGGTCCTCTCTCTTTTTTCTTGGTTAGTCTAGCTATAGGTTTGTCGATTTTGTTTATCTTCTCAAAGAACCAGCCCTTATTTTTGTTGATACTTTTCCTATTATTTTTGGTCTCTATTTTATTTATTTCCACTCTGATCTTTATTATTTCTTTTTTTCCCCTAGTTCCTTTAGGTGTAAAGTTAGATCATTAGGGGTTTTCCTTATTTCATAAGGTAGATCTGTATTGCTGTGAACTTCTCTCAGAACTGTTTTTTGCTGCATCCCATAGATTTTGGTATGTCGTATTTCTGTTTCCATTTGTCTCTAGGTATTTTTTGATTTCTCCTTTGATTTCTTCGATGATCCATTGGTTGTTCAGTAGCATGTTGTTTCACCTCCACATTTTTGGGGTTTTTCCTGGGTTCTTTTCCCTTGTGCTTGATTTCTAGTTTCATACAGTTGTGGTCAGAGAAGGTGTTTGTTATGATTTCAGTATTCCTGAATGTATTGAGACTTGTTTTGTGACCTAATGTGTGATCTGTCCTGGAGAATGTTCCATGTGCATTTAAGAATATTTTGCTGCTTTTGGATGGAGTGTTCTGTTTTTATCTATTAAATCCATTATTTAAGACTGATGTTACTTACTGATTTTCTGTCTGGATGACCTACCTATTTGTGTAAGTGGCGTGCTAAAGTCCCCTACTATTATTGTATTGCTCTCAGTTTCTCTCTTTAAGTCCATTAATATTTGCTTTAAATATCTTGGTGCTCCTCTGTTGGGTGCATATACATTTATAAAATTATATCTTCTTGCTGGAATGACCCCTTTATCATGTAATGCTCTCTTTGTCTTTTATTACAATCTTTGTTTTAAAGTCTACTTTGTCTGATATGAGTGTAGCCACTCCAGCTTTCTTTTCATTCCTGTCTGCATGGAATATCTTTTCCCATCTTTTTACAGTCTGTGTGTGTCCTTTGTTCTGAAGTGAGTCACTTGTAGGCAGCCCATAAATGGCTCTTTTCTTAATCTGTTCAACCACTCTGTATCTTTAATTGGCATATTTAGTTGAGTTACCTTTCAAGTAATTATTGAGAGGTATGTACTTACTGCCATCTTGTTCATTGTTTTCTGGCTATTTCTGTAGTTTCTCTCTGCTCCTTTCTTCTCTTTCTCTCTTCCTTTGTGGTTTGGTGGTTTTCTTTAACGTTATGTTTAGATTCCTTTTTCATTTTCTTTTGTGTATTTAGTGTAAATTTTTTCTTTGTGGTTACTGAGGCTCACATATGACATCCTATATAAGTAGTAGCCTGTTTTACGTTGGCAGCAACTTAAATTTGAACACATTCCAAAACTAGCTTTTTACTCCTCCCTGCCATGTTTTGTACCTTTTATGACACATTTTACATCTTCTTATTTTATGCGTCCCTTAGCTAATTATTGTAACTTTACTGCTTTTGTCTTTCATCTTCATCAAGTGATTGATCTACTATCTTTATTATATATTTACCTTTTCCAGTGAGATTTTTGCTTTCATATGTTTTCTTATTATTAATTAGTGCCATTTCTTTTCAGCTTAAAGAAGTCCCCTTAATATTTCTTTCTTTTTTTTTTAAAATAAATTTAATTATTTATTTATTTTTGGCTGCGTTGGGTCTTCGTTGCTGCGCGCGGGCTTTCTCTAGTCGAGGCGAGCGGGGGCTACTCTTCGTTGCGGTGCGCGGGCTTCTCATTGCGGTGGCTCCTCTTGTTGCAGAGCACGGGCTCTAGGCGCGTGGGCTCAGTAGTCATGGCTCGCAGGCTCTAGAGCGCAGGCTCAGTAGTTGTGGCGCGTGGGCTCAGCTGCTCCGGGGCATGTGGGATCTTCCTGGACCAGGGCTCGAACCCATGTCCCCTGCATTGGCAGGTGGATTCTTAACCGCTGAACCACCAGGGCATTCCCCCCTTAATATTTCTTTCTTTCTAGGGTGGGTTTAGTGGTGATGAACTCCTTTAGCTTTTGTTTCTGGGAGACTCTTGATCTCTTCTGCAATTCTGAATAACCTTGCTGGGTAGAGAAAAGCTTCTTGGTTGGAATTCTCGGCACTTGGAATATGTTATGCCATTCCCTTCTGGCCGGTAAGGTTTCTACTGGAAAATCTGCTGTCAGCCTTACGGGGTTTTCCGTGTCCTCGGGAGGAGGTGGGTTCAGTGACTTCCTATGCTAGCATCCTGACACTCCCAGAATGATATTGTTTTTGGCTGTGTGTGCAGCTTGTGGGATCTCAGTTCCCTGACCAGGGATCGAACCCAGGCCCCCTGCAGTGGAAGTGCAGAGTCCTAACCACTGGACCACCAGGGAATTCCCCAAGAACGATTATTTTTATGAGAAAAGAGATAGTTGTCTTTTGATTTGCAGACCGTGCATGGAATTTTGGAGAAGAGCAAATTTTGCAAAGATATGACAGTAAAGTATGATTCAAGACTTCGAGAAAGGGTAAGTAACTTACATATTGTTCTTTTACCATAAATTATCAGTAAACCAACTCAGTTTATCCCATGGCTAGAAATTAAATGCCTACCTGCTAGGGATGTGATATCAGCTATTACGTGAAGAATCTACTGTGTGGCAGTCACTGTTACTTACTCTCATAAATAGTGTCTTTTTTGATCATTAAAATCCTAGGAAAGAGGCATCTTAAATTACAAAAGCAAGGCATACTTGTGAGAACTTAGTACAGAAGAGTTTAAAGTTAAAGGTGAAAAGTTCTCTTCCCAGTCTCCTAATCCTACCCCATAATTATAAGCATGAATAGACTTCTTTATGCCAACTTTATATACTTTACCAGAAATGAATCTTCCTGAAACGGTGATTTAGCTAAAAGACAGCAATTTCAGATCTGAGATTCGGCCCCAAGTCTCCTCCTCGAGCAGTGTTTTTAGTGCACTCTATAATACTAGCGTGTAAGCTGGTTGCTGTCCTGCCAGCCCTGTGATTCCTCTACCCCTGGAGGGAAATGTAACAGAATGGCCAGGGCATCTTCAAAGAACTGCTTTTCATAACTTGCGTGTGTTCACTGTTACAGTTCAGCCTATAGGCTAGAGCTCCAGCGTAAACTGTCCCTGGAAAGGCTCACTGTGTGCCCAGGAGCCAGTGCTCGAACGTTGTTAAAGAAAAATGTCCTGGGAGCTCCCTGGCGGTCAAGTGGTTAGGACTCCACACTTTCACCACTGAGGGCGCGGGTGCAATCCCTGGTCGGGGAGCTAAGATCCCGCAAGCCGCGCTTTGTGGCCAAAAAACTAAAATAAAGCGCGACCAAAACAAAACGAAAAATACACCTATCCCCAAAACTAAATCTGAATAGATTAAAAGAAGAAAATGTCCTGAGTTCAGTGGAACGCTGCCCAGGGCCCGCCATCACGTGAAGGAGAAAGCGCTGTCAGCGGCTGGGCCGTCCCTTCTCCATCCGTGCTGTCTCCTGGGTAACTTCGTCCTCTGCAGTGACTTCAGTCCACGGCTCTTCCCTGAGCTGCGCACACACACCGAGCCGCCTGTGGCTCAGCTGCCCCGCGGCCGCATCCGGCCAGTGGAATGCGCCCCCCTCTCCACGTGGCCCTGCTTCACGCAGTGGCTGAAACCCTCCTGCCGGCTCTTCACCGTCTCTCGCACTGCGCCTCCTGTCCTCGTCTTGTCCGCTCAGCCTCTGAGAAGTTCCTGAACGCTTCATGTCTCTGCGAGCCCCCCGCCGCCCTCCTGCTGCCGCTCGGCATCCTGTCGCCTGGGGCGCTGGGACAGCGAGTCTCCTGCTTTCCCAGTCTGATCTGCACGCCGCAGCCAGGGTAATCTTGGCAGAATTTGGTGGCCACACCCCTGTATAAACGGGTTCACTGCTTCTCTTCTACCCTCAGGAGTTGTCGTAACTCTGACCCGGCTCTTGGGAGCTGCAGGGTCTGATCTGTTGCCTCCTGCCCCTTGCCGGGTGCTCAGTGCCTGGGTTTAGCGGTCACATGAGTGGGCATTGGCGCTGCGCTCACCGCATCCCACCACTGTTCCAAGAGCCGCGGGTTTGTTCATCTTCACAAGAACCCCGGTGCCGGGAAGATGTAAAAACCTCATTTCTTAACCCCCGTTTTACAGAAGCAGAAACCGAGGCACATGGAGGTCAAGTCCAGGCCCAGGGTCCCAGAGCTCATTCGTGGCAGAGTTCAGATTCACACTGAGGCCTCTGGGCCTGGAGTCTGTGCTCTGGACCGCTGGTCACTCGCTTCTCAGCCTCTTCCCGGAATCTCCCGAACACCCTGTGCTCAGTGAACCTCCGCATCTGTCCTCCACGCTGCCTGGAATGCTTGCTCCCAGGCCTGGCCAGCTTCCACTCGCCAGGGGCTATGGCCCTCAGTGGTTTCCCGAGTCCAGATTAGACATCCGTGCCGTTATCTGTCAGTCTCTCTCCATCTCGGCCCTTTTCCACTTGCAGTTGCTTGGTATCCCCACCACCCCGCGGTCTCAGCAAGGGTGGGAGCTGTGCAGCCGCCTGTCCTCTCCTCCTAACTGCCCCAGCAAAGCGTTTGGAGTATTCAACAAATGGATGCTTCCATTCCTGTGAAAACAAAGCAACTGATGGCTTTTAATGGCCCTCTTTGTAATCGTTAGGTTGCTCCAGATACAATTAAGAGTGTAAGAAATTGGGCTTGAAGATTGGAAGAGCAGCTGGTAAAGTGTGCATGTATTCTTATAAAAATGTAATATTTCACTATTGGATTTCTTA
Organism: Neophocaena asiaeorientalis asiaeorientalis; assembly: GCF_003031525.2. Taxonomy (NCBI): domain Eukaryota; kingdom Metazoa; phylum Chordata; class Mammalia; order Artiodactyla; family Phocoenidae; genus Neophocaena; species Neophocaena asiaeorientalis. The sequence continues at coordinate 4,150,410 of NW_020176571.1, forward strand.
TCTGATGGTGGTGGTAGAATCTTTTGGCATCATCAGTGCAAACCATAAGTGACGATTTGTCTCTTTCAGTATTTTCTTATGCAAGTAATCCATTGTCATTGTAGGGAATTAAAACTAAGAACACTTTGGAAAAAAATACAATTAAAATTTCTACCACACACAAACACTGAATATTTTGGTATGTGCGCTCCTGTCTTTTTCCTTCTTGTCTGTTTTTGTCTGTCTGTCTGTCTGTGTATATGTTTTTCGAAATGCACTCCTACTCTGTGCGTTGTTTTATAGCCGGCCCGTCTCACGTGCTGTGTTTTCAGTGCCCATAATGCACATCGGTATGATCACATAATCAATGACTCTGTATTCTTAAGGCATTGCCGTTGCGTCATGTGTGTGACCAAGCTACGACTTACTGACCTAGTTTAGGACATCTAGGCTGTGACTAGATTTCCCACTGATGTAAATCATGTTAAAATATAAACATCTTTGTAGTTGAGCCTTCACACACATATCTCATACATTTCCTAGAAACGGAATTGCTGAGTGTGTACTTTTTAAAAAGACTTTTGTATGTATTGCTACATTTCCTTCCAGAAAATCTGTGCCAATTCATACTCGCATGAATGATCTAGGAGAGAGTTCTTCCCACATCAACACTGGCTGTTAGTGATCTCTGTGGTCTTCTGATTTAATAACTTATGAAAGGTGTCATCTTAGTTTTCACACTCTGGATTCCTAGTGAGGTAGATTTCCCATGTTTATTGGCCATTTGCATTTCCTTTGTGACTTGCGTGTCCTTTGCTGAGACTCAATTTTTATGAATCTAAAAAGCGAATGAGCTTTGAAGTCACATGGATCTGGGTTTGCATTTTCTCCGAGGAGATAGGCTAAAGTAAGCCAAAGAAATCTAAGCTCATCTCCGGAATGATTGTTCTGAATTTGCCATAAACATGTACTTAGTTGTTGTATTGCGAATTCCTTTGAGGCCTTTTTGTCTGTTGGATCGTTGCAGAAATATGGGATTGCAGAAGGCTCGCCGCTGAGTGAGCTAAGGGCCATGGCCAAAGCAGCTGGGCAGGAGTGCCCTGTGTTCACTCCGCCCGGAGGAGAGACCTTGGACCAGGTACGTAGCCCTGGGGAAAGTCGCCGTGTCCACGAGCGTGCCAACGTCAAAGTAGCTGCAATCTTGACTCGTCGCGTAAGCAAGGTGTCTCTGAATTGTAGCTAAGCAGTTTGGAAGTTGTTTGGTTCACAGAACAACTCTGCATCATACCATTTTTTCCCTTTCTGAGCTGTCCTGTCTTCCTCGTGTATTAGGTCGTTACCGATAATGGATTTGAGGAAATGGGTTGTTAGATGGGTCTGTGAAGAAAACTCCTTGAAAAGGGAGCAGAGTAGCCTTTGCAGTGGCAGTGGAGTCGGTGAAGCAGGCATGGTGCTGGTCAGCGGGATGGTGGGTAAAACCCAACAACTTGGGTGGCAAGACCATCAGGCCTCTCCTGCGCCTGCAGCTCTGAGTGACATTGGAGCCCTGCTTGCGTTGCTCTGGAGTGTTCTGCTTTTGAGTTGTGTTATTGGTGATTTCCCCCCACCACCACCATTTTTAATTTTCATAAATTTCTTGTAAAGACTTTGTATTAGTTTAGTGAGGGAAGGCTTCTTATCCTTGTTGTTCTAATTGAACGGAAGTGCCCGATGCAGCTTCCTAGGTATTCCTAGTTTCCCGATATTTTATGGGCTTCTGTTTGCTTGTAGATTTCCCCAGCTACACTCCGAGTGCTTTGAAGTCAGGAATTAGTCATTGTATCTTACTCACCTTTGTCCATCTGCTTCTGTAGTCACGGGCGCTGACGTATAGAAAAACTCAGTTCCGTTTACGTCTTAAAACAGTCATTAATGTCACTTTATTTCACCTTTTTTTTTCTTTCCTTGTAGGTGAAGATGCGTGGAAAAGACTTCTTTGAATTTCTTTGTCAGCTGATCCTGAAAGAAGCAGGTCAGAATGAACAGTTTTCCCAAGAAGCCCCGAGCGACTGTCTGGAAAGTTCTTTGGCAGAGATATTTCCTTTAGGGAAAAACTGTGCCTCCACGTTTAATTCTGACAGCGGCGCTCCAGGGTTAGTGGCCAGTGTCTTAGTTGTGAGTCACGGCGCCTACATGAGAAGCCTGTTGGATTATTTCCTGACCGACCTTAAGTGTTCCTTCCCGGTGACCCTGAGCAGGTCCGAACTCACATCAGTCAGCCCCAATACAGGGATGAGTGTCTTTATCATAAACTGTGAGAAAGGAGAGGTGAAACCAACCACCCAGTGTGTGTGTGTGAACCTACAGGGCCACCTGACCGGGGTGACCAAAATTCACTAAATTTAAATCTGCATCGAAATCTAACAAATGTGAGCCTCTGAGGGGGGCCTTTGACTTTATTCCCACTCTCTGCTGATGCAGGCTTGGAAACAGTGAAAAAGCTGTCCGTTAGAGCGGGTTATAAAGCTCGAGTGGAATCAGAGCCACATGAGACACTAATGGAAAACCATTGAGAATTGACTTCTTCGTGAGTACAGTTGGAATTTTCCAGGGTAATTTTAACCGCCCTGCTCAGTGACATCTCTGGATTGTAAATGGATGAAGGAACTCAGTGTTGCAAACTGGGGGAGTAATAATCCTGTTACTGTGGTTTTTTTGCTTTTTTAATGTCCTGGTTTTTTTGGTATTTTTCTTTAATGTCTGAAAAATCTGGCCTATTTTATTGGCTCTTGGTAAGATACTGTATGTTTTCTTTTTTACTGTCTCATCCAGTCCTTGGAAGAGGGAACTATTTGTAATTTCCACTCCATATTTATGTGAAAATATGTTATATTCAAAAAGTCCTTTAAAGGAGAAATGCTTGCCGTCATAGTTTATGTAAAAGCAAGCGACACTAAATGTTTAATACGGAAATCACCTGTTGGGATTGTTTACTCTGCAGGGTTTGAGATGCAGATGAATGTGGATTGTGGTTGCAGGATTGTCTCGTGAGGAAGAAGCAACATCTGATTACAGAATTTTTAAAGAAGGAATCCGAGCGGAGGAAGAGGGAAGAGCAGATCTTTCTTATCTAAGCTGTAGGCTGAAGAATTCAGTTTGAAGATGGCACTAAAGAAAGTAAACGGTTGCTTCACAGTAGCCCCAGAATAAAAGAGGGGCTTCACTGAAAAGAACCGTGGTTTTTTTGTGGGAGGTACAGATGAGGTTTCCTCTCGTTTCCACCAGATGGCACTGGAGAAAAGGGAGTTTGGTTACCTTAATTCTGTACACAAGAGGGGTCCCGCTGAGGCCCTCATGTAAATGGAGAACGTGTTCTCCACGCAGTTTGCTTTTAAATTATCATGTTGATGAACGCCGTGAGTCTCAGCTCACAGAGGGTAGGACTGAGGCTGCCAGTTCAGGCTGAAATCGCGTGTAGTCATTTTTCAAGTTCAGGATCTTGCTGTCCTTAGCGCGTCCAGCGCTGCCAGCGTTCGTGCCAGTGCGGGAGCAGAGCGTGTGGTTGAGTGCAGAGGAAGCTCACTGCAGGCGAAACGTCGGAAAGTAACCAAAGAGGACGGATAGTAAACGTCCACACCCCTGCCACCCAGAAGTAATATCCCCCCCCTTTTTAAAAAAGAAATAACACATTGCGATGTAAGCCAAGTTCCTTTAAGCAGCTGTCGCTGTCCTGTTCCCTCCTGTTCTCTACAGAGACAGCCAGCACCGCGAGTCCATATACCCATCCATCCTTCACGTGGCCACCTAGTGTCATAAGGGAACAATGGTATTGTTCTGGTGTTTCTGGTCTTCTGTATTTTCACTTATTACATGTATCTTGGGGCTCTGTATTGGTGTGTGTAGATAGATCTGGTTACTTGTAACCACTGTATTGTACAAAATAAATGTAGTACCTTTTTTCTTTATTCTCCTATCAGTGGGTGTTTCAGTATATTCACTCTTTTCTTATAGAAAACAATGCTTACGTGGAATAGCCTTGTGCTGTGTCATAAAAACTGTGCATCTCCAGTTTGACAAGAGCCAGTGGTTCTCTGAAGCGGGCTGTACTATTTTTCAGTCTCGGTAGAAGTATTTGAAAGTTCCTGGTTTCCACATCTTTGGAAATCTTGTCTGATGAACTTTTGTTGATCTGATGAGCGAAAAATGTGTCGCTGTTATAACGAGCTTTTCTGTGACTGCTGGAGTCTGGGCAGTTTCTTCACGTGCATGTTGACAATGAGGCTTCCCTCCCTGGCGAGTCACCACCGTACATTCTCCGTCTGGTTTTCTGTTGGGCTGTGGGGCGTTTCCTTAGTGAGTTACAGGAGACCTTGCAAATATCCTCCAGATCACTGATCTCTTTCATGTGTTACCATCCATTTTTTTCACGTGTTTTTTATTTTGAAGTCAAACCGCCGATATACCTTGTCCTTTATGGTTTGGGGGGAGTTGCGGGTGTCTTTAAGGAGCCTTCTCTGCCGTGAGGTCATATCCTAATCTCCTTTTCCTTACAGTGTTACAGGATTTTTTAAAATGTTAAATCTTTAAATTATCTGGAATTTATTCTTGTATGGTATAAGGTCAGAACTCAACTTTTTTTTTTTCCGTACGGGGAAACAGTTACCCCAGCGTCACTATTATCCCGGGTGTCTGGTGATTCTCGGTCAGACCCCCACTTACCCACATTTGCTGGAGTGTGTGGACTCTGTTCTGTTTGAGTGCAAGCTCTGGGTTCCCGTCACATTGGCATCCTCAGTTACTGTCGCTTTGCGGCTGAGTACCTTGTAGGGTGAGCGCCTCTATTCTATACACACGTTAGAACCAACTGGTCAATTTCCAGAAAAATTCTGTTGCATATTTAATTGGAATCACATGCCTCTATTCGTTGATTTAGTCATTTGGTAAATACATTTCGAGCGTGGCACACACATGCCAGGCTATTATAAGAACTGTTAGACTATTACAAGAACTGCGAATATATGGCAACGAACAAAAAATAGACCAAGTCCCCATCCTTGTGGAGCCTATACCCCGTCAGGGAGGATAAATACATGACCTGTCATTGGGGTCAGTGCAATGGAAGGAAGTGAATCGGCCGCGGAGGGAGGCGTGCTGCTTTCTCTGGGGGACGTGCAGAAGGGCTTCCTTGGGTGGGCTTGGAGGACCCAAGGCGACTCTGCTCATCTGTGGGAGGAAAGCAACCCAGATGGAATGGGGGGCGCAGGGGCCCGAGGAGGGGTCGAGCTCTGCGTGTGGGACCCGAGCTTGGGGGGCGCTGGGCAGGCAACAGGAGACGGGGGCAGAGAGCAGAGGGGATGGGGGAGGGAGGCATGGCTCTGTGGCCTGTGCCAAGGGGTCGTCTGTTGATGGATTAATGTCTGGTGGGGCCGGGCAGTGACACAGGGAAGGTTTGTGGTCAGAAAACCTGTATTCAAGTTCTTCTAGTATTGTGGCCAAGCAAGTCTCTTAATATTCCCCGAGCTGCTGTTTCCTCACGTTAAATGGAGAATAATTATAATTATGTATGTGTGTTCTGGTAACCTTTTGGTTTTGATATGTCAGACCTACAGAAAACTGGCGAGAGTGATCCAAGAAACCCCTTGGGTTAATCTCTTTACCCGGACTCACCACTTGCTTACGTTTTGCCCCATTTGCTTTGTCGTTCAAGCTCGTGTGTGTCTTTTCCCCCAGAGACATTGGAGAGTAAGTTGGAGACATCACGCCCTTTCTCCCCTGCAAAATTTCAATGTGCGTTAATCTTAAGATCAAAGATGTTCTTATATACAGCCACAGGACAAATATCAACATCAGGAAGGTCGATACTGATAGAATTTATTATCTGGGCAACAGACCGTAGTTAAATTTTGTCAGTTATTCCATTGGTGTGCTTTCTGGCTAATGTTTCCTCACCCCCCAACCCAGCATCCGGTCCGGGACCACGTGCTGCATTTCATTGTCATGCCTCTTCGTTCTTCTCTGATCTGGAACTGTTCCTTAGCCTTTCTTTGTCTTTCTTGACCCAGTTGTTAAGAGAAAAATTAGAGGCTAGTCATTAGGTTTTTCTGATGCTTCTCATCCTTAGATTCAGGGTATGCCTCTTTGTCAGAAGCACCCGAGGAAGGATGTGTCCTTGGTGAGCCTTGTCAGGAGGTGCGTGAGTGGTATCACCAAGTCCGTCTGCCATGAAATGACTGTTTATCTGGTTCCTCATTAAACTGTCACCCACACTTTTAGCCGCCATTGATTATTTTCTATGTCTATTTTTGTTTCTGTATGTATTAGTTGGTATTATACAGTAAGGAAGAACTTTCCCTTCTCCCCTACTTATTTATCTATATCCCTATGAACTCAGGGATTCTTATTCAGTGACTTAAATTCCAGTACTATCATTATTTGATGCTCAGATTGTCCCAAATTTGTCCTGTGGGAACACTTCGCAGCTGCTTCTTGTGTTCTCTTGGGATGTTCCCATCATTCTTTAAGCACTTCTTTCTTTTCTGACGAACAAGATGCTCCAGAATCGTCTTATTCTTTCCCAGCCTCAGTCCTGGGAATCAGCTTTTTCTCCAAAGAGCCCTGGAGCCATTTGCTTTCAGCGGAAATGGTATTTAGAAACCAAGGTCTGGGTGTCGGATGTGCTCACTTTTAATCTAGGTCTTCCTTGTTATTATTGCATTGAATTCCATTGTGTGAATGAATATACCACAGTTTATCTGTTCTATTGGTGACATGTGGACCATTTCCAGTTTGGGAGTATTTTGAAAAAGCTGCTACAAATTCTTCTTTTTTACAAGTCCTTTTCTGGATATGTGTTTTCATTTCTCTTGGGCTGGTTGTAGCGTAGGTGTGGGTGTATGCTTAATATACAAGAAAGTTGTCAGACCTTTACTCCAGGTCTGTGTGTATGTATACACACATAGGCTTCTATATATTTATAATATGCCAGCCTATATATTTGTTATAAAATATAACTTTATTTTCTGAATAGTGTTTTTTATGAGAAGGTGTTCATTTTCATGAGACTGATTTACCACTGTGTTTGTTTTGTGGTTATTGCTTTCTGTGTTCTCAGAAATCTTTGCCCACCCCCTAACTATAGAGATACTCTGTTTTCTTCTAGAAGTTTTATAATTTTACCTTTCCTGTTTAGGTCTGAATCTATCTGGAATTCGTTTTTTGTTTTGTTTTTGTTTTTACTGTCAACTTTACTTTTTTCATGATACAAATTTTTATTTTATTTTTAAAAAATTTTTATTGGCGTCTAGTTGATTTACAGCGTTGTGTTAGTCTCAGGTGTACAGCAACGTGATTCAGTTATACATATACATGTATCCACTCTCTTTTGGATTCTTTTTCCCATATAGGCCATTACGGAGTATTGAATAGAGCTCCCTGTGCTGTGCAGTAGGTCCTTATTAGTTACCTGTTTTATATATAGTGGTGTGTATATGTCAGTCGGTTTTGAGGAGAATTAGTATGTTTTATAGGATGTGTATCTGTTGGAATTTGGTGTTCTTCTCATGACTAGAGCGGGGTTATGGTTTTCTGGGAGAAGACCACAGAAGCAAAGTACCATTTTTCACCACATCATCTCAGGAGGACACACTGTCAACGTGACTTACTTCGTTTGATTGTTGGTGTTGATTTTGATATTGACCTTGATCACCTGGCTGAGGCAGTGTTCGTGAGGTTTCTCCACGGCAAAGAGGCTCTTCTTTCCCCCTTTTCTGACTGTCCCTTTTGGAAGGAAGTCTCTGTGCACAGTGGGGTTTATGCTGCCTTCTTCAGGACACAGTATCCACATACATCACTCGGAACTCTGCCTGAGAGATTGTACTCTTCTCCCTATTTATTTATTTATTCAGTCATTTATTTTGCTCTGTAAGATTTTGAACTTTTGAGTTAATTGAGACTTGTTTGTTGGCCTGTATGTGGTCTATGTTGATGGACATTCCATCTGTTCAGAAAGTAGTCTTCTGTAGTTGTCGGGTTTGATGCCCTGTAAATGTAAGTCATATGAAGTTCATTAACAGCGTCGCTTAGGTACCGCTAATCCTTTCTGGTTTTGTGCCTGTTTGCTTACTCAGTTACTGAGAGAGGAATGTTCACATTGCCACCTCAGGTCAGTACTTGTCTATTCCTCCCTTCAGTTTTGTCAGTTTTGCTTCATGTGTTTTGTTACTCTGTTTTTAGAGACATAAACATTTGTGATTTTTATGTCTTCCTTACGGATTGGCCCTTTTGTCATTAAGAAACGTTCCTCTTTACCTATGGCAGTATTCCTTAACTTGAAGCCTTTTTTGTTTGCTATTTATATAGTAAGCCCATACTTCTCATGCTTACTGTTTTCACTGTATGTATTTGTTATGGACTGCATTATGTCCTCCCAAATTCATGTGTTGAAGTCCTAGCCCCAGGTAACTCAGAATGTGAATGTGTTTGGGGAGAGGGCCTTTAAAAAGGCAATTCAGTTAAAATGGGGCCAATAAGGAAAGTACTAATCCAGTCGGGCTCGGGTTCTAAAAAGGAGAGTAAATTTGTTTACCCTGAGAGACAGCAGGGATGCCTGAGTAGGGTGGAAAGACCAGGTGAGGACGCAGCGAGAAGGTGGTGCCTCCAAGCCAAGGTGAGAGGCCTCGGAAGGAATGAAACCTGCTGGCACCTTGACCTTGGACTTCTGGCCTCCAGAGCTCTGTGAAGATAAATTTCTGTTGTTTAAGCCACCCAGTCTGTGGCATTTTGTTACGGCAGCGAATAATTTAATATCCTTCCCTTCTTCTTTTCTTTCAAGTCCATCTTGTATAGACAGCATGTAAATGGGTGTTTTTATTTCATGCAGTCTGACCATTGCCGCCTTTAGTTGTGGTGTTTTATTTATATATGATCTAATTATTGATACGGTTGGATTTAGTCTTGTCATTTTTCTATTGGTCCCCTCTGATTTTTCTTCTACTGCTCTTCCTTTGCTGCCTCCTTTTGGGATAATTGAGTACTTTTTTAGCATTCTCGTTTAATACTTTTAATGGCTTTTGTCAACACCCCTTTGATTGTTTTTACTATTGGAGGTACTTTAGGAATTATAACATGCGTATATTCTTATCACAGTCTCCTTAGAATTCATGTTATATGACTTGCACATACAGTGTTACAGTCTTTCCTTTACCCTTCCCATCCTGTGTGGAAATTCTGCCACACAGTACGGTGTTGTAATTCTTGCTTTAAGTGGTATTTTAAAGAAACCAAGAGAAGAAAGTGTATCACATATTTGTAGTTGTTTGAATTTACCCACATTTTTACTATTTCTGCTGCCCTTCTTTGTTTTCTATATGGTGTTATTTCCCTTCAGCCTGGCAACAAGTTCTCGCAGTTTTTACTTCACCTTCATTCCCCCCCCCCCCCCCCCAGATATGTAATTCTGGGCATGTAGCTTTATTTTCTTTCAAGCTTTTCAACGCCTTATGGCTTCCCTTGTTGATGGTGAGAAATCAGCTGTGCACAGCTGTTCACGTATCCCTAAAGTTTCATTTTTCTTCAGCAGCTTTCAAGATTTCATCCTTGCTTTCAGAAGTTTGTGATATACTCAAATCACAGTTTGACTGTGACTTTCTTTGTTTTTATTTTTCTTGAGGTTTGCTGAGCTTCTTTTATCAGTACATTAGTTTTTCATCAATTGGGGGAAAATTTCAGCCATTGTATCTTCAAATATTATTCCTCAACTCTTTCCACTCCTTTCTTGGAACTCCACGTACACATGTTTTGGACAGTTTGATATTGTCACACAGATCACTGAGACTCTGGTCATTATTTTTTTAACATATTTTTTCTTTCTTCAGATTAGATTACATGTTAACTTTATTATCTTCAATGACTGTTCTTTCATCTTCAATCTATTAAGCTCATTTAATAAATTTATTATTTCTGATATTGTATCTTTCAATTTTTGATTTCTACTTGGTTCTTTTTATTATTTCTTTTCTCTTTTGAGATTCCTGATCTCTTTGTTCCTTGTTACCATTCCTTCCTTTAAAACCCTTAAATATATTTATAATAGCTGCTTTAAAGTTCCTGCTGCTAATTCCAAGATCTGGGGCATCTAACGGTTGGTTTCTAGTGATTGAATTTTCTCTTGACTGTGGGCCGCTTCCCCTTATTTCTTCCAGAGCCTGGAATGTGTCATCTTTCTTTAGAAGCTTATTGGGATCTTGAGGTGGCTGTGTCTGTGGGTATTTTTCAAATAAAAAGAAATTCCTCTCTTTAAAGGAAACACAAGCTAGAGTGATCAGAAACCCAGTATTAAAATCTTTTCCTTGTTTTCAATAATTCTGTCTGAATTAGGCAAAATTGCTGAGTTCATTTGTGTATGGAGAAAACCTTGAATATTTTAAAATTCTGAAATTTGTCAACTTTGCTCCCTCTAGATTTTCCCAGCGCTCCCCTCCCATAATTCCTCCTGTAATTCCTTTTATTCTCATAGTTCTATGTACTTTTGTGTAGTAATACAAAAAGGAAAAGCTAAGAGAAGCTGAGATAAATTTTATTTTTTTAAAAGAAGAAAGGAAAAAGATGGTGTTACATTTTTATAAATATCCATAAATATAGAGCGATAGGCAGAAATCTTCCAAATAAATAAATAAATATTGCCACGTGCTAAGTGACGTAAGACATTGTGAGGCCCTCTTAGCTCTGCCAAAGAGAAAACCCCAAGGAACCAGTTTTCTGCCGAAGTCCTCTCCGTTTAGGTTTCCAGTAGCTTTTATACACTATAATATCTCGAACGGAAAATGAAAACTATAAAGAAAATAGTTGCCATGCACTGTTATATAGTTATTATACACAGTCTGAGTGTTTTGAAATAGGAACTCATCCTTCAAGATCAGCCGGAAACCATAGGTGAGAGCAGTCGGCCAGTGTTTCTCTCATAAGTAAAAGAATGGATCCGTTTCTAAGGTCGGGTGCGTGATGGCAGCAGGGGGAGAAGGTGACTGGGAGGGAGCTGCTGCTCGTGCATATTCTCTTCAGGTGACCATTTAAATAGAGGTAGGAAATGGGGCCCCTGAGGATGACTAAGGTATCAGCCTCCCTCTGCCTGGTGCTCAGCTGTTCTGTAAGCGAGGGTTGGTTTTCCTCAGGGTAGCGCTGGGGCTCCTGGGACTGAAAGCTGTCTTCATTTGGTGCCCCCAGAACGTCCAAGTGGAGTAAGACCCAGACACGCCCGCCTAGGAGTGTTTTAGCTAAGCCTCTAGCCACGGCTACAGGGCGGGTTGCGGTCATGGCGAAGAGCTGACAGCGCTGGCTTTTCCTGACTCCTACACTGTGATCCCTGGTGGTTGGGCTTCTTTCCCCGGAATCCCCGATGCCACTTCACAAAAGGATAAAATTGGGGCTTCCCTGGTGGCGCAGTGGTTGAGAGTCCGCCTGCCGATGCAGGGGACGCGGGTTCGTGCCCTGGTCCGGGAAGGTCCCACATGCCGCGGAGCGGCTGGGCCCGTGAGCCATGGCCGCTGAGCCTGCGCGTCCGGAGCCTGTGCTCCGCAACGGGAGAGGCCGCGACAGTGAGAGGCCCGCGTACCGCAAAAAAAAAAAAAAAAAAGACACAATTGGCAAAAAACCCCAACCCAGAGCAGTCCCGTTGTCACAAGGCCCCTCCTTGCTACATTTGTCTGATTCATCCAGAATGGATCACCACTCAACCTGAAAGCAGAGGCTTAATTAAGGGCCTCTTGGGAGAGTTTGAATTTATTTCCATTTTGAAAAACAAATCCTAGCAGGGTAGATTTTCAGGAGCCAAGACCAAAACTCCTCCTCAGGCCCAATTCACTCAAGCCAAAGGTAGGGCCAAGACGCAGGGGCCACGTGGGAAGCGCATCGTCACTCTGGGCCGGGCTTTGGCTGCACAGAGGGACAGAGCAGGGCAAGGGGCCATCCTGTAAGGAGCTCGTGTCTCTAGCTTGATCCCTGCCTCCGCCCTCCGGGTGCTCATTCTGGCTAAGTTTTGACCAGCCTACCCCCAGTCTTGTTGACGGCCCTTCTCCAGAGATGCTTAAGGAAGAATGAAGGCTTGAGGTTAGGATTTTCATGGGTTTTGCTCAGTCGAGCTGTTAATCGCCCAGGTCAAGGTTGCAAACTCAAACCCTGCCAACAGGGTCCAGGCAGATGGCACAAAGCATGTGGCGGTGGAGAAGCCGCTGGCTTGGGCTCCCTGCTTCACCTCCCGGCTGGTCAACTCGCTAAGCCCCTGTTCTTAATGTTAGACTGATGGAGAGGAGAGGAGAGGGAAGAGGAAGGGCTGGGGGTGAGGGAACCCCTTCTCTCCCAAAGGAGCGCGTCCAGGTGGGAGGAGGAAGGCGAGGGGCGCCACCGCTCCAGCCTCCAAGGGCAATCCCCGGGGACCTCCCGCTAAGGGAGCGGGGGGGCCGGTTCGCCCCACCTCCTGCCCGCGCCCCAGACGGCTTGGCTTTCCGAGTTGGGCCGCCCTAAGCGAAGCTGGGGAAGGGCCGGCAGCGCTCGGCGCCCCCCGGCCCGGCGCGCGCGTCCAAAGGGGCCGCGCGGTGGCGAAGTGGAGCAGCGGGATCTCGTTCCTGCGCGACAGGAACTGCGCGTACGGGGGCGGGTTGGTGCCCGGCAGGAAGGCCCGCTTGGCCCGACCCAGGCTGACGAGGAAGCGGTGCTGCGGCGAGTGGTACACGTCGTAGCCGTTCTCCAGCGTCCGCTGCCGGAACCTGCAGCTCTCGGGGCTGAAGTGATGCTGAAAGCGGGGCGGGGCGACCGGGTGAGGCCGAAGTCCTCGGCGGGCTGGATGGGACCAGCTCCATCCCGGGACCCCAATCCTCCCACCCACTCTCCTCGGGCCTTGCCTTTAACCCCGTCGTGCCCTGCTGAGCAAAAGTGATTTCCACTCATTTCCAAACTGCGGTTACGACTGGCAGGTGGGGACAGGCTTGGGGAGCTCGCGGCGCCGCCTGGGGACCCGCCGGCGGCACTTGGCTGCCCGGGGCCGGGCTGGACGGAGAGGCCTGCCCTCTCTCTGCCTTTTGTTTTTGGCTCAGAGGTGGCTTCGGTCTGTCTCCTCACCTGGACAAAGGTGGGCTGGGGTTTGTAGGGCCGCACATAAGTAAGGAGACTCCCCCTCGGAGGCAGAACAGAGTTTGGGAATTAAGGGACATGAACTTCATCACCAGGTGACCTACGTGAGCCCTCACTCTGCCACTAACTGGTGCTGCGTTTTGCTAAGTGCCTGCTAGGGCCTTTACGTAGGATGTCCTTTAATCCTCAGAAGTCCACGAAGTAAGTATCTTACAGATGAGGACTCTGCATGTGCCTGTATGCGGTCAGCAGGTATTTATGTACTTATTTATCTGTATTTGTTCAACAGATACTTATGTACTCTGGGCCAGATACTATGGTGGGTGCTGGGACACAGCAGTAAGTAAAACAGGAAGTAACTGCTCTCTTGGAATTTCTGGTGGGAAGAGCTTCTGAGATGCACAGCCCTGCTTCTGTCCAGGCCCCCCCCCCCCCCGTACTTTGGGATATGCTGCGTCCTGTAGTTTGGGAAAGCCCTTGCTCACCAGTCCAAAAGACCAGCCATCACAGCTGGGGCCGAGGGAGTTCGTTACAGATCTTGATTTGGGGGAGCCCCACAGGGCACATGGTCCATCCCACTTGACTTTTTCCAGGTGAGGAAACTGAAGTTGAGAGAAATAGGGGACTTGCCCAAGGTCAAGGATGTCTAGTAACAAGATCATGAGACCCCAGTGGCCTCTCACCCTTTCTTTCTAATGGACTTTCCGACACGAACGTATGTGACTTGAGGACCTGGGCTGCAGACAAGGTGCTGTGCTAGTTAAAAAATGGGGACCAAAGGGCAGGTAGGACTAGGGACTGAGAGCCCAGATGCTCCAAAGCCAGATGGCCTGGGTTCAGACCTCAGCTGTATAAGCCTGAGCGTTGGATACTTAGATGGAAAAAAGTACTCAGTGAAAACATCACCCAGGTAATGTGCAAGTGGAATCTTTAAGCTATAAAATTCTACATTTTGCCAGAGCAATGAGATAATTATTTGCAAAGAATTACCCAGCACAAAAAGAAACTCACAGATCCAAAAATGTTGCCTCTGAAGTCCATGCAGAGATATCTCCGGCTCACCACCCCTGTTATCACCACGAATCCTGCATCCTCAGATCTGATCATCAGGGCACCTATGGAGAAAATCATTCAAGTCAAAACCTGGCTTCACATCCAGCCCCTACCTCCAAGGACCCTCCCTTGATTGATCTAAAGGGTGGTGATGATTTCACAGAAGCCTCCTCTGGTCCTTGTTCAGCCTCTTTCTTCTGACCGCCCCTCCCCCGCCCCTCTCCCCTCCCCACCTTCCTCCTGCGTCTCCTCCTGCCTGTAAGGAGCGCCCTGAACTCCCAGCTTGCTTCCACCTGTACCAACACGTTTCTCTCTGTGCTTGGACTCTCTTTATTTTCCCCTTTGCCTGGCTTATACTTCTTAATGTCTGTGGTGGTGGTCACATCCTCCCAAGCCTTCTGCTTTTGTGATTTTTAAGTCTACGCCCAGACGTCTTTCAAGCATCCATCTTGACCCTCCACCCAGGGAGCCGTGCAGGAGTCAGTGATACAGCAGTCAGCACCCTTCATGTGTCAAGAACAAGTATTCGGATGGATCTTCTCCTCCCCCCTCTGCTTATCGAGGTCACTCACGCTTCAAGGCCAGGCTCGGATGTCACTATTTTATGGAGACTTTCCTAATCTCCCTAATCAAAATGACCTGTTCTTTCTTCTCAGCCGCTCCGACTCGCCTCTCTCAGAGCATGTATCTCCTCACCTGCTTTAATAAGTTCACATGTCTAGTGCCTCCCTAGGGTGAGCCACTTAGAAGCAGATGGTTTATCTTTCCATGTCGAGTAGATCCTGGGATGCAAGGAATTACTTCTTGCTTCTTCATCGCTATTCCTGGTCCTTTTCTCACTTGGTGGTGACCCTAGGTGCAGCCCCTCTCAAAAAGTAGCCCTGGACGAAGGCCTGAAACCCATTCACACTACCTACACCCTGAGGAACTGACAACAGTTTTAAGTGTGACCCCCCCACCCCCATGGGGATGTGCAATTCTAACGAGTACCAGTGAGTAGTTAAAGTTTCTGTTTTGTAGCAAGGGTACAATGAGACCATAAAAGGTGTGATATGAGTGCCAATTCAGCAAGATGTCCTCCCCAGATGCTGTTTAATTACCTGACATTTTCTACTAGCATCATCTCTTTAGGTCTTGGGGCCTCTTCCCTTTGCCGACCACAGAATTTCCCCACACATCTCATTTGGCCTCATGGTTCCCAGGCAGGTAGCCCAGGCAGGGGGTCGAGTCTTCTAGAAATGTAGCCTGGAGAGGGTGGAAACGCCAGGCATCTGTGCCCAGTAAGTGATGGTGCCTCATGGGGTGACTCATAACCCAGATCTACCCCATGGAGGCTCAGTACAGAGCCCTCCAAAAGCAGCAGGCAGTACTAGACACTAGCTGAGCACAGAGAAGTCAGAATGATGTGGGGCAGAGGCCATGAGGCTGGGAACAAGCCCAGGCAGAGGGCCAAAGAGGAGAGGTCATCGGTTTCCAAGTTTGGCTAAGGATTAGGCTTGAGGGAAGCTTCTGGAAGTGGGGTGGGGCATGGGAGGTGCAGAGGATATTAAATGCTCCATCACGGGGTCTGCCTGTGAGTCTCAGATCTATGGCTGATGTTGAGAGAAGGCCTGAGAGAGACATAAGGAACATGTAAGAAATTGTTTCCAGCCTGATGAATTTTCAGTCTACTTGGGGAAAAAAGAATTACACTTCGTAACTGTTTCTGAGATGCTGCACTCTGAGTATCTGACACATTTTTAAACTCTCAAAATAGCTGCTGTGGGACTTTGCTGGCGGTCCAGTGGTTAAGACTCTGCACTTCCACTGCAGGGGGTGAAGGTTCAGTCCCTGGTCGGGCAACTAAGATCGCACATGCCATGGGTCGCGGCCAAAAATAACTAAATAAATAAATAAGAAAATAATCCCCCCCCCACAAAACCAGCTATGTTGTTAACGTCACCAGTATTAATATTGGAAGTAGCAGCCTCCCAATTTAAATCATGAGGAAACCAAGGCAAGATTCAAACTCAGGAAACTCAGGGGAGTGACCCTAACATCTTCTGCCCACAACCCTGGAGCTCGTCTCCAGCTGACATCACGACAAACCTCAGAAGATGGAATCAAGGGCCGAAATCCAGGCCACGGCCGTGAGGCCCCCAGGTCACGGTACCCCCGAGGGCGTCAGGAGAGAGGTGCTGAGCCAGGAGCCCGGAACTGGGGCGCTAAGATTCTGGTCCCTGTTATGCCCTGTACTAACTCTGTAGCATTGGGCAACTCATCGCTCAAGCCTCAGAGTCCTCAGCTGGGAAGAGAGAAGAATCACAGCTCTCCTGCCTGCTTCCCGGGGTTGCAACTAGGATCAAATGGGATGATGCTGTAAAAAAGTGCCTTGAAAACATTTAGCAGGTGGAAGGCCCTGTGGAGGATGGCTGGCCTGCCCCTGACGATAAGCCCACACCCTGCCAGCTGCCAGCCGATGCCTGGGTCCCTGTGAGCAGTGTGCGTTGTCTCCAGGGCTGTCGAGGACAGAAGACAGCCTTCAGGGGCACCGGGAGCTGCTGCCGTGAGGACGCACAGGCTTGAATCAAACGCACAGGAGCCGGTGCAAAAGTCCAGCAAATGGAAGAGCCAGTTGTCCTCCCTGTGCAGGTGACTGAGGCAGGTCTGCACCGACCCAAGGGCAGCATTTGGCAGAAAGAAGGCACGAACCACTGGCCGCTGGGACCACACCTGTTGGAGCCCGGCAGGTGTAAAGGACATTTCCTTTCGTGTCTGTGCACGTGATACAGAAGAAGCAGGGGACCCGGGTCCAGGTCTCCCCTAGGTCAGTTACTGCCTATGTGGCCACAAGCCAGTTATCTGAGTCCTTGAACCTCTGTTTTCTCATATGGAGTAGAATCATTTACTTCATTTGGTCTTCTTCGGGGTGTAAGGAGATAATATTTTTATCTGCTATAAACCCACTTTCTAAATGCCGGTGGTTGTTACTATTACCACTTTGCCTCAATCTCTGCTATAAAAGTAGAAAATTATCTGCCCTATTCTAGTCTCATGGTCAATAAATGATAAATCAGATGATGGATGTAAAGGACTTTGAGCTCCCCAAAAGAAAGATAACGTTTTGAAGGGTTAGAGAGCCCAAGGATAGTTCGGCTTCAAGAAAGTGACGTTGGGGAAGGAGAGGAAATAAAAAGACCTGGAGCCAGGGAGTAATATTAACCAGGGGTAATAAGCATCTCTTTGCTGCTGTTGCCACAAAGTGGGGCTCATGGAGAGTGGGAGGGTAGCCTTGTTTATAGTAGGAAGGAGACAGACATTGGAGACACACTCCCTGACACCAGCTGCAAGTCACGAGGATATAGAATCTTGTAGGCAGATAATTTTACAGCGATCAGCAAACCAAAGATGGGCTGAGCACTCAACTACTAATGAAGAATTCAGTAAAGCACAGTAATCAAGTGAACCACATTTCACCGGAAATCTAATTAATTAGGAGGGGAAGAAACACTCCACACCTTTCCATCAATGTAAAACCGTTGCTTTGCGTTCATTGGGGAGGTCATTACAAATCCTTCTCCAGCCTGTTACTTAGTTGTCCTATGGAGCTACAGGCATCCGTGTTTCTTCTTTCCTTTTTGGGTAACTTTTTATCTTAGTGTGTATATCTGTCTGTCTATCTATATATATAATGCTGATGATAACTGATCTGAATAGTATAAATGTTATATAAACTAGCAGAAGTGTCTCTCTCCCGCCCCTGACTCAGTCCCTCCCCAGGTTCCTTAATTGCCAGAGACACAAGGCTTAGTAGGTTCCTTATATGACAAAACAAAATCACATTTCTGTAAAAAAAAAAAAGTCTGAAATCAGTTCAATTCACTTTGCTTCCTCTCAGTCATTTTAATTCATTCCAGCTAGCGCTCTGTGCCTTCTCGGGGCCTGAGGTCGGTGGATATAAGAGGGAAAATTCTATGATTCATGCTGCAAACTCAGTGGGCTGAGCCCTACCCACTCCGGGCACCGCTCACAGCCCTCCCTCTCCCCCCACCAGGCCGTGTCTTCGGGGGCTTCCTTTCATCAAAAGGATTCTGTGATTATAGAGAAATTTTATAAGCATTCTCTAATTGTCTGCAGCCCTTTCCATGTAGGGGAATCAAAATAATTTACCATAATCTACCGTCCTGCGTTTTAAATCACCTCTCATCTT
This sequence comes from Neophocaena asiaeorientalis asiaeorientalis, assembly GCF_003031525.2. Taxonomy (NCBI): domain Eukaryota; kingdom Metazoa; phylum Chordata; class Mammalia; order Artiodactyla; family Phocoenidae; genus Neophocaena; species Neophocaena asiaeorientalis. The sequence goes on from NW_020176571.1 coordinate 4,168,732, forward strand.
GAAGTGAGGGCGGCCTTCCACGAGAGGGCAAAACTGTGTTTCCTCAAAGCTGATCATGAGCTGGGAGACACGAAGGTTGGAAACCTGGAGGTGCGTGAAGGGCTGGTCTTCCTTTGAAGCCACAGAGCTTTTCACGACGTCAGACACGTTGTAGGTTCTGCTAAATATCCATTGAATAAAACGGGCAATACTTTGGATGCATCAACTGTATCCAGATTTATTTCAGAATTTTTGCCATGGGACTCAAACTTGGCTTCCAGGATGTTGACTCCTGAATCCACTGTGTGCCCCTAAGTTCTGGAACCTGTTTGGTATTTGGGGAGAACTTCCTCCTTTCTTTCACCCCCTGTCACCATCCACTGGGCACCTGAAGAGGTCTGAACTCTTGGCTTTGCACATGCATCTCTCTCACTACCAGGTTTAAGGTCCTTTGACTCTTAGCAGAATGAATGTCTTGCGTATGGCAAGGCCACAGCAAAATTACAGAATAATTTAGTGCACTAATAAAGGGCCAGTCATTATTCCTATAAGAAATTGTCTTTAATTAAACAGAGACTGTGCTTACTCTTTCCTTTCTCTGATTGGATCTATTTTGAATCAGTTGGCATTTTTCTGGATCCTTAATTTTTACAGGTTTTCCTAAAATAGAAGACCTTGTCTTTTTCAGTATCTGTCATCCCCCCCACCCCATTATTCCTTCTGGGGACATCGGAAACACAGCTAATTGATTGACTATTGTGGACTGTGGTCCAACTTTCCACAAACCTAATCTTTAAAAACATTCTGGTTGTCTCATGTTTTCAGTGAGTTCCCAACCAGTTTAATTTACTAATAAGTGGACCTTTCAGCTCCACAGAGAAGACTCCCCAGCTCATAGCATCCTGGGTTCCACTGAAGCCCCTAGTAAGCTTGTTGGATGGACGGATGGATGGATGCACTGGGTCAGACTCATCAAGACAGGATTCCTGGACAGTCTAGTCTTTAATACATTTTCCCTGAGAACTTTTATAAGGCCAGCATACTAGAAGCTCTGAGTTGGAAAGAGCCTCTGGGTTTATCTATTCCAAGCCCTGGTCTGGTACAGAAATCTTCACAACCTCTACCGTTAACCCAGTCCAAAGTTCATGAGCCAAAACTCAGCGTCTACTGACCGATCTGACTTCTTTGGCTCCCAGCCTCCTTGCCTGTCTTTTGTACGTTTTTTTGACTCTTTGGACAGGGCACAGAGAAAGTGGCTGCTATTGTGGGAAGATGGACTTTAGTTAAGATGGAGATGATTCTGGTTGGGAGAAACCAATACACAGTAATTGGGGAGGTGGCAGAATCTTCTCCCAAGGTTTAAACGCGCGCACACACACACGTGCACTCACGGATCCTGGGCGAGAAGCTAGGAGGCTGGATTAGCCCTCTGGTCCAGCCAAGGCCTCCCCAAGTCCCTGCAGGTGGAGGCACAGATCAGTCCCCCCTCTTCCCAGCCTAGACGGAGCCCCAACTTACTGTAGATGGTCTGCTGGGGTGAGCCATCCACGTGGCCGTCCCTGTGGATCTGCAGGTGGTAGCTGTTCCTGGCCGTGGCCGTGTACAGGTGGGTCAGGCCGCCCCAGCTGGAGCCCAGCAGCGGGGAGGTGTTGGGATAGGCGTGGACCGCACAGCCCAGGGTGCAGACCCAGAGGCCCAGGCGGGCCCCCAGCATCGCGGCTCTCTGGCTGGTGTGCAGTCTGAAACCCGACCCTGGCTCTGCCCCTGGCCTCCCTGGACTGTTTCTCCTCTTCCTTGCTGGTTTCTGGCCTGAGGCTCCTAGGCTGCATTCCCTCCTTTTTTTCCCTCGGACTTTTAAAGGGTAGCAGTGTGACATCAAACAGGAAAAACTCCACCGTCCACATCCTCTGTGTTGTAATCAGCCCATTTGAAGAGAATACAGGGATCTCTGAGGCTCACGGAAGGCACGTCGGTTCCAGACACACACACACACACACACACACACACACACACACACACAAATTTCAAGCCAACGCTCCCAAAAGTGAATGATGTGTGGGCAAAAGTTATCTACGACACTGGGTTGTCTGCTGACCTGCCCCACTTCCACCAGGAAATGCGAAGGCAGCCAGTGGTTCCGAAAAAATCCAGCTTCACTCGTGCAGTCAACAGATGCCTGTGCAACTAATCTCCCATCAAGTCACTCATTTTGTTTTTCTCAGTCTTTTTAATTCCAATCCGGAACTAAGCACCCAGAGCTTTGTCTATGCACAGCCCTAAGTGGGTGTTTTGAGGGATACAGAAGGAATCCAGGTCAGTACCAGGCAGTGGCGTCCTCTGAGACCCCCTCTTCGTGAAGATGTGGGAGACCGAGTCAGAGGCACAAAAGCAAAGTTGCAACCTGGGGAGGGTTTTGAGACGGGAGGAAAGGAGAAAGGCCTCAGAGTCCCTGCTCCTTTACGGAATGCTGAGGTCTGATCGCTCGGTTTCCCTGATTTGAACTGCCGAGGGCGACCCCACTGGTATTGTGGTCTCTCCAATAGCGTGGAGGTGAATTCAGAAACCTCATGAAGATGACGTCTGCTGGCTAAGCCCAGGGACCGGAGCCCGGGAGGGTCCCGGGAGCAGAGCCGCAGGCCAGGCGTCCCCACGTTTAGTATCTGTGGGGGGCCTGGCTCCTGGGACTAGATGTGCCCTCTCGTGTGGGGCGACAGTCCTATCACGGGCCACCCCTGGGGGGCAAGCCACTGCACGCCTTCTAGAAAAACATACCTGCGAGGGGACTGTTGCGCCTCCCACGTCCCCTCTACTGAGTGCAGACCATGTGCGGACGGCAGGCTAGAGATCGGGGCTGCTGGCAGAGGGGAGCGATGTGATCCCCGCCCCAGGCGCTCCCAGCTAACGCAGAAGGCACCACGGGAAGGGTGGTCACACAGACGCAGGCACAAAGGAGTGGCATTTGTTATCCTGCCCATACACGTGTTTTTATCGTTTACAAAGCATTTTCACGTGTATGAGCTCATCTGAACCTCGCTGCCACTCTGTGAGGTAGACTCCCCAGGTGTCATCCATATTTTAAGTTTAGACACGAAGAAATGGAGCTCTTGGGGTTCACACGTCCAGAGTCACAAAACAAATAAACAGGAGAGCCGGGACAGGGTCTTCCGGGTCCCTCCACTGCTCCTCCGATGATCTCAGAGACACCTGGCACTTATGGAATTTATGCTGTGCTTCACTTGTAGTAACTCATTCGCTTTTCATAATAACCCTTTGGAGAGGTACAGGTACTTCCTCTATATAGATTAGGAGGCCGATGTAGACAGTTTAAATAATGCACCCGAAGATGTGCAGCTCATACCGGGAGAGGTTGGATTTGAATCCGGGTGTCCTGAGCCGTCCCCGTGTTGGGGCTGAAGCCACAAGAGCAGGAGAGACAGGTCCAGGAGAAAAGGGGCACAGTGCTCCTTGCCTGGACCCAGGATGTGTCTCTAAGACACAGGGTGCTGGTCCCCCCGGGTTAGAGAGAAGATTTAGGACACTTCAGTGCTATGTGTGAGACAGCTTTCTTTCGTAACAGTCACAGAATGGTTCGTACGTGTGTTCACCACAGGATACAAAGCAGAGCAAACTTATCCTCAAGGGGCCCACGATGCAAGTGAGCGGAGAAGACCTTGTTCCATACAAGGCACCACCACGTGAGAGGCGTCGGGTGACCAGGACGGGTGCGACATACCAGAGCATCCAGAGGACGGACAGACCTCGGTGGTGGACACGGTGGTCAAGGGGGACTTGGGGGCAAAGGGGCTTGAGGGAGACTTGCAGGGTGGGTCAGAGAAGGGGTTTCCCAGCAGTTGCCAAGGTGCTGCAGGAGGCAGGGCAGGTGTCTTGAGAGAAGGATGCGGTCATGCGCTCTGGTCCCAGACTGGTTGGAGGTGGAACCTCCCCGGCCACTTCCGTGTGTCCTGTTAGGAGACAGAACTGATGTGCCGGCCTACGTCACTTCCAAAGACTCCCCACCAGCCCTTAATGCCTGGCAGGTGCATCTGAAGGCAGAGGACCGCCCAGAGGAGTAGGCTGATCTCGGGGAGAGGAAGGATCCCCCACTTGGTGAGAGTGAAGGAAGGTGCAAGCATCTCAGAGTAATTCTTCCCACCTGAGATAAGGAACCATTGAGCTTGGAGGTACGGATTTGCCCAGTAGCAGGGATGGCAGACCTTCCAGCTCCTGGCTAGACTTCCTGCGGGGGGCTCCCAACCTGGCTGCCCGAGAGAACAACCATAACTCCCCCAGGACCATCCTTCGCCCTGCTGAATGAAGGTGAGACTCTTTGCACTTGTTTCCAAAGCTCCCCGAGAGATTGTAACCCCTAAGCCCGACTCTACAGTTCTTACCAAGGAACAGATTTTGCACCCTTCCTGTGCACTGGGGTCAATACACAGGGACCGAGCCACATCTCACTGTCCATCCCCTTCCAGGATTCCAGCCTAAGACGTACATGGGCTTTTCTGGGGAGTCCTAGCACGGAATGCTAAGTCCGTACAGTGCTCGGAGCCTTGTAGTTGTGTCATCTCCTCAGAAGCTTCCGAGGGCGAGGATGACAGAGCCCAGGGTAAGTGTGCTCCTTTTCTTGGCCCCTCGAGGGCATCAACCGTCACTGCACAGGTCGGAGGATCTGGGAGCCTGTGACCTTGGGAACCAGGTGTGAAACCCTGGTACCAGATGGGAACAGGAAGCTCAGGACAAGACCGGTGGCTTGTGGGTTTTGGATATCTCTGTCCATGGATCCCACGTGGCTGCCTGGGATGCAGCAGGTGGGGGACACCTGCCCTGGCGTTGGGAGAATTTGCCCCGGGAGCTCTGTGCAGGACTTCCGGTCCAGACCCTGCCTGTACAGTCATAGAATAGAGGCTCTGAATATGGCCTGGGGACTAGACAAATCTGTATTCCCACAAGCTCGTTCCTTCCCCTCATCCCCTGACTTCTCAGAATCCTCTCTGAGAAGGTGCAGAGAATTCTCTCCCAAGGTCGTATTCTCTCCATGTGAAGGTTTTCAACAATTTTCCAAAAACAAAAATGTTGTTTTGACTGTTGTTAAACTATGATGAAAAAAATTTCGAGGAATCTTGGTAAAAGAAAGACCAGGGAATGGGGCGGTGGTCTCAGGATGGACCACAGTTTTCTTTGCTTTGTTGGACCCTGTCTAAAGGCTCCGTCTGCAGATGGAGGTCTCTGCTCCCTATTCCCACCTCTTTATGATTCTGGCTCCATCATTTAAGCAGTGGTTTCCCTGGCATCTTGCCCATCCAATCCCTGGCGTCAGGCAGATGGATGTCTAAGCCTCCAGGATGAAGGGTCATAGGGGAAGAGCTACAGCCTTCCTGAAAATGCCACCCTGTGTCTTCTTCTCCTGACGATTAAAGCTCCATTCCTAATATCCAATCCTATTCTCTCTTCCTCTAATGCATCCAATCAACCCACACGTAACTGTTTATGGAAAGTCTATTCTATGGCTAGTGCTTTGCAGAAAGTCTTTAGGGAAGCCTAAGAATGAAAAAGCACAGTCCTGTTCTTCGAGGTGCTGACGATGCTCTGGGCAGAAGACCGATTGCTTCTGTCTGGCTCTTCCCAACCTACGATGCATACACACACCCAGTATCCCATCTGATGCTCTGACAGTCCTGTGAGGAGTGCTAGCAGGTCACTTCAAGAACTTCACTACTCAAAACTACAATGAGGTATCACCTCACCCGGGTCAGAATGGCCATCATTAAAAAGTCTACAGATAATAAATGCTGGAGAGGGTGTGGAGAAAAGCGAACCCTCTTGCACTGCTGGTGGGAATGTAAATTGATACAGCCACTAGGGAGAACAGCATGGAGGTTCCTCAAGAAACTAATAACAGAGCTGCCATATGACCCAGCAATCCCACTCCTGGGCATATATCCAGAGAAAACTACAATTCAAAAAGATACATGCCCCCCTATGTGCATAGCAGCACTATTTACAATAGCCAGGACATGGAAGCAACCCAAATGTCCGTCTACATTTGAATGAATGGATAAAGAAGAAGAGGTACATATACAATGGAATACTACTCAGCCATGAAAAAGAACGAAATAATGCCATGAGCAGCAACGTGGATGGACCTAGAGATGCTCATACTAAGTGAAGTAAGTCAGACGGAGAAAGACAAATATCGTATGATATCACTTATATGTGGAATCTCAAATATAACAGAAATGAACTTGGCGGGAGGGGCTCCGCTAGACGGTGACCGAGAGGGAGCTGTCGTGAGAACATGGAAGGGGGAGTGGCTGGGGGTGAGGAGAAGCAGGAGATGGAGGTCTTCCTGGGACAAGAGCATCTCTTGGGAGCAAATGCTTTAGTGGCAGGACCAGCCCTGCGAGTGTGCCGTGCACGCACTGCACCCTGTTGTCTGTGGCTGGCGGTACTTGGCCACCGTCTGAGACAGTGAAGGGAACTGTGCACTGGGAGGACACCCACAGCCAAGAGCTGGAGTGCAGGGCCATTTTAGGGCAGTGAAACTGTTCTGTAGGAGACCTTGATGATGGAAACGCAATATGGTGCGTTTGTCAAAACCCACAGAACTCACGACACACCGTGGACCCTCACGTAAACTCTGGACCTTTGTTAATCATCACGCATCACTGTTGGTTCATCGACTGAGACAAACGTACCACTTAATGCAAGATGCCGGTAGCAGAGGAAACTGTGTATAGGGTGGGAAAGGGGGTATATGGGGACTCTGCTGTCTGCTCGTTTTTGTTAACTTATAACTGCTCTGAAAAGGAAAGTATATTCAAAAGAACGAGAACAAAACTCAGCCACGGCATTGGCCTGATTCAGTGTCAAAATCACTACCTGGAACAATTCATTCCAGGGTCAGGGAAATGAAATGTGCCAGAACAGCATCTACCTGCCTGCGTACACTAGTTACCTTTCGTTCCTTCAGATAAGACACGAGCAGATCCCTTACCCGCCCCCGTCATGTGTATCAGCTTCCCCGTCAAAGGGAACCCGTTTCTTTTGAAATCTGTGCGTGCAAACTGAGGGACCATGTCCTCCCTCTGACCTGTTTCCCCATCTGTAAACTGGGGAGGTGGCGGATGGTGAATGAAACAGTTTCTGAAGTCCCTCCCGGATGCCTTAGTCTGAGGGTTTCTCTGAGGGTTGCACACTGTCTTGTCCTCCAACCCCCTCCTGCATTGTTTGTTTAGTCACCTGCTACACTTGACCTGATCGACTGGGAGTTGCCCACCTGTAGACAGTGACTGGCAGTGTTTACATTCTCTGCTGATGGCCTTGTTTCTCTCCCACTGCCTTGCTTATAATGTCCACAGTGGATGAGGGATCAGCTCTAGCAAGGCAGACGCCTTTAATCTCTATTTTATTATTTATCTCCCCTCTGATCTGTATTATTTAGTTTTTTACATTACAGGTTCTACTTCACTCCCAGTGATCCGTCTGTTCAAATGATCTATCCCTTCCTGATTCAATTTGGTGGGCTGTGTGTTTCTAGAAACTCGTCCGTTTCTTCTAGGTTGTCGAATTTGTTGACATATAATTGTTCACGGTATTCCCTTATGGTGTTTTGTCATCTGTGGTATCGGTTGTTACGTCTCCTTTTTCATTTCTTATATTGTTGGTTTGGGTTCTGTCTCTTTTCTTGGTGAGCCTGGCCAGAGGCTTGTCAATCTTGTTTATCCTTTCAAAGAACCAGCTCTTGGTTTTGTTGATTTTTTTCTATTGTTTTTTAAATCTCTATTTTATCTATTTCCTCTCTGATCTTTATTATTTAGTTTTTTAATTACAGATTCTACAGATGCCTCTAATCTAATATTTAATATCATACATAGGACTGTTTTTTTTAATAATTTAATATTATAGGTCACTATTATAAGAGGTACTCAGAAGGAAACCCAAATACATAAATAAAACCCTCATTATACATTCCCCAATGAAATACAGGGGCTTCTGTAATATCACAGAATCCATGCCTCTGCGGTCTCTCCTTTGGTGCCAGAACAAAGTTTATGCTGCAGAAGAAAGAGGGCTAAAGCCCTGCAGATGCCTTCGCTGGGGACCCCGGGTAAGGGAAGGTCACAGAAGAGCCTGACAGCAGAGGACAGAGAATGACCAGTGGCTGCAGCCTCAAGTCCCGTTTCCTTCCCTACGTCTTCCCCCGCCTCTTTTCCGCTAACACGCTTCTTACTGGAAACCCTCTCCTGGCCTCCACCACTACAGCTCGGGGGAGATAAGATGACGCTGTGTGTCCCAGGCTGTGGGAGTGATTTCACAGAGGGTTCACTTTGGGTGAAAAGAACAGGCCTGTGCTGGTTCCATTCAGAGTAAAGTCAGAGACTTAGGTCAGACCTGCTGGGGAAGCATGGGGGTGGGGATGGAGGAACCGGGGACACAGCTTTTGAATAAGGATTCTCAGTGTGAAGTTTATCGATCTGTACCTCCCACACCTCCACCAACCAATCTCACTTTTTTTTTTAAAGAAGTTTATAATTCGGAGTGGAGCTTTCCTGAGCTGTGCATCCTGTAAGTCCCCAGGGGTAGCAGGTGTGCAGGGCCGTTGACTCTTGGCTGCAGTGGCAGGGACCTAGGAGGATGGGCGTCCAGTGTGCCGACAGATGTCACCTTCTATGTCGGCCACCATGTGAAGACAATTGGGAAGCCCTGTTCCAAGGTCACCAGGTAGGACCTTGCCCCAGGTATAAAACAACCCCAGTGACAAAGTGCTTTCTCACACCTACTTGGGCCCACGTGTAACCCCAGGGAAGAGGCCAGGGCAGTGTCACAGCAGGAGACATTTCAGCGGCGTTCCCATGGTGATCTGAACTGAAGCCAGGACTGGTCCCCATGCCCCAAGTCTTGTGTAATAACAGAAGCCCCCGTGACATTTACAAAGAACTTTCCTAACGGAATACTCTTCACAGAACATCCTCACGTGCCTTCTCCTATCGGATCTCCCCGACCACCCCGTGGGAGAATAAGAATCCCATTTTACGTATGAAGAAACTGAGGATCAATCTGGGATTTGTGCGAGGTTCTACGCCTCGACTGTGGCAGAACAGGGAGTCAGACCCCGGCCGTCTTGCTTTGAATTCGGAGTTCCACCAATGACACCCCCCTGTCCTGTGAACATTCCTGTTTTCAGGGACTGAATTGCTGGGATGGGAACATGGTAGGCAGAGAACAACACGAGGGGAGAGCTGGGAGGACGTGGTACGCTGGGAACAAGCTCTACAGCGTGAACTTTGGAGGTTTGCTCTCTTCTAGGTGGGGAAGAAGGAGCAAAGTCTAGAACCCTCCGTGGCTCTGCCTGCCGGGCTTTGCCGGGCTACCGCCTTCTCCTAATACCCCACTCTGCTCCTTTGACCAAAACCAGAGAGAAGACAGCGATGCTTGTCAAGCTGGGATTGTTCTCAGGGAAGAACGGTGGGCGCTGTGGACTGCAGAGTCACGTGTGTCTCTGTGTGTGTGTGTGTGTGTGTGTGTGTGTGTGTGTGTGTGTGTGTGTGTGCGCGCGTGCGCGCGCAGCCTGCCTGATCTGATTGGCGCTCGAGGGCTGCCCATCGGAACCCAGCCCTCCCTCGCAGGATGCCTGGGCCTCGTCACGCAGCCCACGTCGGAGAGCAGACATCCTGGTGCCCACTCACCTCCTTGGAGCCTGTGACCAAGGCCAGCCTACCGTGTTTGGGATGCAGCACATCCGGACCCGTGTTATCTCGGGGTCCTGGGACTCCTTGGACACACTGCCCTGCCCCCTCCCCTCCCGGTGTACACGTGGCCCTCCACACACTTCTGCGAAGGCTATTTCTAGCTGAAGGGCTGGTGATTCAGCCCCAGCCTGTAAGGTCAGGTCGTCTGCGTGCCGCAGCTGGGAAAGCCGGCCTGACGCGTTGTGGGTTCAGCAGAAAGCAGGAAGCCGGGGCTTCCGGAGGCAGGCATCCCCTCAGGCTGCAGGACGGCACGGTTGCTGAGGCGTAGGGCTGGGGCAGACAGGATGCTCCGGCCCGCATGATGGGGAGGGGGTGGGAGTCCGCCGGTAGAGGCGAGAACCTAGCCTTCTCGCCCCTCCCGCTGTGCTCCGTGCTCAGACCCCCTGTTCCCTCTCTCTCTGTGAGTCACTTGTCTGCAGTGTGGCTCGGAGTAAGCAGAGTCCTGGGGTTGGACAGTTCAGGCCAGAAACGGAGCTCTACCCCATCAAGCCACTTTCCCGCTCTGAGCCTCTGTTTCCTCACCTGTCAGGAAGGAGGTCATACCTACTGTATAGCACAGGGAACTCTGCTCAATATTACGTAACAACCTAAATGGGAAACGAATTTGAAAAAGAATAGACACACGTATATGTATAACTGAATCACTGTGCTGTACACCTGAAACGAATGCAACATTGTCCATCAACTAGGCTCCAATATAAAATAAAAAGTTAAAAAGAAAGGTCATAATTGTAGCTGCTCATTAGATAGTCAACCCGATTTAATACGATGACATATGTGGTACTTGATTTCACGGGGAGGGGTCACATAGCCCCGCTTGGTAGACGGTGAATGTTTCTTGTTGTTAGGGCTCCTTTTCCCCAGCCTCCTATTGCAGCTTCAGACGATTCCCACGTGGTTCTCATCTGCTCTCAGAATCCCTCACAGGTGACCTTCAGAGCCATCGTCGTTTCAGAGTTATTTCCGATACCTGGCAGTGTTAGGAGATTATTAAGTATTTACTGAATGAAGCGATGAGTTCTTCCCTGAGCTTGACGTGATGGCAGGACACTGAACTTGGAATGAAAACAAACACAAAACAAAAACCTGGGCTCAAGTCCCAGCCTACCCCACAGCTAGTGGCATCACCAACCATGTCAGCGAGAGCATCCCATCTCGGTGCCCCTCACTCGGCTACCTGTCGGTGGGACCACGGCTCCTGCCCAGGCTTCTCCTGAGGGTGTGGGGACACATGGGCAAAGGGTGTGGCTCTGCTTTGGAAGCAGCTCCAGGCAGATTATTCTTTACCTCCAGTGATTTCTGATTCCCACTCCAGGAAGCCATATCTGTTCTGTCGAACCCAGTTTCATATTCCCATGCTCTCAACCAGCACTGAGGTTTGCCTGAGCTATTTCCTCTTCCTTCTCTTCCTCAAAACACAGAGCTCCCTCCCTTCAGAAAGGAGCCCGCTCACCTCGTAAAGGAAGCCGTCCCCACCAGCCTCCCCCAGACCCGAGGGCGTCAACCAATCATCACTCCAGCCCTCCCTGCACAGATGTGTTGAGTAGCACGTGGTCTATTCCTTTGGCATGCTCTCGTATTTTTGAGGAATTCATCCATTCACCCTGACTTTATGGCAGCTGTCAGGCACCTGTCACGCCCATGGTGCCTTTCAAGGCGAGACCACTTGATCTCATAATACACCATATTAACAAGTTGAAGAATAAAAACCATATGATCATCTCAATAGATGCAGAAAAAGCTTTTGACAAAATTCAACACCCATTTTTTTTTAAATTAATTTATTTTATTTTTATTTATTTTTGCCTGCGTTGGGTCTTCATTGCTGCATGTGGGCTTTCTCTAGTTGCGGCGAGAGGGGGCTACTCTTTGTTGCAGTTCACGGGCTTCTCATTGCAGTGTCTTCACTTGTTGCGGAGCACAGACTCTAGGCACGCAGGCCTCAGTAGTTGTGGCTCGCAGGCTCAGTAGTTGTGGCTCGTGGGGTCTAGTGTGCAGGCTTAGTAGTTACGGCACATGGGCTTAGTTGCTCCACAGCATGTGGGATGTCCCCGGACCAGGGCTCAAACCCATGTCCCCTGCATTGGCAGGCGGATTCTTAACCACTGCGCCACCAGGGAAGCCCTCAACACCCGTTTATGATAAAAACTCTCCAGAAAGTGGGCGTAGAGAGAACCTACCTCAACATAATAAAGGCCATATATGACAAACCTACAGCAAACATCATTCTCAATGGTGAAAAACTGAAAGCATTTCCTCTAAGATCAGGAACAAGACAAGGGTGTCCACTCTCACCACCATTATTCAACATAGTTATGGAAGCCCTAGCCACAGCAATCAGAGAAGAAAAAGAATTACAAATTGGAAAAGAAGTAAAACTGTCACCCTTGGCAGATGACATGATATTATACATAGGGAGTACTCAAGATGCCACCAGAAAACTACTAGAGCTAATCAATGAATTTGGTAAAGTTGCAGGATACAAAATTAATGCACAGAAATCTCTTGCATTCCTATACACTAATGATGAAAAATATGAAAGAGAAATTATGGGAACACTCCCATTTACCACTGCAACAAAAAGAATAAAATACCTAGGAATAAACCTACTTAGGGAGACAAAAGACCTGTATGCAGAAAACTATAAGACACTGATGAAAGAAATTAAAGATGATACCAGCAGGTGGAGAGATATACCATGTTCTTAGATTGGAGGAATCAACATTGTGAAAATGACTATACTACCCAAAGCAACCTACAGATTCAGTGCAATCCCTATCAAATTACCAATGACATTTTTTACAGAACTAGAACAAAAAAATCTTAAAATTTGTATGGAGACACAAAACACCCCGAATAGCCAAAACAGTCTTGAGGGAAAAAAACGAAACTGGAGGAGTCAGACTCTCAGACTTCAGACTATACTACAAAGCTACAGTAATCAAGACAGTATGGTACTGGCACAAAAAAAGAGATATAGATCAATGGAACAGGATAGAAAGCCCAGATGTAAATCCACACACCTATGGTCAACTAATCTATGACAAAGTAGGCAAGGATATACAATGGAGAAAAGACAGCCTCTTCAGTAAGTGGTGCTGGGAAAACTGGACAGCTACATGTAAAAGAATGAAATTAGAACACTCCCTAACACCATACACAAAAATAAACTCAAAATGGATTAGAGACCTAAATGTAAGACAGGACACTATAAAACTCTTAGATGAAAACATAGGAAGAACACTCTTTGACATAAATCACAGCAAGATCTTTTTTGATCCACCTCCTAGAATAATGGAAATAAAAACAAAAATAAACAAATGAGACCTACTGAAACTTAAAAGCTTTTGCAAAGCAAAGGAAACTACAAAGAAGACAAAACACAACCCTCAGAGTGGGAGAAAATATTTGCAAATGAATCAACGGACAAAGGATTAATATCCAAAATACATGAACAGCTCATGCCGCTCAACATTAAAAAAAGAAACAACCCAATGCAGAAACGGGCAGAAGACCTAAACAGACATTTCTCCAAAGAAGACAAACAGATGGCCAAGAAGCACATGAAAAGCTGCTCAGCATTACTAATTATTAGAGAAATGCAAATCAAAACTACAATGTTAGTTAGAGGGCCCAGGTTCCATCCCTGGTCAGGGAACTAAGATCCCTGAAAACCACACCAGTTAGAATGGGCCTCATCAGAAAATCTACAAACAACAAATGCTGGAGAGGGTGTGGAGAAACGGGAACCCTCTTGCACTGTTGGTGGGAATGTAAATTGATACAGCCACTATGGAGAACAGAATGGAGGTTCCTTAAAAAACTAAAAATAGAATTACCATATGATCCAGCAGTCCCACTACTGGGCATATACCCAGAGAAAACCATAATTCAAAAAGACATATGCACCCCAATGTTCATTGCAGCACTATTTACAAAAGCCAGGTCATGGAAGCAACCTAAATGCCCATCGACAGATGAATGGATAAAGAAGTTGTGGTACATATATACAATGGAATATTACTCAGCCATAAAAAGGAATGAAATTGGGTCATTTGTCAAGATGTGGATGAATCTAGAGACTGTCATACACAGTGAAGTAAGTCAGGAAGAGAAAATCAAATATCGCATATAAACGCATATATGTGGAACCTAGAAAAATAGTACAGATGGACTGGTTTGTAGGGCAGAAATTGAGACACAGATATAGAGAACAAATGTATGGACACCAAGAGGGGAAAGCAGCAGAGGTGGGTGGTGGTGTGATGAACTGGGAGATTGGGATTGACATGTATACACTAACATGTATAAAATGGACAACTAATAAGAACCTGCTTTATAAAAAAAAAATAAAATTCAAAAAAAAAAAAAGAAAACTTCACCTCAGCTCTCAGCTCTGCATTGGAGGTGACATGGGTTATTACCCTCATTTTGTAGGTGAGAAGAAAATTGAGACCTAAAAATGGTGATTGACTGACCCAATGTCTCACAGCCAATGAGTTGTACCCATTTCCTCAACTGGGGAATCCTGAGGTGAGGTGGTACCTACCAGGGTTCTTTGGATGGGCTATAGAGCATGGGTGTTCCGACTCCCTGATTAATACATCCGGGGTTTCCAGCCTCTGTCCTCTTACTGCCTGCCATCTGGGACAAGTTACGTGGTCTCAGAGCTTAGTGAAGATGTCTGTAAAAATGGGGATATACTGTCTACCTCATATGTAAAGTGCTTGATTCATAGTAGGTCCTCAACATTCCCTCCCATTCCTTATAGCTCCTCTGGTCCCCAACGGTTTCTAATAAGTGTGTGCATGTTGTATTATATTTCCATTCCCACCCCCATGAAGGGCTTTCAAGGTGAGGTGGACTGAATCTTTATCCAATTATTCGGTGACTATATACTGAGTGCCTAATATACACCAGCTGTTGTGGTAGGTTCAGAAGTAAGTGGATGAAGCCACTATTCTTGCCTTCCTGTGCCTGCTAAAGAGAAAACTCCCCTGAGTGTGACTTGGGCCACAAGGGAGGTGTGTTTGGAGAGCTCTGGGAAGCAGCAGGAAGAGCCTCAAAACTGGCCAGGGGACGTCAGGCTGGCCTTCCAGAAGACTCAACAGCGGAGTGGAGTTTTGAAGGAGGAAGCGCTAGCCACGTGGGCAAGGCATGCTGTAGGAGAGATTGTAAAAGGCGACATCACACGTGGAAATGCAGGGCTGTGGAGGGACATAGCATCTTTGGAGAGCTGTGAGAATTTCAATCTAACCACAGTATGAAAGGAGGTGAGAAGCGGTGAGAAATGAGAAGAGAAGGTGGGCAGAGACGGGTTACACATGCACCTGGATGACATATTAAGGAATTTAGATTATAGTCTCAGCCTAGGGGGATGCCCTGGAAATTTTGAGCAGGGAATTAACAGGATTACAGCTGTGTTTTAAGGGGACTTCCCTGGCCGTCCAGTGGTTAGGACCCTGTACCTTCACTGCCGAGGACCCGGGTTTCATCCCTGGTCAGGGATCTAAGATCCCACAAGCCACGTGGTCTGGCCAAATAAATAAATAAATAAACGTGGGTTTAAAGATGATCACTGGTAGCGGTGTGGTGAATAAATCTGAGGAGTGGTAAGACTGTATGTAGGGAGGCCAGTTAGAAAAACTTCACAATACAGTTGACCCTTGAACAATATGGGTTTGAACTGCGTGGGTCCACTTATACGTGGATTGTTTTCAATAAGTATATTGGAAATATTTTTGGAGATTTGTGACAATTTGAAAAAACTTGAAGATGAACTGCATAGTCTAGAAATATTGAAAAAATTAAGAAAAAGTCTTGCCATGAATGCATAAAATATCTTTTCATATTTGTAGATACTAGTCCATTCCTACAGAGGCATAAGTCGAGTGATATTTAATATGAAATTAATAATGTCTTAGTTTTCTTACTGTTTTATAACTTTGTAATGGTATTGATTACACTAGGAGACTCTAAAGCAATCCTATTGCTGCATCTTCGTTATCTGTGCGTGCATTGTTATACCTGTAAAATGGGACTTTCTTTTTCACATTATCTTTTCATTTTTGATATCCAGTGTTAGTAACGTTAGTGTTTTGTATCTACAGTGTTTTGTATCATATAAGACAACACTGAGGAAGGTACAGACGGGCAGTTCATCTTGTAAACTCATGGTGCCGATAAATACATTACAGTACTGTAAATGTCTTTTCTCTTCCTTATGACTTTCTTAATAACATTTTCTTTTTCTCTAGCTTACTTTATTGCAAGAATACAGCACATAATATGTATACAGAATATGTGTTAATTGACTGTTTATGTTGTCAGTAAGACTTCTGGGCATCAGGGGGCTATCAGCAGTTAAGTTTGGGGGAGTCAAAATTATACATAGATTTTAGACCATACAAGGGGTCGGTGCCCCTAACTTCCACATTGTTCAAGCGTCAACTATATTCTAGATGACAAATGGTAATAGACTGGACTAAAACAGGGCTCATTTGGGGCTAGAAAAAAAATTGGGTTATGAGAAATCTTTAGAAAGAAGATTCACAAGAAGAAATGATTGATTGTACACGGGGGGGTCAAGTCAAGGATGACCCTTGTGTTTCTGAGTTGGGCGTCTTCAGCTGAGCTGAGTCAGGGCCCCTGGGGGTTGGCTGGAGATGGGGTGGCACCTGTCTGTCCCTGGAACTGTGCAGGGCAGTGCTGGCAAGGCTGTCGGGATGAGATGCCAAGGCGTTGATGCCCCCTCCGCCGTCTCTGAAGGAGAAGATGGGTAACGCAGGTGTGTGCCCACATTACGCCAGGCCCAGAGCCCCATGGACAGCATCAGAAGATGTGGCTGAGGGAGACTCGGAAGGGGGACTTAGTCATGCAGGCAGGCAGAGCCTGATGGGTGATTCTGTCAACAGGAAACTGCAATCCTGCGGGGGGTGGGAGGATTAAGGTGAACTGGGACCACTGGAGGCCGGGGGTGGAATGGAGTCAATTCAAGAGGGAGATGGGGGTGGAGGACAGCACTGAGGGGGTTACACAGGATTTTGCTCCTCATGCATTTGTTTGCCTGGGCCCAGGATTGGAGGGCTTTCACACCTGTACGCTGTGCATACAAGAATCAGATTTATTTGAAAAAAAAAAAAATCAACCCCAGTTTAGAGAACACCAGAAAGGAGTAGGTTTGGTAGGAGAGATGATGAGTTCGGGGGTGGTGGGTTTGGGGGCCTTGGGAGGTGTGTGGCTCTGGGGAAGAGAGATCAGGCGTGGTGGTAGAGACATGGGAGTTGTTCTTATGCAGGTGGTAATGGAAACAATCTTAAGGTTGGGCCACCAAGGGAGAGCACGTGGACTGGCAAAGGGGGGCCCTGGGTATCCGGGGGATGACGACATTTAACAAGCTGACAACTGAGATCAAGAAATGTTACTCAGAGAGTTTTGGCTGAGAAGCTTGAGTTCCTGACTCCTGGCTTAACTGCCTTTGATTGCAGTGGGTTCCTGATTGAAGATGTGCAGAAAACACCACAGGCCAATGCACCGTCTTTATTAGGAGCCAGAACTTCTACACCAGTGAGTGGTCCTAGGCACTGTGTGAGCTCCAAGGGCATCACTAACTTTAACTTGAGATCTTGACTGACACAAAGGCAGCTTCTTCTTGGCCTCTTTCCTCTAAGCTTCCATTCTGCCCTTGATACCTGGGGTCTTACCTCTCCAATCCCTGAAGAAGGAAATGAATGAAAACATTTAAATAAAGGGAAGAACTGAAGACCCCTCTCTGAGAGGCTGGAGCAGAGCTGATCTGGTCTCTCCTCCCTCCAGCCCTGTCCTGATGCCCGCCAGTTGTCTAAGGAGGTAGAGAGAGAAAGGAAGGAACAAAAGAGATCTTAGTGGCAGAGAAGAGCACGATGTGATGTACCCCATGCCGCTTCCAGCTACAGTTTATTTATTCCTTCTACTAAAGAGCTCCAGCTGCTAGCGTCAGGACCCCAGGGTATACCCCTCAGAGGAAGAAGCCCATTTTGTTATTGACTCACATCCGAGATTCCATTCCCAGGGCTGGAATAAAGAGGAAGTCTTCAGCTCCCTGTCAAGATCAGTGTGTGTTCTTAATGACCAGGAATGAGGAGAGGAACAAAAGGAGAGTGGGGTCTTGGGAAAGTCCGAGGAAGAAAGATTTCCAGAAAGAGGGCATGAAGAACCATGCCAAATGCTGCAGAGGGGACATACAAGCTCAGGGACCAGACTTTGCAATTTTTCATTCATGATTTTGCAAAGAATTGCTTCAACAGGGAGGATTGGAGACCAGATTGTGTGGACTGAGGGCAAAACAAGAAATGAGGGGATGAAAGTAGAGAGTGTGGACACTCCTTTAAAGTTTGGAGAGACATTAATAGGAAGGACCATAAGGTGATGGTCCAAGCTGATTAATTAAGAAACTCAAGAGCAAAATGATGTGTCTATGGGACCACAAAAAGAAAAAATTTAAAAGAATATCACTGCCAGCTTTGCCATTTGTTCCAATCATAAGGCTTTCACTTCGGGAGGACTTACAGGGCTAATGTGTGACTGACTGTCTTCTCCAATCAGGGAAATGGGAAATCAAGGGCTACATTTTGAATTTAAAAATGATTTTCTCTTTAAAATTATAAAACTCCTAGAATATAATATAGGAGAAAACCTAGATGACCTTGGGTTTGGTGATAACTTTTTAGATACATGACCAGAGGCATCAGTCATGAAAGAAATAATTGGTGAGCTGGACTTCATTAAAGTTAAAACTTCTGCTCTGAGAAATACAAAGTCAAGACAATGAGAAAACCAGCCACAGACTGGGAGAAAATATTTGCAATAGACACATCTGATAAAGGACTGTTATCCAAAATACACAAATAACTCTTAAGACTCATCAATAAGAAAACAAACAACTTGATTAAAAATTGGGCATAAGACCTGAACCTCACCCAAAGATGCTATACAGATGGCAGATAGCAATCAGAAAGATGCTCCACATCATATGTCACCAGGGAAATGCAAATTAAAACAATAATAAGATGTCACTACACATCTACTATATTGGCCAAAATTCAGAACACTGACAGTGCCAAATGCTGGTGAGGATGTAGCCCCACTTTGGAAGACGGTTCGTCCGTTTCTTACAAGACTGACATAGTCTTACCATATGATACAGCAATCACACTCCTTGGTACTTATCCAAAAATGTCTACACAAAAACCTGAAAATGGATGTTTATAGCAACTTTATAATTGCCCAAACTGGGAAGGAACCAAGATGTCTTTCAGTAGATGAATCGACAAATAAACTGTGGTATATCCAGATAGTGGGATATTATTTAGCGCTAACAATAAATAAGCTATCAAGCCATGAAAAGAAGTGGAGGAACTTTCTATGTATATTACTAAGTGAAAGAAGCCAATCTGAAAAGGCTACATACTGTGTGATTCCAACTGTATGACATTCTGGAAAAGGCAAAGCTATGGAGATAGTATAAAGGGTCAGTGGTTTCCAGGGATTAGGGGCGGGAGGGATGACTAGGCAAAGCACAGAGGATTTTTAGGGCAACGCAGTGAAAATACTCTGTATGATACTATAATGATGAATATATGTCATTTGATACATTTGTACAAAACAAGAGACTGTATAACAACACCGAGAGTGAACTCTAATGTAATCTGTGGACTGTGGGTGATGATGATGTGTCAATGTAGGTTCATCATTTGTAACAAATGTATCACTCTGGTGGGGCATATTGATCATGAGAAAGCCTGTGCATGTTGGGGTCAAAGAGTGTACGGGAAATCTCTGGACCTTCTCCTCAATTTTGCTGTGCACCTAAAGCTGCTCTAAAAAAATTAATTCTTAAAAAAAAAAAGATTTTCTCCTTCCATTGTCCATGTACCTTACAGCTTGATAAGTCTGGCAAAACCAGAGGATTGAATTTAGAAGATAGAAAGCAATTGCTGTGTGCTGCTGTAATATTTGCTGTGTGATATAACTTCAGCATGTACATTTATCAAATAAATATTTATTGAGTAGCTTTGTTATGTGATAGTTTATCAGAAAAAAAAGATAGACATGACCTCTGCTCTCAAAGTGGTTACTGTCTAGCAGCGAAGAAAGACAATTTTATAAGTCGCATTAAAGTGTGATAAATGTTGCAGTAGGGGTGGAACACAGACCCAGGAGAAGGTATGGCAATGGGTCCAGTCCAGGCATAGGAGTCAGTGAATAACCAGGAGGAAATGAGGAAGGCTAAACCGAGATCTGAACGGTGAGCAGCTTTGGAAACTATAGAAAAGTAGAGAGGTAAAAATAAAAAATAGGTAAAAAAAAAAAGGTAAAAAAAAATACCCATACTCTCTCTGAACGTGAATAATTATTTGATAACAATTCAGTGTATTTTCTTCTGATCTTCCTTTCTTGAACACTTTTTTTTTGTTTTATGAAAATAAGTTAGTCATAAATAATTTAAGAAAATAAAGTAAAAAATGAACAAAGAATAAAGCTAAAAGAACAAAGTTTAAAAAAAACCTGCCGCCCATGGATATCCACCCTTGAATGAACATTATGGTAGTAATCTCCATGTGTATCTTTATAGACAGAAGAATGGGTAGAAATGTTAACAGAATTATATTTAAAAAATGGGATCATACTACATGTTCTACTTTTCACACAAAAATGTTTTAATTCGTTATTACTTGGATTTAATGGAACTGAAAGTGGTGAGGGAATTGGTGAACTTCAGTTAAATATGTCATTTGCACAAGAGATATTGTTTTGATAAAATTCTTCCACATTTAAGAAAATAGATTATGAAAATATTATGAAAAACATTAAGAGGTTAGAATCATCACCTACCTATTTTTTGTTTACTGATTTAAATTCGGCGGTTTCGATTGGGTAATGCTATGAAAAATAAGATAATCAGTATCTCTCATGTGTCTGCGCTCTCCTCACAACTCCCTAATTTTGTTAATTATATTATTAATTTTACATTGTCAAAATTTGTTCTACGATTGTTTAGTCTTCAGTCAGTATCTAATGGTATTAGTGTTTATCACCTGTACTCTTTCAACTGTTTCTCCTTTTCTGAATTTTTATTTGGATTCATATTTTAATATGTAAAATGTTATTAAAGTAGCTTCCCCCCCATCCCAGGTAGAGTTGCTGGGTGATGTCTTCCTAAGTTCTTTCAGGTTTGATAATTTCTGGGGCTTTTTTTGGCTTTTATACTAAATGACTTCTTGATGATTATAATTTTGGGTACCATTTTCTTTTCCTCAAAACTTTGTAAATATTGCTCCATTATTTATCAGTTAAATAATGCTCTTGGAAGTCTGAGGTCAGCTTGACTTTTCTTCCTTGTAGATGAATTGCTTTTTATGCCTAGATTTTATACTTGAAAGAACTGTCAGGCACTGTTTAACCATTTGTTTTCAGTTTTTCAAAAAACTATAGTTGATGTACAATATCATATGTTACATGTTTAACCATTTTAAATACTTGAGTTATATTAATTGATTTAACATTTTATATCATCTTCAGGATGTATGAAGAATTCTTAAGGTTTAATAAGTTCACAGGATATTTCTTGGTGTCAAAGCTTCAGTTTCTCATGGAACCAGAGTGCTTATTTCAATCTGCAGATTGGATTCTTCTTGTGTTTCAGGGAAAATTCTTTTATTATATCTCTAGTATTCTATTTCATTTCTTGGCTTCTCTACCTCAGAGGTACCAAATATCTTATGTTGAGTTGTCTTCACCGTCCTTCATATCTGTTCTTTTCTCTCTAATTGCTTTTAGCTCTTGTCTTTATCTTCTGTATTCACAGGCACTGGCTCAGCCTTTCCATTAACAAATATTCTCATATGCAGCATATCTATTCTGTTTCCTATTATTAATTCTATAAGGATCTTGCTTTGCTTCTCTATTTGTTTCCTTGCTCTACAATCTCCCTTGCCCCCAACTGCTGCTGCTGCTTCTCCTTCTCCTTCTCCTTCTTCTCCTCCTCCTCCTCCTTCTCCTCCTTCTCCTTCTCCTTCTCCTTCTTCTCCTCCTCCTTTTCCTCCTCCTCCTCCTCCTCCTCCTCCTTCTTCTTCTGCTTCTTCTTCTTCTTCTTCTTCTTCTTCTTCTTCTTCTTCTGTCTTATTATATTGTTTTCTCATCTCATCTTTGAATCCTTGTTTTTATTGAATACAAGTTCTTTTTAGGTTGTCTCTTAGTGTGTAACACTTATGAAGGATTTCCTTCTTTTCCTTGGGTTTTGTTTTCTTCCAGACTGGCTTAGTTGTCTGTCTTTTGCATGATTCTTTCTTTCCTTTGACTTTGTTTTTTTCTTTTCTTTCCTCTCTTTTTCTTTCCTTCCTTCCTTTCTCTTTCTTTCACTCAACTTCTGTAGAATGTCTGCATAATGTCCATGTCATTTCTTTTTATTTATTCACATCTGAGCCACTCTGTTTGCTCTGGGTTTAGGGATGAGGCTGAAGATAGCACTGAAAAGTCTATACGGGTCTTTGTTAGATTAGCTCTCCTTCCTCTTCTGATATTTGTTTAAATGTCTTGTACCAGGGTTATTCTACCTTCTGGGGTTTTTTTTTTTTTCAATACATATAACCATATTTTAAAAATTGTGATAACACTCTTGTGGTGGATTAAATATGGCTCAAATTCTTCACCATTCCTTGTATTGAGAGGCAAAGCTTATATCCTCTCCCCTTGAACCTGAGTTGCCCCATGACTTATTTTGATCAGTACATTATGGCTGAAGTGATATTGTATAACTTCCAAGGTTTGGCCTCAAGAGGTATGTGGCTTCTGCTCCGGCATGCTTGGAATGCTCCCTCTTGAAAGCCAGCTGTCTTATAAAGATTCTGAATGCCATGAGACTACCATGCTGTGAGGAAGTCTAAGCCACCCAGCAAGAGAGAGAGAAGCCACAGTGCCAGGCATGTGAGTGAAACCTTCTTGGACCTTCTGGTCCAGCACAGCCACCAGCTAAATGCAACCAAGTACCTGACCCCTTCTGGTGATGTGGAACAGAAGAACCCCCCAGCTAATCCCTACTCACATTCTCGAATTACAGAATTGTGAGGAATAGCCAGTGATTGACTGTTGTTTAAGAGTGGTTTGCTATGTAGAAATAGACAACCAAAACAACTCTACAAATAATTTTGTGTTCTGTTTTTTTTTAAACCACTTAATGACAAATCTTGGTCATTTATTCCAAATTATTAGGTATTCCATTACAATTAACAGAAAACCCAACTCACAAGTGCTCAAACACAGAGAAGGGTATTTTTCTCACGTAATAAGAAAGCATTGGTAGGTGCCTGCTGGTGATGGTTCAGTGGCTCAACATCAGGGCTGACATCATTGTGATTCTTCAGCCTTTACCCTGGTGTTGAAAGATGGCTACTCCAGCTCCAGGCATCATATACATTTTCAAGGCAGGGATCAAAGGGAAACAGAGAAGGAGCTGCTCCCCACAGTCCTGGATAGAATTCTGCTTATGTCTCACTGGCCAGAAGCACATCACATGGCCACTTCTGGCTACAGAGAGGCTGAGCAAGTGAGTGTTTTGCCTGGAGCTGGGCACATTGCTGACCCAAGCCAAACTGGGCTCCATAGCAAGGCAGCCAACAGTGCCTGCCGTAGGTCAGCCACAGGCTTCTCCCTTCCCCTGCTTGCCTGATAAGCAGTGATGTTTGGCTCTGCTTCATTTTCTCCTCTTCTTGCACCAATCTATTTGCATAATAACTTTCATTTCTCCCATGATTACAAAAGAGGAAAATGCTCATTCTAGAGGCTTGGAAAATTCAGGAAAAAAATAGAGAGCGAAATCATCAATAATCTCATACCCCAGAGATAATGTCAAATGTTAACATTTTGGAATGTTTCTTTCCTGAAATCCCACCCCCTCACATATGTAAATGATATTATATGACATATTTAGTATGGTACCATCATTTTTTAACTCAGTGCTGTATCTTCCCACACCATTAAAGTTTTTCAAAGTCATAATTATTTTTTTATTATTTATCATCTTTTTTTCCATATCACCAAGCTTACACATGCTCACTGTAAAACATTCATATTTATGAACATTCCTGATATTCTCACCTCAAGAGAAAACCACTCTAAGCAGCCAGCAGCTTTATCAGAATTTGTTTAACTATTACATGCTGTTGGACATTCAGGTTGTTTCATCACTACAGATAACATTTTGATGAATATTCTTGCACATAAATTCTATTCACATTTCTGATTATTTCCTCTGTGTAGATTCCTATAAGTTGAATTACTGAGTTAGAGGGTAAAATCACTTTCAAATCTCCTCATGCGGATTAGCTTCTGCTCCATCAGGGAGTCTAAGCTCTGCTCCGAGTCTGACATGGCCGACTGCAGGGAGCTCCGCAATTCTCATATCAGACAAAATAGACTTTAAAATGAAGACTATTACAAGAGACAAACAAGGACACTACATAACGATCAAGGGATCAATGCAAGAAGAAGATATAACAATTGTAAATATTTATGCACCTAACATAGGAGCAGCTCAATACATAAGGCAAATGCTAACAGCCATAAAAGGGGAAATCGACAGTAACACAATAATAGTAGGGGACTTTAACACCCTACTTTCACCAATGGACGGATCAACTAAAATGAAAATAAATAAGTAAACACAAGCTTCAAATGATACGTTAAACAAGATGGACTTAATTGTTATTTATAGGACATTCCATCCAAAAACAACAGAATACACTTTCTTCTCAAGTGCTCATGGAACACTCTCCAGGATACATCATATCTTGGGTCACAAATCAAGTCTTGGTAAATTTAAGAAAATTGAAATTGTATCAAGTATCTTTTCCCATGACAACACTATGAGACTGGATATAAATTACAGGAAAAAAACTGTAAAAAATACAAACACATGGAGGCTAAACAATATGCTACTAAATAACCAAGAGATCACTGAAGAAATCAAAGAGGAAATCAAAAAATACCTAGAAACAAATGAAAATGAAAACATGATGGCCTAAAACCTATGGGATGCATCAAAAGCAGTTCTAAGAGGGAAGTTTATAGCAATACAACCTTACCTCAAGAAACAAGAAGAATCTCAAATAAACAACTTAACCTTACACCTGAAGCAATTAGAGAAAGAACAAAAAAACCCCAAAGTTAGCAGAAGGAAAGAAATCATAAAGATCAGATCAGAAAAATGAAGGACTTCCCTGGTGGCGCAGTGGTTAAGAATCCGCCTGCCAATTCAGGGGACACATGTTCGAGCCCTGGTCCAGGAAGATCCCATTTGCCATGGAGCAACTAAGCCCGCGTACCACAACTATTGAGTCTACGTTCTAGGGCCCATGAGTCACAACTACTGAGCCCACCTGCCACAACTACTGCAGCCCGCTTGCCTAGAGCCTGTGCTCTGCAGCAAGAGAAGCCACTGCAACAAGAAACCCTCTGACCACAACAAAGAGTATCCCCTGCTCACCGCAACTAGAGAAAGCAGCAATGAAAACCCAATGCAGCCAAAAAAAAAAAAAAACCTAAAGAAAAAAAATAAATAAAAAAAAAATGAGGGAAAAGAGATAACAAAGATTAATAAAACTAAAAGCTGGTTCTTTGAGAAGTTAAACAAAATTGATAAACCATTAGCCAGACTCATCAAGAAAAGAAGGGAGGAGACTCCCTCCAAATCAACAGAATTAGAAATGAAAAAGAAGTAACAACTGACACTGAAGAAATACAAAAGATCATGAGAGATTACTGCAAGCAACTATATGCCAGTAAAATGGACCACCTGGAAGAAATGGACAAATTCTTAGAAAAGCAAAACCTTCTGAGACTGAACCAGAAAGAAATAGAAAATATAAACAGACCAATCACAAGCACTGAAATTGAAACATTGATTTAAAAATAAAAATCTACCAACAAACAAAAGCACAGGACCAGAGGGCTTCACAGGCAAATTCCATCAAACATTTAGAGAAGAGCTAACACTTATCCTTCTCAAACTCTTCCAAAATATAGCAGAGGGAGGAACACTCCCTAACTCATTCTATGAGGCCATCATCACCCTGATACCAAAACCAGATAAAGATGTTACAAAAAAAGA
The DNA here is from genome assembly GCF_003031525.2 of Neophocaena asiaeorientalis asiaeorientalis. NCBI lineage: Eukaryota > Metazoa > Chordata > Mammalia > Artiodactyla > Phocoenidae > Neophocaena > Neophocaena asiaeorientalis. Next base: position 4,194,607 of record NW_020176571.1, read on the forward strand.
AAACTACAGGCCAATATCACTGATGAACATAGGTGCAAAAATCCTCAACACAAATACTAGCAAACAGAATCAAACAGCATATTAAAAGGATCATACATCACAATCAAGTGGGGTTTATGCTAGGAATGCAAGGATTCTTCAATATATGCAAATCAATGTGATACACCATATTAACAAATTGAAGGAGAAAAACCATATGATCATCTCAAAAGATGCAGAAAAAGCTTTTGACAAAAAGATAAAAACTCTCCATTTATGATAAAAACTCTCCAGAAAGTAGGCATAGAGGGAACTTACCTCAACATAATAAAGGCCGTATATGACAAACCCACAGCCAACATCATTCTCAATAGTGGAAAACGGAAGCCATTTCCACTAAGATCAGGAACAAGACAAGGTTGCCCACTCTCACCGCTCTTATTCAACATAGTTATGGAAGTTTTAGCCACAGCAATCAGAGATGAAAAAGAAATAAAAGGAATCCAAATCAGAAAAGAAGAAGTAAAACTGTCACTGTTTGCAGATGACATGATACTATACATAGAGAATCCTAAAGATGCTACCAGAAAACTACTAGAGCTAATCAATGAATTAGGTCAAGTGGCAGGATACAAAATCAATGCACAGAAATCTCTTGCATTCCTATACACTAATGATGAAAAATCTGAAAGAGAAATTAAGGAAACATTCCCATTTACCACGGCAACAAAACAAATAAAATACCTAGGAATAAACCAACCTAAGGAGGCAAAAGACCTGTATGCAGAATACTATAAGACACTGATGAAAGAAATTAAAGATGATACAAATAGATGGAGAGATATACCATGTTCTTGGATTGGAATAATCAACATTGTGAAAATGACTATACTACCCAAAGCAACCTACAGTTTCAATGCAATCCCTATCAAACTACCAATGGCATTTTTCACAGAACTAGAACAAAATATTTCACAATTTGTATGGAGACACAAAAGACCCCGAATAGCCAAAGCAATCTTGAGAAAGAAAAACGGAGCTATAGGAATCAGGTTCCTGGACTTCAGACTATACTACAAAGCTACAGTAATCAGGACAGTATGGTACCAGCACAGAAACAGAAATATAGATCAATGGAACAGGATAGAAAGCCCAGAGATAAACCCACGCATACATGGTCACCTTATCTTTAATAAAGGAGGCAAGAGTATACAATGGAGAAAAGACAGCCTCTTCAATAAGTGGTGCTGGGAAAACTGGACAGCTACATGTAAAAGAATGAAATCAGAATACTCCATAACACCATGCACAAACTTAAACTCCAAATGGATTAAAGACCTAAATGTAAGGCCAAACACTATGAAATCCTTATAGGAAAACATAGGCAGAACACTCTGACATAAATCACAGCAAGATCCTTTTTGACCCACCTCCTAGAGAAATGGAAATAAAAACAAAAATAAACAAATGGGACCTAATGAAGCTTAAAAGTTTTTGCACAGCAAAGGAAACCATAAACAAGATGAAAAGACAACCCTCAGAATGGGAGAAAATATTTTCAAATGAAGCAACTGACAAAGGATTAATCTCTAAAATTTACAAGCAGCTCATGCAGCTCAATATCGAAAAAACAAACAACCCAATCCAAAAATGGGCAGAAGACCTAAATAGACATTTCTCCAAAGAATATAAACAGATTGCCAACAAACACATGAGAGGATGCTCAACATCACTAATCGTTAGAGAAATGCAAATCCAAACTACAATGAGGTATTGCCTCACACCAGTCAGAATGGTCATCACCAAAAAATCTACAAACAATAAATGCTGGAGAGGAGAAAAAAAGAATTCAGGCTGATGCTACAATATGGATGAATCTTGAAGACAAAGTGAAATAAGCCAGACACAAAGGATGAATGTTGTATGACTCCATCTACATGCGGTACCTAGAATAGTCAAATGCCTGGAGACACAAAGCAGACTAGAGGTTCCCAGGGGCCGGGAGAAGTGGGGGAATGGGAGGTTATTGTTTAATGGATGCGGAGTTTCAGTTTGAGAAGATGGAAAGGTTCTGGAGCTGGATGGTGGTGATGGTTGCACTGCAATGCAATCGTACTTCATGCCACTGAACCGTTATATACACTTTAACATGCTTAACATGGTAAGTTTCATGTTATAAATATTTGACCACAATTTTTAAAAAAGAATTCAGTTTGAGGTCCTGCAGTGTCCTTAAAAGAGCTCTGGAGGGAGCTGCAGCCGGCGGGGGTCCGGGTAGCTGTGGATGTGAACCCTCTGTGACGCTCAGGCTGTGTTTCCTGGGTGGGGGCCAGGAGTTCAGTGCCAGTGCCGGGGAGGCTTAGGTGACTCAGTCAAAGTCACCCTGGACAGAGGCTCAGGGAGCCCACGTCTCCCAGCCTCTGGTGTGGGAGGGGGGTCGCATCCCTCTGCCTTAAAGGTCGAGGGAAACACCAGCATCCTGGTCCCTCTTTCCTCCCTCCACCCCTGCCGTGATGAGCTAATGTTCTCAAGGAGCATGGAACACTTCTCAGAAGGATGCTGTATAAATACAGCCCAGCTCAGAGCTGGACCTGTGTGAACAGCCAGCACATCCTTTACGGCTGATGAAGAAGTTAATAGATTGATAAATAGTCCAGGTTCCTGCTTCCAGAGAAAGAATTAACCAAGACACCAAATGCTCCCTCGCTGTGGACTAATTTGGCCTGTTCCCCGAGGGACTTAAATTCGGCCCAGACAACTCAGCTGAGGTCAAAGGCTGTGACAACCTGTGTGCTATCCCCAGTAGGAACCATCAGGAGAATCTTGTTCACTCCCTGTAATTGGGGGGCTTTCCCTGCCCCCAGTCTCAGCCTGGGAGTGTAGTGGTTGAGTGCGGGCGTCTGGATACAGGGTATGAATTTTCATGAGCAACTATAAGGATGTCCTCCCTTGTCCTTGCTGTAAAGAGCCTGGGCCCAGCTAAATTCAGACCAGACGGACTTGCTGAGACAAACCTTACAAGGAAGCCACCAGGCCAGGGAGGCAGGGGTGAATCGTTTCAGCAATAGCTCTCATCTGCCCCAGTCATTGTCACTGGGGTTTCTGAGAGGTTTACCTGTCCCTTCTCTAGTTAAATGAACTAACACAGCAGTTCTCTACCCTATCACACAAGACGGCTCTTCTAACAACAAATAGTTTAGAACACCGTCTTTACGATCGTACAAAATCCTAGTTAGTATAACTTACACACACCATTCAAAAAAAATCAACATACAGATATATATATTTAATATAGTGCTGTATTTGGTTTGCTAATATTTGGTTTAGGATTTTTTCATCTGCATTTCTGAATCATACTGTCAATAACTGTCTTAGTCAACTTGCAATTTTTGTCCAGTTTTGGTACCATGGTTATATATATATATATTTTAAAATATTTATTTATTCATTTTATTTTTGGCTGTGTCGGATCTTAGTTGCAGCACACGGGATCTTCGTAGCAGCATGTGCGTTCCTCTGCTGTGGCGCGCGGGCTTGTTAGTTGAGGTGCGCAGGCCCTCTAGTTGTGGCCCATGTGCTCAGTAGTTGCAGCACGTGGGCTTAGATGCCCTGCAGCATGTGGGATCTTAGTTCCCCGACCAGGGATCGAACCCACGTCCCCTGCATGGGAAGGTGGATTCTTAACCACTGGACCACGAGGGAAGTCCCAACATGGTCATATTTAATTTGTAAAATGAAGTAGGAAAACTTTTCACCTTTCTGTACTCGATCTGGAATTGTTTGTATAAAACAGAAATCACTTTTTTTCCTTAACATTTTTCTAGAAATCACTTGTAAAATCATCTGAATCTTCTTGATGCCTTTTCAGAGACAGAATTTTTAAATTACATTTCTATTTTCTCCAGTGGTTATTGATCTCTTTGTGTTTTATGTCTTCTGTTGAGTCAATTATTTCATGTTTTCTTTGAAAATATCCATTTACTCCAAGTTTTCAAATTTATTGATAATAATCTGTATGTAATATTATTTAAAAATAAGAATTCTATCTATAATCATGTTCCTTTTCTTGCCCTAAAAAAAAAATAAATAAAAACCAACATACTGCCACAACTGTAGGAGAAATAAAAAGAAAGTAACTTAAAATACTAACGTGATATCTAAATACTCAGGCGCTGCTACATTAACAGATATACTGGAGTGCTGAGATGCTCCTACCTACGTATAACGGATACATTTGGATTTAAGAGTAGCAAGGAAATTTTCAACTAAAAGTTATGTGCCTTTTTAGCATTTGGAATAAGGGTTAAATAAGTATGTTGGTGTACGTACATAAAGAGGGAACCGCTGTGAATGTGGGAGCAACCAAGGTTTCATTAAACAGATGAAATCAGTACCAAGGGTGGCACAGTCAAGAGATGGTTTTCCAAAATGGTGAGTTGCCTTGAAAAGTTACAAACCAAACAAAAAACAGTGTTTCCTGGACTCACACCCAGGTCAGAGAATTTGGTGTATGTGATGGGAAAAACCCCTTTTGCTTTGTGTAAAACAGAGTTGGATTCCAGGCTGAGGGTCATAAACAGGAGGTTCGCTTCCATGGCATTTTAAAGCTGGCTGATTCTCTCCATCCGCAGGAAAGCCTGAGGGTGGATCAGATCAGTCAACCGCAAGGGTACCTGGGGGCAAAGGCTTCAAAGATTCACTAAGAGCCCAGGACGAGCCAGGAAAGAAGAGCCAGCACATCGTTCTCACCTCTCCAGGGATCCGTGCTTCACAAGCTCTGCATGGCATCTCTCTCTCTCTCCTTTTTATTTTTTAATTAAAGTATAGCTGCTTTACAATGTTGTGTTAGTTTCAGGTGTAGAGCGAAGTGATTCAGTTATACATACACATATATATTCCTTTTCATATTCTTTTTTGTTATAGGTTATTACAAGGCATTGAATATAGTCCCCTGTGCTATACAGTAGGTCCTCGTTGTTTATCTATTTTTCTTTTTGGAGGAACGTCAGTTTATTTCCACCAAACAAAAAAAAGTTGAAGAAATAACCCGTAAAATTTTGGGAGTATTATTCCTTAGAAAACAGCACTGGGATATTTGAATATAATGAAAGCATGTTATGAGATGCTTAACATGTTGGGTTTTAAAAAAAATTTTTATTTTTGGCCACTTCCCACAGCTTGTAGGATCTTAGTTCCCTGATCAGGAATTGAACCCTCGTCCCCAGCAGTGGAAGCGCAGAGTCCTAACCACTGGACCACCGGGGAAGTCCGTTAACAGGTTTCCATTCTCTATTCTCTATACAGTAGTGTTTATCGGCTAAACCCACACTCCTAACACATCACGTCTTTTGTCTCTGCACACTGATTCTGCCTGGTAGGCGCAGGAGCTGAAGTGACTCACTTCCCCGGGTTATTCTCCGTCCTAGTCCCGCGTGTGTGCCCCTGTCGCCCTCCCCCTGACGTCTGATAACGGTATATCGTGTGGGGATTTCGTGGCCGTCTCGTCCCCATCGGAACCAAGGCTCCCGGCAGCAGAGGCCACTCTCTCTGCAGTTCAGTGACCTTCACAAGCGCAAGCGCGTTTACGTAAAGCTGGGAGGCTGTAAATAAACATTTGAGTAATAAATGAACGAGTAGCTTCCTTGCTTTCACTGTTTTACCCTCATCACAGAATCCTCTTGAGGCAGGATCTCATCAGGCCACTTTCTTTGAAGCCCTGTGGTGGTTCCCCTCTGTCTATGGATAATTGAAGGCTTCTGAGCTTGGCCTTCAAGGTGTGCCTCCAGCTTACGTTACCCTCCACACCTGTCCACGCCCTCCACCCTCTAGGACACCCTGAACTGCTTGCCCTCGGCAGCTGCCACCTACTGAACGCGTCCGTACACCGAGTCCCGTGCAAAGCACTTTACGTGTATTATTCCATTTAACCTTTGCAAGGGTGCTGTGAGATAGGCACTAGCGTTATGCCCAATTTTCACGTTCACCATTTTTATGGAAGAGGAAATTGAGGCTTAAATAACCCGCTTAAGATGGAGCAGCTTCTGAATGACACATCTAAGCCCTGACCTCACCTCCACCTGTCCGCCCCCCAAGTCTACACTTTAACCCCCTACTAAGCAGAACCTCCCGTGTGTCATTATATCCTGACCTCAGCCTGTGAGGTGAGCACAGCCCTTCCGCCTCTCCACGTGTCTGCCATCCTGCAGTCCCAGCCCCAGTGGCCTTTATTCCACGAGTCACCTTTTCCTCTGCAACCTCAAACGTATTCCGATTGAAAGCAGCGTCAGCTGGGCAGGTGACTCCCCCACTCAGGACTGTGAGTTCTTTCTAAGCAAGGACTACAGTCTATTCATTTCTAAAAGTAGCATCCAAGTCCCAACTCACCATCGGTGTTCACTGGCTCTTAACCGTCGTTATTAAGGAAGTGACCACAAGGGGGCGTACCAAAGGGTCTGACGATGGATGGCCCTGACTTCACCTGGGAGACCCTGCAGGGCAGAGGAACAAACGCAAAAAAGAAATGAAAAGGGCTCAGCCGGAAGGGTAAATGACAATGTGAAGTGTGGGAGAAAAATTGGATGAAAGTTACCAAAAAATTTTTTGGAAGTTTTTGAAAACTTTAGGAGTTTTTCAAAAATTTGGAGAACATGGGGAAATAGCTTTTTCCGTTGAGTATTCTTTGCCTTCTTTACAAAATATTTACATCCTTAGTTTTGCAAACACAATTTTATTAACCAATCAAGAAGAGCATAACACATTCTATCAAGGAAAAAGTACATTTAGATCCATAAAGAGGGTTAAAAATATAATTAATGTTATTTCTTATTACTCTCCAAATGTTGTTACCTTTCTCCCTCCACCCTCCTAATTGCTGTGTACGGATTTAAAATGTTTTTAATCAAGAATTATGTGTTATTTATTTTTCGTTGCTTTGTTATTGTTGCTTGGCTGGGTTTTTCCAATTAACAATGAACAGAAGACCATAAAAATGTCCAGATGTGTTATCTTCCTGGCACTGTTGGAGATCAGAGGCCCTGCAGTAACCTGGGCGGGCAGGTCGGATGGAGAAGAATGGAAAAGGCCAGAGAACATTGGTGGCCACGGCTCACGAATTCATGGGATTCCTCCATACTGAGGGTCGGGAAGTAAGAGGATTTTGAGAAGTGGGTTTTAGGGGGAACATTTTTAGGGGGCTTTTTAGGTGGGCCTGGAGTGCCTTAACAAGTCAAAGGAGAGATTTAGGTGAGATCCCACAGACGGCTGGATGTTTGTGCCTGAGGTTGAGGGCAGCTGTGCGATTCCTGCCTCGAAAGTCTCCCAGGCAGGACAGAGGGGCCACCAAACTGTTCCAGCGGTAAGAGCGATGGGCAGGTGGGCTGCTCTGGGCTCCCCCTTCACCCCCAGAGCTCGGAGGGGCCAGGGTTGTCTGTGTGTTTCCCAGGGTCTGGCTGTGGGCCACACAGGAGGGGCGGGGGGATGTAGGGTCCCATACAGATGCTTAGAGAGGTAATGGGACGCGGCAGAATGGGGCTGTGGATGGACTGCTGGCTTTCAAGGGGGCTGGGAGAAGAGGAGGCAAAGGGCTCCGCTCAAAAAAAAAGATGGACTCATTGGGTCCTGGAGGTTAGAGGCAAGAGGTCTCCAGAGACGGAGGGTCTCTGAAAAATCTAAAGCAGCCCCTAATGAGAGAGGGAGGGACAGACAGACAGACAGATTGAGAGTCTGAGAGAGACTCAGTTTTAGGCACTTACTAGACCCAGAGAGCTTACGACAGGGCCACTCAGCTGAGAGCCTTGCCGCTGACCTACCCTTCTTCCCGGCTTCCCTTCTGCACCAGAAGTCAGGGAGGAGGTGCCGGAGGCGGAGAGAAGAGATGCGCCTGACAGGCTGGAGCTGGGAGGGGAGCCCTCATTTCTGAAGGAAGAGCAAAGCGCGGATTATTCCATGTTACCTGACGTTCTAGTTTCTGAATTGCAGCTGTGTTTTGCAACTTGAAAACAAACAAACAAAACCCCCCCGAAAACCTTTAAAGAAAAAGGTGCTTTTGCAACTTGAAATGACCCTATGGCTTTGAGACGAAGATAAAACGGCTTTTCCGTAGCATCCCATCAGCCGTGCTTGTGCTAGCTCTGTCTTATACCTGAGCGGCTGAAGGGAAACACAACAGAATCCTAACAGCCGTGGCCTTTGGGGGAGTGCGATTATGAGCGACGAGGTGATTGTTTTCATTTCCTGCGGTTTCTAAATTTTCTACTGCGAACGTTATTTTTATCATGTTAATTTAACATGTTAATTTTATAATCTTGAGCAAATGAAAATAAACAGTATTCTTTGAAAACTGAATGAAGACGCTTCGATTATATAGGCAAGAACAATTTATGGGCAAAGTTGTAAGAAGAGTCCCGCTGGCTGGGATGCGCGGCGGGTGGAGGGGGGGGTCTGAGCTGAGTAAGGTGCTGTGAGAGGGAAGAGGAGGGGACCTGTGGGGTGTCTTCACATCATTTCCCTTGGGGCCTAGTCACCTGCCCCTCACGCTTTACCTTAGACCCAGAAACGCTTCCGTGACACCCAGGTGTGAATTCCTCAGGGCACATCTGCCAACCCTCCCCTCTGGACAACTCTCCATCACCCACTGCCTGATCCCCTCTGCACAGCACTTCCTGGAGATGGGAAGGAGGTGTGAAGGTTGGTAATGCCGTCTGATGCTCCTCTCACAGCCCTTCTGCCGGAAAAAAGCCTTTCTGGGTCTCCAGTGAGAGTCAGTGAAGAATTTCAGGCCAAGTGAGGGAATTCCCTGGCGGTCCAGTGGTTCGGACTCCACGCTTTCACTGCTGAGGGTGTGGGTTCCATCCCTGTTAGGGCAACAAAGATCCCTCAAGCCGTGTGATGTGGCCGAAAAAAAAAAAAGAGAGAGAATTTCAGGCCAAGTAAGAGGCAGACCATACCTGGCAGCAGGCTTTCGTAACCCCAGCACTATTGGCATTTAGGGCTGGAACGTTCTCTGTGGTCCGGGGCTGTGCTATGCATTGTAGGATGTCTTGCAGCAACCCTGGTCTCTACGCGCTAGAAACAGTATCACTACACACTCTGCACTACAACTTGCAATGATCAAAAATGTCTTCAGAAGTTACCAGAGGTCCAAGTCATCCCCAGCCGACAACCATTCCCTTAGAGGGCACTGCCTATCTTACCCGCTCCAAAAAATTGGGTCTCCGGATTAGGGCTAGTTGTGATTAGAACAGACCCCTTGGGGTCCAGCAGATGGAATGACTGACCATCTCCTTCTGGAATTCTGTTAGGATGACAGCACGTCTGGGGTCAGACATCCCCAGGCGGCAGTGGACACTGTATGGACTGAGTGTTTGTGTCCCCTACAAATTCGTACATTGAAGACCCAACTCCCACTGTGACTATATTTTGAGATGGGGCCTTTAGGGAGGTGATTAAGGTTAAATGAGGTCATAAGGGCTTGACCTTAATCCTGTAAGGCTGGTGTCCTTATAAGCAGAGGAAGAGACACCAATGCTCTCTCTTCCTTTCTCCACGTGTGCGCCCAGAGGCAAGGCCGCGTGACAACACGATGAGAAGACAGCTGTCCGCAGGCCAGGAAGAGAGGTCCCGCCAGAAACGGACTCTGCTGGGCTTGATCCTGGACTTCCAGCCTCCAGAGCAGTGAGATAGTAATGTCTGTTGTTCGAGCCCCCGAGTCTGTGGCATCTTGTGAAGGCAGCCGGGCAGTCCCAGACGGGCTGGGAGCTGCTCCAAGAGGGAGGGAGAGGCTGTCCCCGTGGTCCCTGGAAACCCCGAGTAGCCTTGCCTCGTGGGGACATGCGTTGGCCGGCTGGGTGGAGGGCGTCCCACCAGAACCGGGTGGGAGGTCTCTCATGTTCCCCGTAAGAGGAAGTAGCGATTAACTGTCGCTATTTTGCAATCCACACGGCAGCCACCGGCAAGTGGCTCTGCAGCCTCCCAAAGTCGACAGCCTCCCTTCTCTCTTTCAGGGCAACAGAGGAGGAACGTTCAAGAAATGAAGTATTTGGGCTGATTTTTTTTTAAAACTGAGCATGAAACTCTTTGGGAGGAGTGTCCAAAGTTTTGTGTTAAAAATCTTTTTAAAAAACATGTATTTCTTCCTTCACAAACACCTTTGTCAACCGAGGATTTTGCAGGTCTCGGGGTTTCCACCCTAAGCGTTATTTCTGTAGTATAGACAGAAATACGGTAGAGGAGTCTGACTGAGTGTGGACCGAGTCCGGAATATCCCTGGGATATTGTTTTCACATCCTAAGCAGTTCGACACCTCTTCTCAGTGTGTCGTCTTGGCATTCCAGCTCTTTCTCTTCACACCCGAGGGAAGGAGGCGTAGCAGCCGTCCGGGTCAAGCACACGATACTGAATGAGGTCCTCTTGCCTGTGTCATCCTGCTGGTGTCGGGGCCCCAGTGACCGACACAGACTCCCGCAAGGGAGCCTCCTGGTGGGTCCATGGAGGGATTCGAGTGTCAGACAGAGAGAAGGATATCTCTAGAGACTCGTTTCAGAAGATGGTGAGGGCTGGTTCCCGCATTTCAGAAGAATCAGCTTCAGCCTGAGACAGGCCTGGGACCTGGCACCCCGTGTTGCTCGGCTCGCAACTAGACAAACGTCTTCTGGAGCCACAGCCAAATACAGTAAGTCCCTTATACATGGACCTTCAAGTTGCGAACTTTCATAGATACGAATGTGTGTTCCGTCAACGGCAGGCGTGAGTGACACTGCAGCTTCCTCCGTCTCCTGTTGCTGGCGACCCTTCAGCTCTACCATCTCCCACCTCCTCTCCCTCCTCCAGTCAGTAACCCTTCCTGCCTGTTCACTCGGTGCCAGCCCCTGTGTGCCAGCTGTTGTGCTGGTGCTACTGTACTTTTCAAGGGACTGTACCGTAAGATTAAACATGTTTTCTTATTTTCTGTGTGTTTGTTTTGTATGTATTATCTGTGTGAAAAGTGTTATAGACCTATTACGGTACGGCTCTATACAGCCAATTGTGTTAGTTGGGTACCGAGGCTAACTCTGTTGGACTTACCAGCACATTGGACTTAGGTACGCGCTCTCAGAACGGAACTCACTCGCGTGTAGGGGCTTACTGTACAAAGAAACCGTGCGGGACTAAAAATAACTGCGTGCGTGTGCCGTTGAGGCAAATTCTGGACCAAAAGATACAAAAAGACAAAAAAAAAACCCCAACTGCTACTTCTGAAGAGCCGGGAGCGAAAGCAGGGTACTGGGCATGCCCTCTGCACTCAACGCCACAAAGAGGTGGGCAACACACCTAAGCCGCCGCTCCAGCCGGACCCCTGGACACACCTCTGCCCTCACCCCAGATAAGGAACAAGCTCTGCCCCCTTCAGAGAGCGAGTGAGCCAGGGAAACTGTTGCTTCTTTTGGCCCCCCTCCGCTGCAGCAGGGACCCCAATAAAGCCTTGCCTGAATTTCTTGTCCGGCCTCTGGTCAATTTCTACTGATTGGGGAAGGCCAGGACCCCGGGTCGGTATCGCAACTCCAGAGAGCCCCCGGGGAGTCAGGACTGAGAAATGACAGCCCTTTTCCGTCGCCTGTCACCACTCTGTGTAGCCACTGTCTCCTCCAGCCTGGGACTCCAGCCGCCTCCCAACTGTTCTCCCCGGAGTCATTCTGCAAAGACGGGGCTCCAGGGACCTTTCTAAAACCCCTGTCCGGTCCTGTCACTTCTGAAACTCAGCAAGGAGTTCTCATTTTCAGATTAAAGTGAAAGAAGCCAAATTCAAGAAACCCCATATTTTATGATTCCCTTGCATGAAATAGAAAAGGCAAAACTGTGGAGACAGAAAACAGATTGGTGGTCGCCTGGGTGGAAGCGGGGAGGTGGGGATTCAGAGTCAATGTGCAGGAAGGATCTTACTGGAGTCATAAAAAGGTTTCACACTGGTTCACGGTGATGGTCACACACCTTGGTGAATTTCCTTAAGAATCATTGGATTGTGTACCTGAAAAGGTGAATTATGTGATGCAAAATTAAAAGTTATTCAAACACCTCATCCTAGCCAGCGGGCACTCCGTACCGTGGCTCCTGAAGACCTGTCTCGAGGCCCGTCTTACCCAGCTCTCCTCACTCTGCACCTCCAGGGCTCTCCCTGGTCCAGAGCCTCAGAGGGGCTACATCATCCCCGCTCAGCCCCACCTGCACCTTCAAACACCTGCTGCAGCCTCCGTCTCCCAGAGCACCCCTCCTCCCCTGACTGCTGGCTCCCACCCGAAACCTGGCTGCTGCCCCTCACAGCTCAGCTCTCCCTGGGGTGGATTGCCTTATCCACCCAGATGAGGTCAGGACCCTGTTCTGTGCCCCTGTGCTACCCCTGGACTTTCTCTTTCATGCCACTTATCACTATTTGCTGAATTATTTCTTTAATGTCTCTCTTCCTTGCTAGTACATGAGCCCACAGATAACTCGTCATAGCGATATTGCAGGGCCCAGTGTGGTCTCTGGCACGTAGTAGGATCTCGGAGATGTTAATTGCATGACTAAACATGGGAGTGAGGTGCAGAGGCCATGGGACCAGGCAGCTCTTCCAAGAGCGTATAGGTTTATTCAGAACCCGGCATCACTCAGCGGAAGGCACACTGCAATCTCCCCCAGAGGCTGCGTGACGAGGTAGAAGACGGGGGGTGGTGGGTGGGTACGGGAGCACACTGTGGGGAGGTTCCCAGGCTGAGGACATGGGGTGGGGGAAGGGGGACTCAGGAAGAGGGAAGGGGGTCTCATCTGGCTGGGTGATCCTGGCTAAGACACTTAAACTCCCTGGCCTTCTTCTTTTAACCTATGAAAAGATTTTTTTTTTTTTCCTACAGGTCCTACAGTCATCCTACTAGACCAGGGCTTTGCAATGTCAGGGTGGCCTGGGGTGTGTGTCACAAGGGTAGATTTCTGAGCCCACCCAGGCCTGGACTCTGTGAGTGTGGCTTGGGAATCTACACTTTAACACACTCATGGGTGATTTTTATTTATTTATTTATTATTATTATTTTTTGTGGTATGCGGGCCTCTCACTGTTGTGGCCTCTCCCGTTGCGGAGCACAGGCTCCGGACACGCAGGCTCAGTGGCCATGGCTCACGGGCCCAGCCGCTCCGCGGCATGTGGGATCTTCTTGGACCGGGGCACGAACCCGTGTCCCCTGCATCGGCAGGCGGACTCTCAAACACTGCGCCACCAGGGAAGCCCGATTTTTATTTTTTAATGCAAGTTCGTGAGGGGACAGAGGACTGTCTCTGCCTTGTTCACTCACATACCCCCAAACCTAGCGCAATGCAGCACAGAGACGGCTGCTCCAGAACTATTCCTTGATGGGTGAATAAGTGGATGAGTGAATAACGTGATAGTCACAGAAATGTGCCTAACCGGCTCTGACAAGGTGGAACAGGTCTCCTGCCCCACTATGGTCGACGGGATCGCCCTCCTCTCTTCTGGGCCAAACTCCCCTTTTGTAAAATACGGCACTGGCTGAAGTGACCCATGTGACTTTTGGCCTTAAAAATCCACAGCACCGTGCAATCATGCTTTCTGTTTCCAACCTGCCTGCCTCCTTGAGGGGTGAACAAGAATCCAGATGAGAAGCGACCACAACCCAGAGATTCGTCGTCGGTTTTAATAGGAGGGGTGAAGTCAAACAGTTTAGAGGAACGTATAAAAAGAGCTTTTCCTTTTTTGCTGGAACAGGATATGGTTTGTGCATAGCACATACATATTAAAAAAATAGAAGCCTCACATCTTACAAACACATGACTGAACAAAGTCTGAGTTTTCCTAGCCACTAGACCCAAGCTTGAGGACAGCTCTGCCCTGGGACCCAGTCTGAGGTACTGATGGATTTTCAGAAAGGGAAACCCGCGCGAAGATGCAGCTGTCCGGATGGTGGGATTTTGGTAGTTCATGAGGTATCCAAACGTGGGTCTGTGTTAGCTATCCGCAGGATGGACTAGATTTGGGATGTTCTGGGCATAATTACCCCTCCCTCCTGTCCTGGGAAGAGCAAACACCAGCTGAGGGGCAAGTGCAGGTTGAAGTGTTTCTATCCATCCTTCCGGCCCGGACCCAAACGTTCCTACAATTGGAGTTTTCCTGGGAGGTAGCAGAACGAGTGGCTGGGTTCTTGCTGGGAGGAGAGGTGGGCGGCAAGTATTAGAGACCCACTTCACAGGTGCATGAGTGGCGAGTGGCAGAGAATACCTTCTCTGTGGCAACAGACACAGAGCCCTTGGGGGAAAGCATTGGGATAGAAATATGTAGGAGTTTTCTAGCTTGTGTCCACTGAAAAGGGGCAAAAAAGGAAAGGGAGGGCAGAGAGGACATCCCGGTATCTGGGAGGCCAGACGCGTTTGGTTTGTACTAGTGGCTGTGGTGCAAAGTGGGCCGAGGCAATGGACGTCCAACCCCGGGGTGAAGGAGACTGACAGCTCACGGCCTTTTGTGTTTCCTTCCTCCCCCAGGACTCTTGTAGGATCAGAATGTGAAAGATCCGAGATCCTGGACAAGAGAGGACCAGAGCCAGCCTGGGCGGGAGAATCCCAGCTGTTCCGGGTCGGACGGGGCTGGGAGAGAATTCCAGGCCTGGGGAGAAAGCAGTGCGTCTAAAGGAGAGACGTTTACAGCCTGGATGGAGGAAGGAGAAAATCCCCTTTTTCTTAAGCCATAGAACGGCTCTGACCAGGGGCTTGGGCTATGTGTGCAGGAGGTGCAGGGGACATGGGGGCGGAGAGGAGGCTGTGAAGGAGAACCGCAGGGTATCCATCACAAAGCTATAAGCTGCTTTCCCAGGGAGGTGCAAACCCATCTGGGAAGTGGGGAGGGAAGGGCTTAGAAGGCAGCAAATGGTCACTGTAGTCAACAGCAGGACCTAGCAGGGCATTTTCTGGTTTCCTCTGAGCTCTATCCATGGCCCCGCGAGGAGGGTGCCGATTCTTTGTGGTCCTGGGCCCCCAGTTTGTTCTGAGCTAACCTCGTCCCAGCTGGGAAGCCATCTCCAAGGGGTGCACGTGCGTTGCTCTCTTCTTCATCGTTTGCTCTTGAAGAGGGAATAAGGCAGCCTCTAGGCTCCTGGAGCCCCACCTTTGCATGGAGCTGCTAGAGAAGGTTCAGGAAGGAAGAGAGGCCAGTTATCTACAAAACTCTATGAACCAGGGTCAAAGCTCAGGATCTGGGGGAGGGAGGGAGGACCCAAGTCATTCTTAGTACATCCTCAGCGGGAAGGTGGGGACACCCCTGTTCTCCTGCTTCTGCCACCTCTTCTGCAGCCTTTTGGGCCCGATGGGGCCGACAGGTGAGTTCAGAACTCAGATGGGGATCAGCTAGGAGAGGATTCTGCACATCTGTGCTGATCTCACTCTGTTCCTGCCCCGTAACCCACTTCTGCGGATGGGGATTGACTTTTCGTAAGTCTAAGTCACTCACAGGTCAAAGAGAAAGCCCTTGGGAGAATTCCTTTGGATGGGAAGGATTTGAAACAGTCAGTGATGCATCCCTACCTCCAGAGGTGATCTTCAAAGTATGGAACCGCTGGTACAGCACGGGCCCTGGTACCAGTGAGAACAGACGTCCAGCTGCCCATAGCGATGCCAACCTTAGACAACCCGTGTGCTAGAGCGACGGGCGTCAAGCCTAGCTGGCTTTGGGATTTCAGTTTCTCATTCTCACTCCTAACACGAGAGACGGGAGTGGACATTTGGGGAAACTCCTGGTCAGGATTTGGGCACTTTTATAAGCCTTTAGGGAGTTGCAGGAAAGATCTAACCATCCAAAGGCTCTCGACTCTCTTTAGAAGAGTCTCTCCTGCAAGGGAGCTCAAGACCTGGGAAGAAGAGAATGAATGGTTTGGGACCTGCGACTTTCTTCTCCTCTCCAGATCGCGGTCCATCCGTCCACCCAGCCCTCCTACACGCCCACCACGTCTCATCTGGAACTGACATGCAGCTCAGGTCCTGAGTGCATCTGTTTCCGAGGTACCCTGTTAAAAAAGACCAGTTACTCAGGACGAGACCTCCTGAAAAACAATCAGCTTTGTCCCCTGCCTCCAAGCAGACCTACACTTGAAATATTCTGAACAGTCAAGATGGACCAATTTTCTCCCCCTTCTGCTTGACCAAGACCTCAACTCGGTCCAGTTTCTATCCGAGGTTCCACCACTCTCGTCCTGAGCTCTTACTGTCCACTCCATCTTCGCCCGCCTTGGTGCAGCCTTTCCTTCCTCCCCCAGCATGTACCTGCCCTGATACGTGCCAGGCAGAGAAGGCAGCCAGTAGGGTGTCTCTTCCTCGGATCGCCAACCTCTATCCTCAGCTCATCTCAGGTCAATCTATAGATGGCCACCTCTGCAAACGGACAGGTATGTCAAAGGAGAAGGTATTTGCAGCAGATGAGGGCTTGTCTCGCAGGCTGGGGCCCCCGAGAGTGGGAGAGGGTGTCAGCTCATTCTGCAAAGCCACAGACACTGAAAATATCTGTGCTCTGATATGGGTCTCTCTGGTTTCAGGTTTAGGAACGTTCCAATGGTTCAGGAATCTGAAGGCTCCAGGAGGACAACATTTATAGTCGCTTGGGGCGCCTCTTCTTTAAATACTCTCAAAGGACAGGAGGCAAGGAGGCATCGTACGGCAAGGAGCTGCTTCAGCTTGGCTGCCCTGTTTCACGGGATTATCACTCCTCTCCTACTGTAGGGGGGTCAGAGGGGGCAAACTCCGGAGGTCACGATGCCCGATTCCCCTGCACCCAGGCACCAGCGCGTGTGGCAGAGGACGCCCGAGAAGGAAGTGAGAGTATCAGATGAGAACTTGGGTGAGTTTCCTGGACGTTGCTGGAGAGGAACTAGCATCTGTAGGCCAAAGCCTCTCTACTTCCTTCGTGGCCTATTTTGTACCCCCTCACCCCTCGCCAAAGAGGTTGCCATTATTAGGATCCCTGTCATCTGAGGTTAAAATAAGACCTGGTTCAAGGTGAGGAAAAATTACGGGCAGGCAGCCTGGCCCCAGCTTGTTCTCGAGCTACGCGCAGCACTGACTTCCAGGCAGAAAGGCTCTCTCTAGAACACTCAGTCTCTCCCGCTGGTTCGAGCAGGTCTCCCCCACCCCGCTGCCAGAGACGCTGCTCTACCCTTTCCTCCAAGAGGGGGATCCCTTCTCCCCCAGCCTCCCTGACAATGTGTCCCAGAGCCCTCACACGCAGGATGCCCGGAGTACCTGCCCACGCTTTCTGGTCAGCAGCTAAATCTTACTGCCTGTCACCCTGCCCTCCCTGCACTCAGAGGACAGCCGCTGCCCCCACCTCCGTGCAACCCGCGCAGTCAGTGGCCTCTGAATGGAGAGGTGATTGGAAAGAGGCAGAATGGAAGCACGTGTCAACCCTGCTGGGTTGACAGGTGACATTCCTGCAGGCAGATTCCTGAAGCGATGACCCCGGGAGGAAGAAGCCTGCTGTTCCGAGATGCCTTGGTTCTGACGGTATATGCCAAGATGTATAGATATGCATCAGCACACACACAGGCTTCCTCCCTGCCTTTTCCTGTGTCCAAGGTCCCACCCCACAAGTGTCTCTGGACCGTCTTTCCTCAGATGAGGTCAGAGCATGGGATCCATTGCCATTCTAGGATGCCGGCTGCAACCCCTCGCTTGGGTGGGTCACGTGTCATGGGGTCCGGTGGCCAAGGGAACCGACTCAGGTCCCCCCAAGCATAAAAGGAACCCGAATAGGGGGCATGGGGGGAGGGGGGAATTGTTCACTTGTGCAAAATTCCAACAGAAAAGACATTGCTTTCCACCTGTGAGCCTTCCTTCAGGGTCCTTATATCCTGGGGAGGAAGTGAGTGACGGTCATGATCGGGGACACCTTGCTGCCCCGCTTCACCCGTCCGTATTTGCTCAGTGCGATGTAGGTGCCTCGGTACAGGTCTGACTCATAGGCGTTGTAATTGTTGGGCAGGAGGGTCTCTCTGAATTTGCACTCCTCTTGGAAGCTGGGCTGTGAAAGAAATGGACAAACGGCAGAGCATCAGTGATGAATGAGGCCCAGCAGGCACGTCTGCGGCGGGTCCCTCGCTTTCCCATGTCAGACAGCCTCCAGGAGCTCTGGGCCATCCTGGGTGAGCAGTAACATGGAAGCTGAGAACAGGGGAGCCTTAGCTCTCATGGTCCCCCCTCCCCTCCCCTCCCCTCCTTCACGATGAGGAAGCCCAGGCCCGAGGATGGGGGTGGACAGCCTGTGTCACAGGGGGGCTGGGGGTTCTCCTGACTGCCAGTCCCGGACACTTTCTCCCAAGAACAGGGATGATGGTTTATTCAGAGAAAGGACCAGGGAAGGATAAAAGAAGCTGTTTTCTCAAGTCCACTGCGAGAGGACCTAGTGCAGCAGGATAGAGAGCTGGGGTTTGCCTGGTGGCTCTAGTTGTGTGACCTTGGGGCAGGCGCCTCCCCTCCCAGCCTGATTCCCTTTTCTGCAAACCATATGGTTGCGGAGCATTTGGTGGGGGGGAGGGGGGCCCGGTGAGTGGAGGGCGAGATGGATGGCTTCCTAAGTCCTTCCCAGCACATCTGTTTAATATGGTAACTGTCTCTCCACTTGTGTTCCCTCACCCTGTCTCTCCCAGTTTAAGGTCCAATTTGCTGCCCCTTAAAGGGGCCCATTCTCGGTTTTGACTTTGAGCCCAGGATGGGGGGCACTGGCCTCAGTTTTTAAAACCACACGAACTGGAGCATTCTATGCACACAACTTGAATCTTGCTTCTTCCCTGAACAATACGCCCAGTGCCTCCTAGGCGTCCACAGGTCGCCAGGGAAGGGCAGGGACAGAGATGGCGAGAAGCAGCAACTTTTATGGGGGAAGGAAACTGGTTCCCTCTGTGACCAGCAGTGCCAAGGAGTCGGGGGCCGGTGGTGAATCACCCCCTCCAGAGCGTGTTGCGTGAGGACCACCTGTTCAGAAAATGAGGGCCAGGCTTCCTGTCACACATCAACAAGTTCAGCCCCAATAAATCACCCAAGTCTTCCTTTATTCCTAGAAAAGAGAGCCACTTCCTCCCAAGCCCACCCGGGTCACTGCCCCTGACTGGAGGGGTTTCTGGGCTTCCAATGGGGGTCGCTCCCTGGGAGCCAGGAGGCCTGGGATCTAGTCATTAAAGAAATGTAGAATGAAACCGAAACAGAGCTGAGCATAACACCCGACTCCTTCCTGCCGACTGAGGCCATCGGCTATAAAAAACCCATTCCGTGGCTAAGCGGCTGTGCTAGGGGTATCGCCTGACCTTCTTAAAAGGAATTATACTATGAGCACCTGGCCTTGTCAGCCGTAGGGTGGACGAGAGCCTCTTCCTGTTATGAACGGAGGAGGATGACCCAGCTCCTCAGGGCTCCGAGTGGACCAGTCCGGCAGCACGGAAAACAGTGTACCATCCCAGGGGACTCCCGGCTCCCTGAGACAAGGACTGCGTCCTGTTGAGCATGTGATGCTGAAGGAATGATGGTCTAATTGGAACGGCACAGCCACCCATGGATGCCCCTGCAGGGGTGGCTTCTCTTTGATGCGGCGAGAGCTGGCAAGGGACAGGCGGCGTTGTTTAGGAAACACGTCGGGTAGTACCAGTCGCTGGTCCCTTCTGCCCCAGCTGAATGAACGCATCCCCCCTTTCCCTCTCACGCCCCTGGGTTACTGTGTACAGAGCACCTTCCTGTGATGTTAATTTGCTGGAGATGACCCTGCGAGCTTCCACCAGCCATATCAACTGGCTTCTGAAGACCATGCCAGGAAGTTCTGTTTTCACAAGTTTTCATCTCCCTTGTTATGGGTGCTCAAAAACACTTGTAGAATGAAGAAAGGATTGTCCCAAAGTAGGAAAAAAAAAACTCATCAAAATGGGCAAAGAGCATATGTGACGATTCACCTCTTACATAGCTGTGTGAACTTGGCAAATGATTTTACCTCCTAAGCCTCAGCTTCCTCATCTGCAGAATGGGAACAGTGAGAATAATTCCGTCCTAGCACAGGAGGGAGCACTCATTGAAATAATGCATGGAGAGCCCTTGGTATAATGCCTGGCACACAGTAAAATAAAAAGCAATTTGTATTGCCATAGTGATGCTTCTCTAGTTGATTCATGAGTTAGTTTAAATTAAAAGCACTAAAAGACTTTGTCTTACCCGGGATCATCATTCCTGTAAAACTTGCTGTGGGCTGCAGGACACTTTAGCTTCTAAGTCCTGCATTTATTGCCTGAGTGGCAGTAGGAGGTGAGCCGGGGGGAGGAGGGCACCGAGCTGACTGGGCTCCGGCCCTGCACCCCTGGGGCCTCTCTGGACATGGGGGGTCAGGGCAGCCACAGGACCTAAGGTTGTCGATGGGCAAAACTCTGGAGCAACAGCACAAGGGAAAAATAAAGTTGGGATCAATGGTAAAAGTTGAGTAGAAGTAATGCTACATGGATTAATAGTCTGGTGTGGATCAACTAACAAAATGCAGTCCAGAAGTGAATCCAAACAGGAACATAAAATAAAGGTGGATCTGAAATGAACATAAAATACAAGTGGCATTTCCAATCACTGGCGAAAACGCGGTGCTGGAAGAACTGGATGCTATCTTTAATATCATAATAATAGTAACAATAATGAAGTTTGATGTGTGATGTTATTCCTAACCCTAAAATCAATTCCAAAAGGAACAAAGATTTAAATGTTAGAAAGAGAACCTTAAGGGGAGCTCCCTGGCGGCCTAGTGGTTAGGATTCCAGGCTTTCATTGCCGAGGCCTGGGTTCAATCTCTGGTGGGGAGACTGAGACACCACAAGATGCGTGGGCACAGCAAAAAGTAAGTAAGTAAATAAATAAATCAGTAAGAGAGAGAAAGAGAAGAGAACCTTAACATAAGTCACAAAGGTCTTTCTAAGTAGGACACAAAAAACTAGAAGGCATTTTAAAAACCAAGATGAATAAATTAGACTTCTGCTTGGAAAAAAATAATCACCTTAAACAAAATAAAAATATAAATAGCAAACCGGATTAAAAAATATTTACAATGCATTATATTTTGTAATATATGTTGCAATAGATTGAATTTTGCTACTATATCCAGATCCCTGAACTCACTGAAAACTGGACGTTTATGAACAGACAGTTCACAGAAAAGGAAATACAAATAGCATTTAAACATAAGAACATGTGCCTAACAGAGAAACATCAACCATAACTGTGTGATCACATTTTTAATTGTCAGGTTGCAAAAAGAACACTGTTTGACAATGGGCTTTCATTGATGAGGGCAAGGGGACTAGGAATTCTCATTTGTTGTCTGTTGGTGTGTATATTGTTATAACCTCTATAGAGAGAAATTTTACAATATTTATTAGAATAAAATAATAACTGCAGCTTTGGACAGTAATTCCACTTCTAGGAATTTATCTTACTGGTTCACTCCCACTCACGTACAAAAGTCACGTACCGCGGCATCATTTGTAATAGTGAGAGACCAAAAACAACCTAAGTGTCTACCAGGAGGGCAGTGGTTAGCTCAGTGATGGGAGGGCCACCCAATGGAATACTCTCAGCCATAAAAAATGGAACCTCCTTGCGCACGGATTGGAAACGGTCTCCAAGGCATATTGTTCAGTGAAGAAGCAAGATTCACAATGTGTGGACAGTCTGCCCCAGTTCGTGTGGTTTTAAAAACTGAGGCCAGTGTGAGAACATACACAGGGACATTGGGACTTCCTGGGACGGTAGGTACACAGGGCCTGGCAACAGTGGCTGCTCTGGGGAGGGTCTGGCTGGCTTCAGGACAACAGTGAGAGGGAGACTTCATTTCCATGGTATGTTTTTCTGCACGTTTTCCCCCTTAAACCACGTCCATGTATTACCTCGTCATGTTAGTAGACTACTGAAAATGGGAAGGGAATTCAGGATAGAAGATGGGCCAGAAGATGGAGTGAGAGAACCTTTGCATCAGAGACTGGTCCGTTCTCTCCCCCGGGTCCTGTCCTTCCCCCTGTCCATCCCCTGCTTCCCTCCCCTCTGTTCTAACTGTTTATGACCCTGGAGAGCACCCTGCCCACCAGTTTCCAGGAGACTTCATTTCTGATCTGGATGGTGGTCAAGGGAGAGGTTTCGCAGATCTAGAATGTGTCCAGTTGAAGAATCCAGCCTTTGCTAAGGTCTGAGTCTCCTAAAACACATTCGTTTAAATGTGCAAGACAGTGGTTGCAATATGCACTGTGCTTTGTTCTCTGATCATCAGATTTTGATTATTCAACCCCCAACCCCAAATTTTCAAAAAGTTTCTGACCTCTGTTTCTTTCCCCTAGCCTACCTCACGTCCCTAGCCTTCCCCCGAATTCTGTGTCCATCTGAAGTGAGAAAGGAGAAATGGGTGAAGTTTGCTTTGGAAGCCTCTCTACCTCGCCCTTGCCCGCTCCTCCCCGCACCCCTCTCCACCCCATCCTTGGTGTTCAGGTGGCCACGCAGCTGGGGGCGAGGCCGAGACCACGGCCCTGAACTGCTCCCTGCAGCCCGATGCTCCACTGCCCACATGGATGCTCGAGCTGGCATCAGGACCAGCCCCTCGATTCATCTCTCCATTCGTGCCCCTGCGCTGAGTCTCATGACTCAGGAACGTTGGCTCCTGAGCTCTGCTGAGAAAAGCCAAGTGAACGACATGTTAATAAAAGCAGCTACCGTATATTATTACTTGAACAAATGAAAATAATTCCCCCAGATCACATTGCCTGGGGCTGCCGGGTCCCAAGCTCCAGCATGACAATATCTTAAATTCCACACAGGTCTAATCAGACTTATGAGGACCCAAACTCTAAAGCATTTAGCTCTCGCAGTGGAGAAGGGCGTTTTGCAGGGGGGTACATACAGGGGTGTCTCTCGGCGTGAGTTACCTCTGGCGGAAATGCCCCTTAGAGTCTGCGGTGGATCAGACATCCATCCCATCTTGTCTTTGGTCAGTAGGTCACCCGGACTAATGAAAGTGTCTTTTTATCTTTAAAGTTCTTCCTGCTAGGCCTGCCCTGGGCCACTTGCCCCCGTTACTCCTGGCTGCGTGTGTGCATGGGAGCTGGGGAGGGGTGTGGAAGGATAAGGAGGCGGGTGGTGAGAAAAAACCAGAAAACTCCTTGTCCTAAGACCCTTTCCTCCTGCAGTCCCTGACTGCTACTTTTTTGGTCCTTAGCTGAAATGGAGAAATAACATGTCCCAGCTCTGAAGACATCTGTCTGTTCTAATCCCCGTTCCTAACACACAATTGCACCGGCAATTTGGAAGTGTTTGAAGATGTCTCCACCAGGCCTGTCCATGGCTTCTCATTCCTGTATCGCTCTGGGTAGCAGGCGGGCTGCAACAAAGCTGTTTGTGAGACTGTCTGCAGGGTCCCCCGGGCCCCTCGCTGTAGCACCAGCCCCTCCCTGCTCAGGGGTCCCATCTCCCAGCCCTTCCACATAGTCAAACACCAGGGACCCTTTGCCTCATCCCCTCAGGAATGCGTTCTCCTCTAGGGGAGGGGTGCAGCTAACTGAGCGAGGGAAGGCAAAGACTTGGTTCTCCCCTCCCCAATTGCAACGTCCTAGGTAACAGTCAACGGCCTCTGTGGATGAAACAAATGCTGTGCTTTGCCAGTTGTCACAGTACTATTGATGAAAAGGATGGAGACACAGTTATAATTAGTAAAACCAAAATCGCTCAGAAGCATAACTGATTCTAAAGCACAGGGATTCTTACAGAACCACTGCCAGGTGGAGATCTTTGATTTTTATCTTTTAAATTTTAAAAAGATCAAGGAGACTGGAACTCACTGATTCCTGCCTCGGTCCACATCAGAGAGAGCAGAGAGAGATCTGGTCTCAGAGAGGGTCACAGACTTTGCCCGAAGTAAGACAGTAGCTGGAGGGTGGGCGGGCAGGAGCTGGAACCCGGCTCCTAGTCTGCACACCATGTGCGCTTCTGCTGCCGGCCTACGGGCATCACCTGCTAAACCTGGAAGCAGGTTTGCACACAGCCCTGATTCACCTGAGACCCCGGAGACCCACGGTCACATCTGCGAAGTGAGGATAAAGGTCAGATGCACCTCCCAGGGGTGCTGGGGGATAGTGTGCTCAGAAAGCATCCCCAGGGCATCTGACAAACAGGAGGTGCTCAATACAGGGGAGCTACTTACACTGTCGAAACACTGCCACAGGCCCTGCACCCCTCTTTCCAAGGGATGAGACCTGCGGGAGGCACCTAGGTGGGTTTTCCTGGCTCTTATTTTCCTACCTTGCCCCTGCTGCCCCCTCCTTCCCCCCCAGCATGGTTCCCCTCCTCCGAGGAGAAACCCCACTGAGGGGCCATAGCAGCTGAGCCCCAGGGAGGGGAGGCAGCTCTTGGGGCTTACAGGGAAATAGTGCGAATGAAATCATCACCCAGTGGGAGTTTTTCCAGCTCTTTGGATCAGCTGGCTTTGGATTTTAGACTGTGATAATGGCCCCTGGGGGGCGTAGCAGGGAGTGGTGCTCGGACTCGGGGCACCAGGGAGGGCAATCTCCGTCTCCAAGAAGGTGCCTTTGGGCCAGATGCTCCCGGGTGTGTGTGTGTGGGGGGGGGAGATTGGGGTGTAGACCGTGGGCGGGGCTTCTCCTATGGAAGCCCCCGTTTTCCGGGACTCCTCTCCTTTAGTGAGCCCTGCGGACCCCCTTTGAAGTCATCTGCCCAGGAGTGAGGGGTCAGGGGCGTCACCGACATCAGGGGTCCGCCCACACTTCAGAGTCGCCCCCTTCCTCGTGCTCCTTGAACGTTCTATCCACCTGCAGCACTCTTGCTGTGACGTCCCCTGTTCCCAGTCTCCCCGGCTTCTCCTACGGGGACCCCAGGTTTCAAGTGGGAGGTGGATGCACTGACCTTCTCTTTGCACCCTTTCCCCAGCTCACAGTTCAATTTCTTTCAGAATAAGGAGAAAAAAATACTAAATAGCTTGTTAATGAAGGTAGCAGAGATAAGGGTTGATGTAATTTGTGCTTCCTTCCAAAAGATTCACCTTGCGTAGAACCCTAGAGCCCACAGCCTCTGTTCCTGGCTCTGCAACGAGTGGGATTCCAGGCACTACGCCGGCTGCAGGGAAGGGGCTCTTTGGGGCGACCCACCGCACAGAGCGGGCACTGACTCCACCAGGGCCTCCTCGGTTCCAGCTGCTTCGTCCTCTCCATCACACACGCAGAGAGCGGTGAAAAGGGCGTCTGAGAATCCCAATCTCATGGCTGTTTCATCTCCCAGCAGCCCTCAGCACTAGTGTAAGCCTGGGGCAGGGAGGATTCCTTGCCCTCCGAAGGCCAGGTAGCCTGGTGGTCCCTAGCCTGCCTGCACCTCAGAAATACCTGGGAAACTTAAAAAATAAAAACAAACCGATTTGCAGGCCCCCATTCCAGCCCTACTGACTAAGCATCTCTGAGGAAGGCCCCCAGAAATCTGGACATTTAACAAGTTACCAAGGTGACGTGGATGCAAATGGTCCTCCCACAAGACCCGCCTCTAGGAAAGAGGGCTGCAGAGCCCATGGCAGTGTTTAGACAATATAAATGACTCCCCTGTATTGAGCACCTACTGTTTGTCAGGCGCCCGGGGGATGCTTTCTGAGCACACTATCCCCCAGCACCCCCAGAGGTGCATCTGACCTTTATCCTCACTTTGCAGATGGGACCCTGGCTCTCCTGGGTCTCAGGTGGATCCGGGCTGTGTGCAAACCTGCCTCCGGGCTCGGCAGGTGATGCCTGCAGGCCAGCAAGAGGAGAGCATTTGGCGGTACAGACCAGGACCCTAGTTCCAGCTCCAGCCTGCCTACCCTCCAGCGCTTGCCTTCAGAGGCCCACTGATTCTAATGCACGTCTTGTCTCCACGTAAACGAGCCCAAATGGAGAGGTGTTAGCACTGCAGATCACAGGCCGAGGTCACCCGAGCACCCCGTTTGGGTATTTCACAGCCCTGGTCTGTTGGGACAGCCTCCCCGGACCCCAGCACCGATCCCAGATACCCCTGTTCACATTCAGATCCTGTCTGTCCCCACGCAAAGGTAGAACAGCCCTCCAAACCCTCCCCATAAATAGCCACTCTGCTGTTCCTTGACCGCGGCTCAGAGGTCTTCCTTTCTAACCTTATTTCTGCCGAAAGAACACCCAGTTTCTTTGCCTTCGTAGGGACGCTTTCCCAGCCCGTATTTTGCAATATGCCAAATTATGGGCTGAGAGACCCAGGAACGAGGGGCTCAGAGAGATCAGAGATTTCGGTAAATATGGAAGTTGGTGAGGTTAACCAAAGTGCTAGCATTGACGCACACACACACACACACACACACACACACACACACACACCCCGCCAGGGATGCCCTGTGATGGGAGAAGGCAGGGGGTGGGATCTGGGGCCAGCCAAGAGAGTCTTATATCCCCTAGGGGAGGATGCTTCTCCAGCTCTTGGGATCAGAGACCAGAGGACTTAAAACCTTAAAGTAAAATGTCCATGCACTGATGAAGGCGAGGAAAAGAGCTTCGTGTCTTTCCCTCCTGCTGTGCTCCAGGCTGGGGGCCTCGGAGGGTGAGCCACGGGAACGGCGTGCCCAGGCTGAAAGACGGGCCTGCTTCTCTGGGCCTCTCCTGCTCAGGACCTGACCGTAAGCCTGGACAAACAGCTTTATGACAGAACGTGGGTTTCCCTTGGACCCAGAAGCCCTCTGAGCTACGGTTTCGTCTTAAGTGACCTCAGCACATTTAAGCCTGCACCGAGGCAGGGTCAAAGTGAGTCAGGGGCGGTGGGTGGGATCAGGGAAGACATGGTCCAGCGCACAGGCTGACTCACCGTGCAGCTAAGAAGGTATGAGCCCTTCACTCGCACCAGCTCCTTCCACAGCAACCCCCCGACCCATTCTAGATAAATATTGACGCCCCTCTTCAAGATTTTGCATTATTTTCTTCAATTGTGTAATCCTCAGGCCTCGTGCAGCCTGAAGCTTCCCCTGGCCTGATGAACTCACCGTGGTATATAATCTTCCTTTACTGTTCATGGCAACGAAGAGGGCGCTTTTCACCCCAAAGAGACTCACCACGCCTCGCTCCACTGTGGAAATCTCCAGCAGGCCTGACAAAGAAACGGGAGCTGCATTACCCCAGGCTTGTGCAAATCAGAGCAGGACGCCAACCTAAAGGTGACCCTCCAAGGGCATCTAGGCCCATCCCCCTGCTTCTAGAAAGTCAGACCCTCCATCACCTCCACCCTTGATCTCACTTTAGGAGATCGGCTGCCAGGCTCGGCCAGTCCTGCTACAAATCCAGTTCTGCAGGGGAAAGTTCTGACGTCAGAGTTAGAGTCCACAGTGGCCACTTAGGCACCTACCTAAAGTCAGCTTTGAATCTGGGCTTAATCACACCACATCCTTGACGTGGGTAAAGGAAGTGAATTCTGATTAGCCCATCTAATTCAAATAGCCCATCTAATCTTGCAAACAAAAAACATCTTGCAAACACTGGATCCTGCAGCCCTATCCCCTCCTGGGGAGAGCCCATCTAGGCAGCAGCCCATCAACTTGTAGGAGAGAGGGGGCAAGTTGAAATAAAAAAAGGATGTGCTTCAGCTGGAAATTTTGCAAACAACTTGCCTTTCCTCTCAAAGAGAAAAGCTAAATAAAAAGCAGCACGTGTCTAATTTGGTCCAAGCATCCTCACTGGTTCCGCCAACCCTTGTGTCATTGCTCCCCCAGGTTGGGGGTTCCCTGTGGTCCTACAAGGCCATGGCTGGGCCCGTAATGCTGAAGGAATAGTGCCTCAGGGGCTCTGTGGGGTGATGGCAGAAGACACCAGGATGCTTGGACCTCAGCACCCTTAAGCCTGCACCGAGGCAGGGTCAAAGTGAGTCAGGGGCGGTGGCTAAGCTTATGGGCATCCATAAGAATAACGCTTCCCCCTTCATAACAGGACTCCAGGCACCACAGCGAGGCCCCTCCATCCTTTATCCCTGCTTGAGCCCCAGCCCCAGCTTCCCAACTGGTTGCAACTGGCACTCACTGTAGGGGTTCTCCTCGTGGGTGCCGCTGATCCGGCCATCGGGGGGCACCTGGAGGTGGAAGCCGATGCCCACGTTGCAGTAGAGCCTCCGCTGCCGCTTGATCCCCACCAAATAGCCGCTTTCCCAGTTCACGCCGGCAATCTCTCCAGCCAGCCCAGCCCGAGACCTGGACAGCAGGGTGCCCCAGCCCCTCGAAGCCAGCAGCGTGCCGTTGGCGCGGGAGCCCGCAGGAGAGGGCACCACCATGCCCACGAGGACGCCGAGGAAGATGAGAGCCCGTAGCGTGCCCTGCAGACGTCCTGCTCCCCGGGACATAGTGATGAGTTGCCTCTGTCCCAGGGCCATCCACCTTGCCTCTCAGGCACGTGGTCAGAATTAATGGCCCTAAAAATACCGCCCTTCTTGTTTTTCTCCCCTCGGCATGGCGGCAGGGGCTTATTTTTGGAAGGCAGTTGAAGGCTGCTGACATGAAACGAAAGCCTGCTCTGGGCACTCGGGTCGGGAGCAGAGGGACCCAGGCTGAGCCGCGGCCGGTGCGGACCATGGCGTGGGGACGCGGTCTAGCTGGCCCGCTCACTCCGACCCCAGTTGATTCTGCTTGATTTGACCCATCTTTATAGTTCAGCAGCCTGGCCCGCCCCGCCGCCCTTCATCACCCTGACGTCAGCTGGCCTGGCTCACTTATCCAGGGCTGTAACACTAACCTGCTGCTGGGCCTGGCGGCCTCCCCAGACCCCCGGCACCCAGGGATGCTGGGAGCCACTGTCATTCCAACTATGAAGCAGGAATGAAGTGAGCAGTGAGCATCTCTGAGGGGAGGGAGGAGTTGGCCAGGCGCCCCGGGGAAGAGGGAGGCCAGAGGCCACCCAAGACCCAAATTGGGCAGAAGTTCTTGGCCTGGCAGCGCTGGCTTCCTTATTTAGAGGGCAAAGGGTAAAGACAGGGATGGGGCAGTCTCGGTGGCAGGCAATGACCGGGGCACACGCATTACCCTATTCATGGAAAGAGCTCACGGTTGAGGGCCATAGAGCCTGGGGGGATGCTGAAAGGCTGAACCTCTTTAGCAAGAGAGGACAGAGATGGGGGTGCGGTATCCAAGGGTCCTGAGGATCGCGGAGGGAGGAAAGGCTAGGGTCGGTCTTCTGCTCTCCGTCCCGGTCATGGAATTCACCCAGCCAACAGGGTGGAAGTTGCGTCTGGCCCTTGCCATGGCCACTGGCCATTTCCCTATCTGGGCTCACCCTTGGCATCTGACTGATGTCATTCATTCCCATTTTACAGATGAGGAAGCTGAGGTGGGGAGAGCTTAAGTGAATGAGCTTAGGTGCTGAGTAACCAGAGCTAGTAAGTGGCAAAGCCAGAACGTATAAAGTCGGCCTGAGTCCAAAGCCTGTGCTTTTAACCTCTGCGTGATGGTCTGATGGACAAGTTAGATTTGCACGGAGCCTACTGAGCTCATTACATGCCGAGGGTACTCACAGAATTATTTCAATAGCACAGATGCTTCGCCCAGCATCCGTGCTGGAGGCTGTGGGCAGCCTGGGGAAGCTCCTAGGATGAGGTACACTGCTCAGGGCCTGCCCTGAGACCCCACTCCCTCCCCTCTGATTCCAAGCTCCTGCCCTGGCCTGGGTCCCGGCCTCCAGTCTGTGGAGTCTACCTGCCTTCTGCCCCTCTGCCTGGTCCATTGGATTGATGTCTTGCTTAGGATTTCCACCAAGCCTTGCATGTCAGTTTTGCCCAGATCCCTTGAAGCCCAGGGGATTTCTCTCATTACCTTCAGCTGCTAAGATGTGGGGAGTTGGGGAGGGAATATACGAACCTCTGCTTAGCATAGCCCTCAACCATTGGGCCCCTAGCCTCCCTACCACCTTTCCCCTCCCTGTCACCTGCATTACCTCACACCCAGCTTTATCATCACCAGCACCATCTTTCCCACAACAAGGAAAGACTGGCACCCTATGGGCATAGGTAGGCCTTCGTTAGAAAACTAGTAAAAAAAAAAACCAAAACATAATTAAAAAGAAAGCATCTCTCTGCAAAGTAGGAGGGTCTTGAATAATCCAAAGGCAAAACTGTCAAAAAAAGAACCGTCATGCTGGATTTCCAGCTAGATTTCATACGTTTACATTTTCTTGCATGCAAGAGCAGTGGAGACACTCCCTTACCCGTGTTCACTTTGGGATCTTGCGTTCATGATGCTGGTGTTCTGACTTAAGGAAGAGGCAGCCCGGCAGCCTGTTGGATGGTGAGAAGTTAGTCTGAAATGAACACTTGCCTTGGATGATTGGAGAGGTGCTCAACAGCAGGGGGTCAGAATCTCTGCGGATTTCTTCTTGGAACCCATCCACCGTGGGACCACTTTGGAGGAGAGATTAAACCATGACAAGGTCCGTGTCAAATATCAACAAAAATAGTGACTCTCTTTAGATTCATTTAGATTCTTCGGGCAGAGATCGTGGTTGGCATCTTATAAAACAAAGGGCTTCAGAATGGGGGACGCCTGGATCTGAATGCCAACTCCATCACTTGTTAGCTGTGTGACCTTGGAAAAATTTTGAACCTCTCTGAGCCTCGTTTGTTCACCTGCAAATTGAGACCATTACTACATAGGGTTATTATATATTAGCAACAATACATGCAAAAGGGCCAATGCAGAGCACACTACAGTCTTTTCTCAGAAACACATTGAAAATCACTCACCCAGTTAAAGGAGGACAAGCCCAAAGTGAGAAGGACCATCTCTCACCTCAAGGATGGGAGAGACACGTGGCCTTCTAGTTCCTAAATGCTGGCCACCCGAGCATATACCGTGATGGCTGCCAACATATGCAGAAGCAGGCAGCTCGGATTCCTAAAATATTCTGAAAACCAGTAATAGCCTTGGTATTGTCCCCTGTTAAATATAAAACTTAAGTAATTCATTCTATTAAAAATCCTGGGTCTTATTTTTATCAGGTGATGTGATGAGGCCCCGTTCTAAATGCGCCTCCTGGGTCTGTCTCCATAGCAACTCCACTGTGCTCATATAGCCATAGATTTTTCCTGAAGACTAATTAAGTTGACAACTGCTAGGGCTTCTTGGTTTACCAGATTTGCACCTGACCCTTCTCCCGGGGCTTAGGGACCCCTATGGATGTGAAGTGATAGAGAAAAGAGTAACAGGTGGAGGAGGCCTCTCTGTGGACCCCTCTTTCACATAGCTGTCCAGCAGCCTTTGGGGCTGTCAGTCACTCTCTCTGGATGAGCTGAGGGTTGGTGGAGGTGAGCGGGGAAAAATGCTAATGTCCGTCTCCTTCCACAACATGTCCTTGTCCCCAAGTGGGGTACCACGCGGTAGACATTGGTCAAGTTTGACCTGCCCAGCCGAACGGCTTCTGTCACAACCAGGCAGGATGCCTTCTACGCCTCCTGGTTATTACATAAAGAACTTCAAACACCTCAGGAGTGACCATAGGGAAAGCACAGAAACTTGTGGAAAGTGCTGCTTATTTGTACATTTAATTTAGAAGAAGTAACATTTACCTTTTTCTTTCTTTCTTTCTTTTTTATTTTATTATTACTTTTTGGCCGCACCACACGGCATGCAGGATCTTAGTTCCCCAAACAGGGATCGAACCCGTGCCCCCTGCAGTGGAAGCGTGGAGTCTTAACCACTGGACCTCCAGGGAAGTCCCAACATTTGCCTTTTTGGAATGACAGAAAGTAGTTCGGAAATTACAGAAAATTATCAGGTAGACAAAAAAATAGCTGTGTTTAGCGTCTTCCTGTCTTTAACCTTGGTCTTTCAGAGCTACCTGGGCAATGGGGCTGCCGCCTCACTTGCTCTCTCCCTCTCTCTTGCTCAAACACCCATGCACCCACACCTGGTGTTCAGAGGTAGCGTCTGATCAGGGATCTTGATGGGTCTGAGATGGCCACGGGCGGAGGGGAGAGACTAGGAAGAACCCTGTCCAAAGCTGACATTTAGGGCCCGTGACACTTGCTACAAGCGGGAAGATTCAAGAGAAAACGTTTCCAGAACAAAGGTCCCCAGGTTGGACTTCTGTGGGAGCGGTCAGGTCTTACCTTGCTAGCTGGTCCCTACTTTTCACTTTCCTAATGGAACTCAGCTCTCCCCGGGTCTCACTCACGTAAGTGGGACCCCATTAGAAGTCTAATCCAAGTTTCCCTGGTTCTGACCTCTACCAGCTTAGGTGGAGCTTCACCCCACTATAAGTGGCCCCAAGTTATTTCTAGAAGTCCAGAGCACGCCTCACGCATGTGGGTGAGCACTGTCTGGGACAACCACAGGACATCTGCCAGGACCCCCATCCACCAGCCTTCTACCTCCTGCTGGGCCGCTGATGGGTATTTCTTTTCCTTCCAAAGCTGAGGACCCCAAGCCCTCAAGGAGCCAGTGCTGCTTTATGTTCTGTTTCAAAACCAGGACGAGTATCTCTGTCCCTTCCTATAGTGATGCTTGTCAGAGGAACGTCTGACCAGAACTACTTGTGCCCTGGGGATTTCCTCTTTGGGATTTTATATTCAGACTCCTTGCCTGCAGAGGACCAGTCTTCGTTATGGGTCAAGCCCATAGGTTGGGCTCCCTTTTCCTCCAGGATGGGTTCTTTCTCAGGGGGCCCCTCAAAGCTCAGGCAAATAGACTTCTGCTGGGGCCAGCCCACCCGTGGTCTAGATGCATAAGTTCAGACTAGAGACCTTGCTCCTCTCCCAGCCGTCCTCTGCTGGGGAGGGGTGAGGCTGGATGCTCAACCTTGTGGCCTGGTTGTCCAAGGATTTGCAGAGTCTGCTGGGAGGGGCCATGTCATCCTCTCCACCCCAGAAATCACCACCGTGGGTTCAAGTGCTTCCTGATCGACCCCCTTCAGTCTGAAACCCATCCTACTGTGTCTCCCAGTCTCCCTCTCTCTCTCTTTCTTCTCTCTGGGTCTCACCCGCTCTCTCTCCCCCCACCCTCTCCCCTCTCCCCCTGACTATTCTCCAGCCTCATATACAAGCCTAGAGTGTGAGCCAACTGCCAAGGAGGCAGAACCTCAGGGTTGGTTGACCACCAGGGCCAAACAGCTCAGCTGAATTTGCAAAGGGGCAGAGGAGTCAGATAACTTTCTGGAACCTGGGAACGTAAGGGATCTTGGCTTGGCTCCGAGTTTTGAGGTTTCTCAGATTTGCTTTTCATGATCATCATCGAATAATACCTACTGCGGGCTGAGGCAGGGGTGCACCCTGCCAGCCACCGTACAGAGTTATGTAAAAGACTCAGCCCTCGGTGGCAGGCTCCCCAGTGTGGCAGGACAGGCCCTGCATGTCCTGACCTCTGCTGGCCTCTCTTGCTCCATCCTCTGCCTCTCCCTCTTTGGGAATTTTTGCTGGAATGGCCCCTGGCTCTTGGGCACACTTTGTGCTGCTTCTGCTTCCGTGTCTTTGCTCAAGCTGTCTTCTCTTTGCCTGGCAAATTGCTTCGCATCTTTAAAGACTCAGCTGAAATGTCACCTCCGGAAGCAATCCCTGACAACTTTCCACCTGTCCCTAAGCTGGACTTGGTACCTCTGTCTCCCCTCCCCCCATCCCCCCTTCATTAATGTTTTGCATGTTTCTCTATCACGACCTCTACCAGCTTATACCATAATAATCTGACTAGGTAATCGTTCTGATAGTGAAGTCTTGGATGCAGCAATGGAGCCTTATTCGTCTCTGTATGTTCAGAACCTAGCACAGTACCTGCCACATAATAAGGTTCATGAAATATTTGAATAAATGGTATTGAATTAAAGGCTTTGAATCTGTGGATTTCACTAGATGAGTGATTCTGAAACAAGTTCCAAGCCCTCTGTGGAGGTGTGATCAGAATTTTGGTGGGGCATATTAATTTGAAAAACCACTTTTGATATTACGATTTGCCTTCTGTCATAAAAAAACAGTTACAGTGGTGACATCGGCTTCCACTGTGATGGAGAAACTTGTACTGGCCTTGTGCTCCCATAAGCGAAAGTTGGAAAAATAGATGAAACAAATTTTTAGATACTGGTGACAGGCAGCCCAAGACCGTGACCTCTGAAAGGAAGGAAACAAATGAGAAGGACCCTAGGATCACCTTTTCTTTCTGCTTGGAGGCACCTTCTAGGTCACAGAGCAGGAAAGAACCTAAGCAGAGCCTAAAGGCCCCTGAGCTGAGGATACAGAGACCAGAGTTTGGGGAGGATGAGGCAGGCAGAATTTGCAGGACCACGTACCAAAGAAGAGACAGTATGTAGAGAAAGAGCTCCAGAAATTCGTATGCACCCTCCCTTAAGTCTACTGCTGAATACTAAGCCACACAAGTATAGGGTGAAACTCCATGAAACCAGGAAAAGCCCTGCCAGACAGCTGTAAGCGGAATGATTTCCAACACTCACACTGGGCTGTTTGTGTTCAGACCAGTCAGAGTGGAGAGCACTAGATTTTCTCAGTAGAGAGCACAGAAGAGCCACACCTTAGCAGTGGAGATAAATGGGATCTAGGGTAAGACTCTGGACTCTCCCCAACATTGTCAAGACTTCTACTCGGGCCAAGAGGCAATAACAGGAGCTGGATTTACCCTCCTGATCCAAACAATTTAAAAACTGGAAAAGATTAGTCAAACAACAGTCTTCCAGATATTAGACATCAGGCAAGAAAAAACAGTGATTCCTGAGAAATTAGAAGTTGGCAAGGTGAATCCTACACTTGCCCCACTTACTATCTTAAGAGAGTTTTCGGGCATGGCACAGGGATGAGAAACCTAGGTGGAGCCTGGTAGACACCGTGAATTGAGGAGGGGAAGCTGACTGAGGGGACCGAGGCAAAGAGAGTTTTCAGGGCAGAATTCCAGAGAAGAGAGAATGCATGGAGAACTCAGAGACATGCAGAGGACAGCCCCCTTGAGTGCTCAGCAGAGCTCTGATTAGTGCACATATAAGCCACCCGAGGCTGGGGAAAGACTCCCCCCAAAGAATTAGACAGCACAGTAGCTGGAGTTCACACAGGACTGGAGACAGCGCCTGTTCCCACCAGACAGAGGGAAATATACAATAATTCACAGGACATGGGTTTGAGTACTCACAAGGGTCTCACCTTAATAGTGGGAGATGGTTATCCTCAGACCAAATGCTGCTCTAATACCGAACAAATATTAAAAGAAAAATCCCAAAGGATCAATCTGTTTCCAAGTAACTTAAATTCACTCCCGGAAAAACTCAAGAATATTCATAAAAATACAAGAATATCCAGACCCCAACAGGACAAAGTTCAAATGTCTGGCGTACAATAAAAAATTACCAGTCATACAAAGGAGCAGGGCAGTATGAGAGTCATAATAAGGAGAAAAAATTTTAAAGTAGAAACTAACGCAGAACTGACACAGATGCTAGCATTATCAGATAAGCACACTGAAATAGTTATTATAATTCTATTTTATATAGTTCTATTTTATAATATTTATTATAATTCCAAATGTTAAAGGAAAAAATAAACAATGTTAAATAGAGACACAGACGATATAAGAAAGGCCCAAACTGAACTTCTAGAGATGAAAACCACAATGCCTAAGATGAAAACTGCACTGGATGGGATCAATGACAGATTAGACATTGCAGAAGAAAAGGTTAGTAAAATCAAAGCCATAATAATAGAAACTATGCAAAATGAATCATAGAGAGAAAAGGTAATTTTTAAACTGTACAGAACATCATTCAGGCATCCTAATATATGTGGAGTTGGAGTCTCTGATGAACGGGAAGGGACAAAAAATATTTGAGGAAATAATGGCTGAGATTTTTCTGAATTTGAGGGAAACTCTAAAGTCCCAGTTTCAAGACGCTCAATAAACCCCAAGCACAAGAAATATAAAGAAACTATAAGGCAATCATAATCAAATTACTGAAAACCAGTGACAAACAGAAAATCTTAAAAGCAGCCAAAGAAAAAACACATATTATATACAGGAAACAAAGGGAAGGATGACAGCAGGTTTTTTTTTCCCCCCATAGGAAATATGACAAATGAGAAGACAGTGGACCAATATCTTTAAAATACTGAAAACACTGTCAATCTAGAACTCTATCGTCAGCAAAACATCTTTTTTTTAAAAAAGGAAAAATAACATCATTTTCAGCTAACAAAAGCTGAAAGAACTTATAACTAGCAGACCCACACTGCAAGAAATGTTAAAGGAAGTCCTCCTGGGAGAAGAAAAATGGTACTAGGTGAAAGTATGGGTCTACATAAAGGAATGAAGAGCGCCAGAATGGTGAATATGTTGGCAAAAACACAAGATTTTTAAATATGTTATTTAAATCTCTTTAAAAGATAGTTGATGGATTATCGTTATTATTTGTGTTTAATCCATCAACTATCTTTATCTTTGAGTTTATTATATATGTAGAATGTACATTGCATAAAATGTATGGCAACTATAGTAGAAAGTCCAGGAGGAGAGAAATGCAGTAAGGTTCTTATGCTGTACGTGACGTAGGATAATATCACTTGAAGGTAGGGTGTAAGTCAAAAATGTACCCTATACACCCTAAAAAAAAATAACAAAGAGTTACAGCTAATAAGCTAACAAATGAGTTAAAACGGAATCCTAAAAAATACTCAGTTAACTCAAAAGAAGGCAGAAGAAAAAATGAAAGAGCAAAGAAAACAAATAGCAATATGTTAGATTTAAACCTAACTGTATCAATGATCACATTAAATGCAAAAAGTTTAAGTACATCAGTTAGTGGGTAGAGATTGTCACATTGGATAAAAAAAGCATGACTCAAAGGATGCTGCCTAGGAAAAACCCACTATAAATATACAAATACATTAAAAATAAATCAAAATAAAGCTGGAATGTCTATGTTAATGTCAGTCATAGTAGATTTCGTATCAAAAAATAGCATAAAAATAAAGAAGATCATTTCAAAATGGAAAAAAGGCAATTAATTAAGAGGACATAAGAGCCATAAATTATTATGCACCTGACATTAGAATTTCAGGAAACATGAAGCAAAAACTGATTTAACTACAGCGAGAAATAGACAAATCCACAATTACATTCAAATATTTCAATACTGTCTTGCAACAATTCACAGAACAAGGGGACTGAAAATAAGTAAGGATGGAGAAGACGTGAACAGCCCTATCAACCAACCTGACCTAGTTGACATTTATAAAACTCTCCATCCCCAAACAGCAGAATACTGTTATTTTCAAGGGCACATAGTACATTTATCAAGATAGATTAGGGTATGGGCCAGAAAACAAGTGATGGTAGGATCCAAGTCATATAAAGTATGTCCTCTGACAACAATGAAATTAGAAATCAGTAACAGAAAATATCTGGAAAATCCCCAAATGTTTTAAAAACGAAATAACACAATTCTAAACAATCCATGGGTAAAAGAAGAAATCTAAAGGGAAATTTAAAAGTGTTTTGAACTGAATGAAAATGGTAATACAACTTGCCAAAATGTGTGGCATTCCATTAAAATAGTATTTAGAGGAAAATTTATAGCACTAAGTGCCTACATTAGAAAAGAAGAAAGATCTCAAATCAATGACCTCAGCTTTTGAGTTCTCAGAACTACCAAGGATAAATTGGAACTTCCTCAGCTTGATAAAGGGTATCTATGAAAAACCTGTGCTAACCTTACACTTAATGGTGAAAGACTGAATGCTTTCACCCTAATATCAGGAACAAGGCAAACATGTTTTCTCTCTCACTTCCATTCAATATTGCCATTGCAGGGGCTTCCCTGGTGGCGCAGTGGTTGAGAGCCCGCCTGCCGATGCAGGGGACAGGGGTTCGTGCCCCGGTCCGGGAAGATCCCACATGCCGCGGAGCGGCTGGGAGTTGGAGGTTCTAACCAGTGCAACCTGGCAAGAAAAAGTAACAGGTGCTGAGATTGAAAAGGAGCTAGTAAAACTGTATTTGCCGATGACATTGTATCATTATGTTGTAGGTAGAAAATCTAAAGAAGTTTAAAAAAACCACACAAAACAGTATTAAAACTAATAAGCGAGTTCCATACGTTTATGTATTATAATCAATTGTATTTCTATGTACTAACAATGAACAGCCTGCAAATGAAACTAAGAAAATAATTCCGTTTACAACAACACCACCGAAAAGAATACAGTACTGAGGAATACATTTAACAAATGACATTCAAGACTTGTACACTGAAAAGGCAAAACACTGCTGGAAGAAATTAAAGAGCTAAATAAATGGATAGACATTCCACGACCATGGATCATAACACTCAGTGTTATTAAAATGGCAATTCTTCCCTAAGTGATAGATTCAGTGTAATCGCTATAAAATTTCAACTGTTTTTTTTTTCAGATATGGACAATGTAATTTTAAAGTTTATATTAAAATGCAAAAACCCCTACTAGCCAAAGGAAAACCTTTTTGAGACAGAGCAAAATGGGAGAACTTCTTGATTTTAAAACTTACCATCTTGATTGCAAGATTCGAATTCTAGTAAGTTTTTTTAAAATAAGTCTTTTTCATAAGGATAGAAACATAGATCAATAGAACAGAACTGAGAGTCCAGAAATAAACTTGTACATTTGTGGTCAGTTGATTTTAGACACAGTGGCCAAGGAAATTCAGTGGCTGGGGTGGGGCGGGGGGGGGGGGGGGGGGGG